>NC_069502.1:524959670-525332170 GCF_027579735.1 Bombina bombina | reverse complement strand
ATATATATATATGTAAAGATTGGTGGTAGGCGCAAGAACAGGGCTTATAACTGAAAAATATTCAGTGTATATAAGCAAAAAAAAATAATACAATAAAATGATACAATGCAATAAAATAAACTCTTAAAATTTATATATATATGCATAAAAGTTGATACAACCAGTCCAGTGATATTAGTCCCAGAAACAATCTAAAAAATCTGAAAAAGTTCCCACGTGAAAGAAATTCTTCTAAAAGACCTACACCAGGTAAATTGGTGTGCCCAAAATGACCGATAGGGATAGATGAACTTCCTACTTACAAAAAACTACCTCAATCAAAATGAGGTAAGTGCCGCACGGATTGTCAAGTATTGGCTTTCTAGTCATTGGCTCCTCCCCACAAGTAGATCTGCCTCTTTGTTTATTCTCTCAGAGTAGTTGTGATCCTTGTTGCAGTAAAGCCCTAAGGGCTTTCCTGCAACTAGGATTACAACTACTCTGAGAGTAGTAGGGCTTTCCTGCAACAAGGATTACAACTACTCTGAGAGAATAAACAAAGAGGAGAATAAACAAAGAGGAAATATTTCTGCAAGGGGCATTGAAGGAAGCAGATCTACCTGTGGGGAGGAGCCAATGACTAGAGAGCCAACTACTTGACAATCTGTGCGTCACTTACCTCATTTTGATTGAGGTAATTTTTTTGTAAGTAGGAAGTTCATCTATCCCTATTGGTCATTTTGGGCACACCAATTTACCTGGAGTAAGAATAAAGAATAATATAAAAATGCTTTAATTAAAAGCTTATAAAATACAACATAAAAGCACTTAGCTCACAATGCGTTTCTCGGTTTACCGTTTCATCAGGTGAGTAATATACTTATGCCGATCCAGATTAAAATACCCTTATCTCAGCGTTCCCTTGTTCACTGTGCGCATGCATGTATGACATCATCGTATGTACTACCAATCATTGTGGCATTTTTTATGCCTGTCATACTAGTATTGTGCCTTGTAGCCAATGCGAAAGACAGTTTACTTAATGTCCCACCTTTGCACAAGCATAACATACGTGTCTTTTCAGATGAACTCGATCTTCTTCATTTACATAGCTTACGTATGCTAAACAGCTGATACATGTCAACTGCGGCGGCCAATCACATGGTGCTTGCTCACATGAACACCCGAAGTGTACGTATCTATGGCCGTATTCCAATACAGGATACAAAGTATTACAATGTCATAGAAAAGAGATATTCTATTATGCAATACAAATTGCCACTATGCGAGTCCACCTACTCCACTTAAAATTACATTCTATTTAGAAGCAGCCTGAGATTGTTAGACATAGTGTAAAACTTGCATTATAACAAAGAGGATCAAATAAAATCCATGATAAATAAGAATAAATAATAATAAAAAATGATTGATAATATTAGTTAAATTTGATTATAATAATATACTAGACAACAAGAGTAATTATGCTTGTGCAATTACATAATAACAGATCAGATACAAAAGTGACATTGATATCTGTATAGTTCATAAATATATATACATACAGTATATATATATATATATATATATATATATATATATATATATACTGTATATATATAATTTATATATATATATATATATATATATATATATATATATATATATATGAGAGTAATCAAAGAATTGATATACATCTCCTATCAAATGGATTTCTAACTTAATATATAAAAATTAAATAAGGAATAGTGGAGGAAGAGGAAAAAAGAAAGGTGAAATGATTGATAATATTAGTTAAATTTGATTATAATAATATACTAGACAACAAGAGTAATTATGCTTGTGCAATTATACAATAACAGATCAGATACGAAAGTGACATTGATATCTGTATCGTTCATATATATATATATATATATATATATATATATATATATATATATATATATATATATATATATATATATATATATATATATATATAAGAGTAACCAAAGAATTGATATACTCTACATCTCCTATCAAATGGATTTCTAACTTAATATATAAAAATTAAATAAGAAATATTGGAGGAAGAGGAAAAAGAAAGGTCATCCATACATACATATATCAATATTTACTTTCAGGAGTGACAATAGAGAACCACAATTTCCCCACACAAAATACATATAGCCACAGTAATATACAATAAAATTGATATCCATAAATACCTCAAAAAAGATATATGAGTTCCTAAGTGTATGTTGAACAGAACAAAAAACTGAAAAAAAAATATAGAAAAAAATGGACCAATTGCCAAGGTATTAATTACAAGCTGCCATGTCTACATTCTCGTTAAGTCCAAATGGCATAAAGATACGTGATTTCCAGGTCCAATACGTTTCACGTTGTCGTAAACGGATTAGTCTATTGGATCCCCAGTGGTTTGGAATCCATTCTATCGGTGTGATGCTGATATTCTCCTTTCTATCTTCATGTTCACAGTTCACATGTCGTGAAACACTATATTTTAAAAAAAGCCTTCTCAATGTACCTACAGTGTTCCCCCATCTCAGCTTAATAGGTCTACTAGTACGTCCTATATATTTGAGGCCACAAATACAGTCTAAGCATTAGACTACAAAGGGGGTATCAATTCATACAAGACCTAATTTTAAAAAACCTCATTAGTTTGTATGGAACTAAACTGCTGTTATAATGCAAATTTCACACTATGTCTAACAATCTCAGGCTGCTTCTAAAAACAATGTCTTTTTTAAGTGGTGCAGGTGAAATGCGCATAGTGGATATTTGTATTGCATAATAGAATATCTCTTTACTATGACATTGTAATACTTTGTATTTTGTATTGGAATATGGCCATAGATACGTATACTTCGGGTGTTCACGTGAGCAAGCGCCATGTGATTGGCCGCCGCAGTTGACACCTATCAGCTGTTTGGCATACGTAAGCTATGTAAATGAAGAGGATCGAGTTCATCTGAAAAGACACATATGTTACGCTTGTGCGAAGATGGGACATTAAGTAAACAGTCTTCCACATTGGCTAAAAGGCGCATTACTAGTATAACACGCATGAAAAATGCCACAATGATTGGTAGTACATAAGATGACGTCATACGCGCATACGCACTCTGAACAAGGGAACGTTGAGAGTAGGGTATTTAAATCTGGATAGGCATTAGTATATTGCTCACCTAATGAAACGGTAAACTGAGAAAAACGTTGTGAACTAAGTGCTTTTATGTTGTATTTCATACGTTTTTAATTAAAGCATTTTTTTTCTCATTCTTTTGCCGACCTGAGTTATTTCTGCATGAAGTAGGATATCGTACTCTGAGCAGTGTCTGTTTTGAGCCATCTTATCCTTTTCGGATACCTGCTCAAGGGATTGATATCAGTTTTCCAGCATTGGATTCAAGGTTTTACAAGTCAGCATCATTGGTTTTGGTTTGCTTCACCTTTTCCTAATACTGGCTATGGGTCATTGATTCTGCACGAGATCTGAGACCATTCATAAGTCAGCTGGGCGGCTTCCAATGGTCCAGCTTGCTTCAATTGCACTGTTTGAGTGCATATCAATCTGTGAATATGTTTCTTTTGTCATTTATAACTTCTTTGGAGTCTGAAGATATTACACCATTGGTGCGCCCTGTTTTTTGCTTTCTGTTTTCTAGATTGAACACTCCTTGTCTTACAAGAGAACTACTGAAGAGGAGCAGCCCATGTACCTATTTAATTTGGGTATACCACCTTTGGGACTTATAGACTCTCTATACCATTAGTTTTATCAATCATATGGATGGCGCTTACATCATTTTGCCTTGTTCATTTGTATACTTACAGTAAATGTTCAGGAGTAGATAAAAAACATAAGGAAAATAAAAGTACTAGTGAGATCAACTAACTTGCCTAGAAGAAAGCCACTAATTGCACTTGAAGAATCTGTTAACCCCTATATCAAGGAAAATATAGTCATTAGTTTTATATTAAACTGGAATTAGTAACTCAAAGATATAATAAAAAATAAAGTGCTTGAGAGGGGAACTTAGCACAAACTAGTCTTAGAATTTACTGGATATTTTAACAAACATGCCCAAATGCAATACAGGATTATTAACTAGTGTATAAATACATCTTCTCATAACATAACAAGTGTCCAGTATAACTCTCTGTCACATTTTTTTTTCTATCTGTGACATTACTTTTTAAACCTGTAAGGAAGTATACCTTTAAATTTGCAGCTATCCACAAAACTAACAAGTATAAAAGGCTCCTCCTTTCATTACCACATTGCTTGGTAATTTTTTCTCAGTAAGCATTGAGTATCTCTCAGTGTTTAGGTATTTCCAGGTCTGGGGTTATAACCCATATTCTCGTAATCCTCTCAATTTTGTTATAGACGGTCTTGTTTCGCTCTATCATTTTTGTACATTACCTACCTGCAAGTCCTAAGATTGAGTTTTACCTTATTGCTAAAAACTTGGTTAAAAGGTAACAATCTTTTAAGCCGCTTCTTGCTGTTATTGTCTGTGAAGGAGGAGTCTCCTCCCAGCTACTACACCACTTGCCGCATAATACGGAACTGAAGTCCCGCCACACAGCTGATTGCTCAGCGTTCTCTCCTCGTTGGACATCAAGCTGTACTGACAGCCTTTCAGCAACTGCTCTTCATAGCTTTATTAATAGCTACAACCAACAAGCCGAGTTTAAGAACTTTCTTCAGTGACTCAGGTACTTACATTCCTAATTACTTAAACAACAACTATTTCTTGGACTATTTCTTGTTACTGCCTAAACGCAAGATTACGCAAAGGTGTTTTCAGACACCTAGTCTTAACTTTTCTTGTCAGGACTTGATACCCTAACTTGGTTTAGGACATATTCTTATTCTATGAATTTTGGAATTACATTGTCTAGATATGTTTCTATTCCTGATTCTGTTAATCTTAATGGGGAGTTCTTTTGCACTTTTCCATAAGTCAATCTACTCACTGTTAAGTATACAAAATGCTATATTTAATCTCGCAGTTTTCAAATATAGATGTCTGGGAGGTTAGAAACAGCTACAAACTAAAAGTAAGGAAATTCCCTAATTGTTAAGCACAATTTCAAGACTTATAAGTACTATTTCCCTTGATTCTATAGGAGACCTGAAAAGTTTGTTACACTCTCACACAGAGTACATCAGGATGATAGCTAGTCTTATAATTAGAAGTACAAATAAATATGGGTTAATACTCACAAATCTATACTTAACCTGGTATGTCAAACTTAAGAGTCCTCAAGGGTGGCAGAGTCTCTGTTGTAACAGTAATGATGTTAGGCTCCACTACTACAAGTAAAGGATGACCAGCTATCAAATAGTTTTGTGTAGGTAGGCCCACTCCAATTTTCCAGGTTGTTAGGGGCTCCAAATGAGTGTCCAGTATAATACGTCTTGAATCTTCAGCTACCCTCCGTTTCTGAGGCAAATTCAACTCGAAAATAAATGGTGAGTGATGGGTTTCATTTTCCCCACCTATGAGCTGTGGATCAAGTACAAGGCACAGCTGCACCTGAGTAGTAGCAATCTATCCAATATTGGGCCCCAAGGCTTCTGGAGTCATTGGGAGTCTGATGAATGCCTTGGTGTGCTGCAGACAATTATTTAATACAATGTTAAGGGCTGTTGAGCTCCTGCTACCACCTGGAGGGTCAGCCACATCCCGCCCGGCAGCAGCTAATGGTGATATCTTTTTATGTTTCACCGATACTATCCACATGAGCCACCGCCCTCCTGGAGCTGTCTCATGTTGTTGGGTTGAAATAACTGAATTTAATTGGTACCTAAGACTCTATAAATCGTAGTGTCTGTTTGCTATACTCCTTAGCGAAAGGCTAATATTACATTTAATAATCCCTTATGAATTATTATACCCACTATATAATATTAACACACAATCACTAGCTTAATTAAACTACCTGCAAGAATATCACTTGCAGCTTATTTCAGCAGTACAAAACTTTTATTACAATGAGGCTACATAAACAGTTACAATATGCAGATTAAATATAATTTACACGTATGCATATCACTTTATAAATACACAGCAGTGAACTATACATCAATATTACACTAATACATTTGCCAATTCTATATGAAAGTATGGTGTGCTGTAAGTATTTGTCAGCCAGAGGTACTTACTTGATGTTAGCTGGTCACCATCCCAAATATAAAAGAAAGTGAGCCCCAGTATTCCTGGTTCTTTTATTGTAAGTCTTTTTCATCCCTCCCACAATGATGATGTCACTCATAAGCAAGCCTCCTTTAATGTCCAGGTATTTTGGTTACAATCATGCCATGTGTTTGGGGGTAGGGAAGAGAATTTGGCCTTACACAAAGGATCTTTATATAGCTTCTTACTTAAACCAGCTGGTCATCTTTATCAGATGGGGTCTGGTAATGTGATCTTTCTACATTCCAAAGAGACCCAGTATCTGAATGAGGAATTAACCCCTTCTTGACCATTCAACTGAGTTCTTGCAGTATTATGCCATATTACCCTTTTCTGACCATATCTGAATTCAGATCATGCATTTATTACATGGGTTCTGTCAGCTTTATCTCTGTCTTTAAATAAAAAAAAAGAAAGGCGAGGAATAATTGTACAGTGTTAAGATCAAAATTCTGAGACTTATGTATTAGTGCTTGTATTAGCTGTCCTAAGCATTTTAGTGTCTTAGGGCAGTAATATACATATTCATGTACAAAAATGCAAGTAGATTTGCGGAAAGGAAAAGACTGCCAGGCTCTAAAAATTAATTTGTCCACAAAATTTGAGTAGAAAAAGAGAAATAATTATCTCTCAATGTTTAGACATTCATACTAAATAACTTTATTGAGGGAAATATATGTATGTCCAAACGGACTTGTATACGCACACACACACACACACACACTGTTAAAAGTAACTTAAACTCAGTGTTATGATAGAAATAGGTATTAATAATACTTATTGGAAAGTCAGAATAACACTATCTGATACTGTTATTATATATTGGTAATATAAAATAACCATTACATAAGGTATAACCACTAATCTTAGTATCAGGTAATAGAATTTTAGCTCTAGCACGAAACATTTATAATTGCAATAACTGGTGACTGAGCAGATTGATTTATTAATGTGGCAGAGTTAATATATATGCAAGTAAAATAAAATATCAATATATAATGTAGTTGCTATCAATGTATAAAGGTTAAACCCCTCTCATTAAGTGCTGCCATAAAGTCAAATAGTAAACAGTTAATGTTCTCAACCTTGTGTGACATTGATTAAGTTACACACAGAATATCTCTGCCAGAATCTGATAGCACAATGCCTCACAGATTACTACAGCTGATCATAGTATGATTTAAATTCTTCAGCTGTTGTATGTTATTATCTGCAGTAATGAATGGTACCTTCTTATTCACAACTTAAATCAGTCAGAAGTTTAGGTGTCTGATTGTGACTGTAGTGATTAATAGCTGTATAAACTTATACTTATATAACAAATTTTATAAAAATCTTACCAAACCGCCAGGAAGACCCATAGTGTCTGGTAATAACAACTTAACTGAAACAGCAAGTAAATATGTTTGACTACCATGCCGTCCTATGTCCATGATACAATGGAATTATTACAAGGTCTACAGAATTTACATTTTAGTCAAGATACATCCTTAAGTCCAACAACTCTGTGCTCAGCCTGGTCAAACAAGTCTATGGGCTCCATGTACTAAGCAGTCAGCGAGCTACCCGCAACAAATCTCGCGTCAAAACTCGCAAACTGATATGTACAAAGCCGTCAATTATGTTAAAACTCGCATCTTTAAAATTGCGAGCGTACTTATCCGCCAAACCTCGCTACCGCTCCATTTTTCACTGTAATTAGACACATTTGACCACCAACTCGCCAAAAAACGAATGTACTAAAAAATCTATTTGTCCGCTCGCTACAATTTCCGCTCCCACCTCGCTATTTTTGCCTCGCCACCTTTTAGGTGGCGGGCAAGGTACAAAACAATAGGAAAGTCAATCTAGACGCCAGTCTAGACATATATAAAAGGCAGTAATATCAGCATTGTACTTACAGCATAACTGGCGTCTAATTTGTCTCTCATTTCCATGTACATAAATTGCGCCCAATTTGTCGACTGTAATTAAAGAGTAATCTATTTAAATTTGTATTGTTAGTTGTCAATCTTTATAATTATTTTTATATTAATATTTATATATTATCAGATCCAGATGAAGCCATATCCAAATTGTAAATAAATATTACAAAAATAACGCTCTGTTATCACTCTTCAAAAAATTTTGAACAATAATAAAGTTGTTTAGATAAGTTGAACTTTTATAGGAGCAAAATATCCCGCGACTACTATGATGTTCGTGACACCTTGCATGTCACGTGTTAATAATTGGCCAGACAATTCAACTGAAAGTTAAGTACCATCAGCTTAGTCGCGGCGAGCGAGGCGTCAAATTTATCAACAATCCGCAACTGCTCGCGGCGGGCTAGACTTGTCTATTTATTGGGGGAATATTAGTACATAGCGACAGCGGACACCATTTCGCCCGCGGCGAGTAACGGCGAGTTTATCCGCGTCTACAATGACGGATGAATTGACGGCTTAGTACATGGAGCCCTATGTCTCAACTCCCTTCTACGTCCGCCTGCAACCCGCCCACTACAAACCTCACTGCTCAGATTATTGCTAATCACTTCAAAAATAAAATTGACACTATTAGAAAAGATATCTGCACCTCACACCCCTCAGACCCAGCAATCCTAACCACCCCTTCTATTAACAAAACTCCATGCTACTTCCCTCCTGTAACAGAGGAAGAAGTCTCTGTATTCCTATCCTTGGCTCATCTCATAACCTGCCCACTTGACCCTATTCCTTCCCAACTTCTTCCCTCTTTCTCTGCTTCACTAACCCCTACCCTAACTCATCTCTTTTACCAATCTCTCACTGCTGGCACATTTCCTGATACATTCAAGCATGCGTCAATCTTACCAATCCTAAAAAAGCCCTCGCTTGACCCCTCCACCCCTTTTAACTATCGACCGATCTCCTTACTTCCCGTCTAACTCAATTTCTTACAACTAACTCCTTACTTGATCCACTACAATCTGGTTTCCGCGCTAAACACTCAACAGAAACCGCTTTTACTACAGTAACAAATTACCTTTTATCAGCTAAATCAAAAGGCCACTACTCCTTACTAATTCTACTTGACCTGTCCACTGCCTTTGACACAGTTGACCATCCCATCCTATCCTCCTAAAAATACTACAATAATTTGGCATCCAAGACACAGCCCTCTCCTGGTTTCCTTTAACAACAAATCTTTTTTTTAGTTTCCTTTAACAACAAATCTTGTGATCCTATGCCTCTCTCAGTTGGAGTACCGCAAGGCTCTTTCTTGAGTCCCTTGCTTTTTTCTCTCTGTACATCCTCCCTTGGAAAACTTATAGCCTCCTTTGGATTCCAGTACCACTTATATGCTAATGTCTTACGGCTAGATTTAGAGTTTTGTCGGTAACGACCCGAAAAGCTAACGCCGGCTTTTTTCTGGCCGCACCATAAAAATAACTCTGGTATTGAGAGTCCACATAAAGGCTGCGTTAGGCTCCAAAAAAGGAGCATAGAGCATATTTAACGCAGCATCAACTCTCGATACCAGAGTTGCTTACGGACGCGGCCAGCCTCAAAAACGTGCTCATGCACGATTCCCCCATAGGAAACAATGGTGCTGTTTGAGCTGAAAAAAAACCTAACACCTGCAAAAAAGCTGCGTTCAGCTCCTAACGCAGCCCCATTGTTTGCTATGCGGAAACACTTCCTACGTCTGCACCTAACACTCTAACATGTACCCCGAGTCTAAACACCCCTAGCCTTACACTTATTAACCCCTAATCTGCCGCCCCCGCTATCGCTGACACCTGCATATTATTATTAACCCCTAATCTGCCGCTCCGTAAACCGCCGCTACTTACATTATCCCTATGTACCCCTAATCTGCTGCCCTAACATCGCCGACCCCTATATTATATTTATTAACCCCTAATCTGCCCCCCACAACGTCGCCTCCACCTGCCTACACTTATTAGCCCCTAATCTGCCGACCGGACCTGAGCGCTACTATAATAAAGTTATTAACCCCTAATCCGCCTCACTAACCCTATAATAAATAGTATTAACCCCTAATCTGCCCTCCCTAACATCGCCGACACCTAATTTCAATTATTAACCCCTAATCTGCCGACTGGAGCTCACCGCTATTCTAATAAATGTATTAACCCCTAAAGCTAAGTCTAACCCTAACACTAACACCCCCCTAAATTAAATATAATTTTAATCTAACGAAATTAATTAACTCTTATTAAATAAATTATTCCTATTTAAAGCTAAATACTTACCTGTAAAATAAATCCTAATATAGCTACAATATAAATTATAATTATATTATAGCTATTTTAGGATTAATATTTATTTTACAGGTAACTTTGTATTTATTTTAACCAGGTACAATAGCTATTAAATAGTTAAGAACTATTTAATAGCTAAAATAGTTAAAATAATTACAAAATTACCTGTAAAATAAATCCTAACCTAAGTTACAATTAAACCTAACACTACACTATCAATAAATTAATTAAATAAAATACCTATAATTATCTACAATTAAACCTAACACTACACTATCAATAAATAAATTAAATACAATACCTACAAATAACTACAATGAAATAAACTATCTAAAGTACAAAAAATAAAAAAGAACTAAGTTACAAAAAATAAAAAAATATTTACAAACATAAGAAAAATATTACAACAATTTTAAACTAATTACACCTACTCTAAGCCCCCTAATAAAATAACAAAGCCCCCCAAAATAAAAAAATGCCCTACCCTATTCTAAATTACTAAAGTTCAAAGCTCTTTTACCTTACCAGCCCTGAACAGGGCCCTTTGCGGGGCATGCCCCAAGAAGTTCAGCTCTTTTGCCTGTAAAAAAAAACATACAATACCCCCCCCCCCCAACATTACAACCCACCACACACATACCCCTAATCTAACCCAAACCCCCCTTAAATAAACCTAATACTAAGCCCCTGAAGATCTTCCTACCTTATCTTCACCATACCAGGTTCACCGATCGATCCAGAAGAGCTCCTCCGATGTCCTGATCCAAGCCCAAGCGGGGGGCTGAAGAGGTCCATGATCCGGCTGAAGTCTTCATCCAAGCGGGGCAGAAGAGGTCTTCCATCCGATTGAAGTCTTCATCCAAGCGGGATCTTCTATGGTCATCCATCCGGAGCGGAGCGGCAGGATCCTGAAGACCTCCGACGCGGAACATCCATCCTGGCCGACGACTGAACGACGAATGACGGTTCCTTTAAATGACGTCATCCAAGATGGCGTCCCTCGAATTCCGATTGGCTGATAGGATTCAATCAGCCAATCGGAATTAAGGTAGGAATATTCTGATTGGCTGATGGAATCAGCCAATCAGAATCAAGTTCAATCCGATTGGCTGATTGGATCATACGTCATATAAACAGGCCCCATCTTGCTATATATTTAGAATCTAAGTAATAAGTGGTATATATAATCTCAGCTGGAAACAAGCAGAAATAATTAAAATTATATACCCACTGTTCAACTTACATTAAGCTTCGCATATAAAGATATATTATTTTGGAGACATAATATATACTCAATTCTCACATAAGAATTGGTAACTTTGCATACAGAAAATTTGGTGTATCAGATCTCCAAGATACAAGTATATAGCAGTTCTCTCTCCAGCCTACATTTAACACTCAAGTACTAGGAGCAACAATCTCAACTTGTATTTATTTGCTGACATCAATAAAATCAGTGCTTAAGTGTGATTTTAAGTTCATTCCTATTTTAAACGCAACCCAATAAAAGTTATATTTTAATTTGTAATCTGTTTTCTCCCCTTTCACTTATCCCTTAGGGAATAATTTGCATCATCCAGTTAGATTTAATTTGCCTTTAGACCTAGGAGTGCTAGAAGTGTATAATTTCTCTCTTTCTTTGCTACTTGTAAATGGCCTTCCAAAACACTGCCTCTCCTCCCTCCAATCTATTATTAATGCTTCTGCTAGACTCATCCACCTAAGTCACCGATCTACATCAGCTGCTCCACTCTTCCAGTCTCTACACTGGCTCCCCATACACTCCAGAATACAATTTAAAGTATTAACCCTAACTTACAAAGCACTCAACAGTCTAACTCTAAACTATATTTCCTCTCTCATCGTGAAATATTCCCCATCCCGTCCTCTTCAATCAACCTCTGACCTACGTCTCTCCACTCCTGTTATCTCTACGTCCCACTCCCATCTCCAAGACTTTGCACGTGCTGCTCCTTTCCTCTGGAACTCTCTACCCCACTCCATAAGACTGTCTCCAACCTTGTATAGCTTCAGACGCTCCTTGAAAACCCACCTATTCCGAGATGCTTACCATCTCTCCTCCATCTCTCATCCTAACCAAACTAATACATGAATTGCCTGACTCACTGCTGCAACTACAACCAATGTGACAACTACCCCCAACCTTATGTCTCTGCACCCTAAACCTGTAGACTGTGAGCTCTCTGGAGCAGAGCCCTCTTCCTCCTGTACTAGATTAATTTAGTTTTGTTATGTTTTGTATTTTATGACAAATCCTTGTCATTGTATACCCCATCACGAATCATAAATCTGCTATACGCCAAGGCCATCAAGAAGAGCAGTTCAGAACAACCAGTCACAAGACATTTTTTACAAGCGGGACATTCAGTATCTATGTTAAGAGTAATACTCATCGATCATGTTCCACGCTTGAGATGTGGTGGGGACAGGGCTTTGGCCTTATTACGATCAGAAGCAAAATGGATTTATGATCTTGACACTGTCACTCCTAAGGGCTTGAATATGATGATTGACTTCAGATGCTGGTATAAATGACTGGCTTACGGGAATCTCTACCTACTCCATAGGCATGAATGGTGCTAATAAATTGTGTGTGCATTGGTTGTAGTTTTACATTGATACCAGGTGTATAGATTGGTCTCTTTAGGGCTCATTAGTAATTGTATGTCCCTTTAAGTATATTTTACTACATTCATGTATTTTGCACCACTAGATTAATTTAAAATTTAATAATTTTTCCCCTGTATTAGGGTTGTCATTAGCGTACTGCAATATTTATATATGCAATATAGTTATTGCTTTTTATCCTCTTTACAGGCATCTTGCTGAATATATTTATATATTTTTTGCTTTAGGTGTACATCTTCTTTAGGTGCACACAATCCTGCTGTCTGTGTTCCCCATTTCTCCTCAAAAATGGATTGATATTTTTTTACAAGAGTATGAGTCTTAAATTGTTTTCCTTTCTATTACAGTTTATGACCCATCTACTGCCACAGTATATTGTTAGGAAATAAGACGTTGTTACAACAATGTTATTTTTCCAATAACAACACACACAAATGATGAGATATCAGACTAAGGGCTCCATTTATCAAACAGATGCTCCTTCAGAGGATCATCATTTCAGGATCCCAGAAACGAAGTTAAGAAGCGGTGGTGGTAAGACCGCTGCTCCTTAACCGATCCGCCACCTAAAAGGAATTGAAATCATCCCAATGCAATACTATCGGGATGATTAACAGCCCCTGCTAGTGGCCAATGGGGATTCTGGTGAAATGCTTGTGCAATGTTAAATGCAGACAGCACATGCTGTCCGCCTGCAGCGATGTCCAATGGACATGATTCGCTGTAGCTTGATTGTTGCCAAATGTAGCCCTAAGAGATGGAATAAATGATATGTTAGACATTAATAAAGACGTTTCAATTCAAAAACTATTTTAACTATTTTAACACATGACAGATATCAAAATAGTTTAATATTGAAATATAATTTAATGCATTTGTGTAAGCTATTATTATAACTATCATTACTCAAGCCACACAAGAAGAAATGTATAGATGTAACTGTTCAATATTGAATGTTTAATATAAAGCTTTCTATTTATTTAAAGTAGTAGGATTTCATCCACATTTTTTTTTTAACAATGTTTTATTTTTTACTGTTAAAACTGTCCTTAACCACTTGCAGTTAACAAATATACTACCAGGGCCAAATGTCTCTTCACAAGTTTTAAAAAATATACAGTTTTACATGAATGCTTCATTAGCTCTTAAGTATTTTTATAATTCATAACAAAATTTCATACAGTGGTATGCGATCAAAGACAGAGGTTAAATGTGCTTACAAGCAAACTATCACAGAAAATTATTTTCTGCATATATTTGTCCCTAAATCATGCAAAAAACAAGTTGCAAATCTCTTTGTAGGTAAGTATGAAATCTTAGTCTCAGCTATCATTATCATTTACAATGTTTGGACACTTTGTAATTCTTTGCACAGTTTACCAAGTTATATTAAAATCAGAATTCTTTATTTAGCTTTTCTTGTTGTATTTTTTATGCAGATAGAGCATAAAATTTTTTTTTTATTTTTTAATATTTTTATTGAGGTATTTAAATCAGGCATACAATATGTAAAGAAAAATTACAACATAATACCGTATACATAACATATGCCATAAGTGAATATAATAAGAACAATGTATAGTAAGTACTCTTAACCAGTTAAGTAAACAGTATTGAGACCTATTGCCTGTAGGATGCAAAACCTTCTAGACCATAGTCAGGCCACTCATGGACCCCATAAGCACAAAGGTGAGTATAAGTAGAAGAAGGTAAACTGAAATAAGGAGACCTCTCTTGGATCTCAATTGGGATACCTCAGGTTTTTATGGTTTTCTAGGGGGGGGGGTTAATATATGCTGAGCATAGACTTAAGTAATAGTAGTCAACAAAAGTCAAACTCAATTAGATAGTCTAGTATAAACATTGATTTGGGAACCATCAGCAGGGTTGTGTAAAACAAAATCAGATGAGCTGTAAATAGGCTTAAATAATGATAGTATATAGTGAATACAGACGCCATGAATTCAATTCCCTGTAACTATTTTTTATAAATACTTAACTCTACCCCATATACACTGGGTAAAAGGGTCTTATGCATATTAGATTTCAGGGCTTCTCTGTGTGGAGAGGTTGTTTTTTGAGAATAGGGCGGGTCAATAGGAAGATTTGCCAGACATATATATATTATATGTCTATATATATTATATATATATATTGTCCTTTGGTAATAGTGTAAATATTGAGTGACAGAGCTATATTAGATGAAGTCTCGCCCACATCTGAATTTGACGTGAAAACATAGAACTAGGGGGAGTTACATAGGGTGTATATGTCTTCTTTAGAGGGATCAAATTAGCAATTTGGACATCTGAGTGAGATGTTGCTTAAGGCACCTTACAGTAGTAGATTAGACTAATCTAACAGGAGGCTATAGATAATGATAGTATTTAGTGTGTTATTTTATTAAGTAGTTGTGTATCTCCCTACTACAATTGCCTATCAAAACTCTAAGATCAAGGTAGGGTGCTGGATGCCTGTAAGTAGCATACACCTAGGTGATTAGTTGCATAAGGACATATTCCTTGTAAAGTGGCTAGTAATTCAATAGTGCAAGTTAGAATCAGACACACATTGAGTCCCTTGTCTAGAATAATAAGATATAATACAAATTTCCTGGGTGGGGCTAGCAGTTGCTATACTATACGCAGATACACAAGGTAGAAACATAAAAGCCAGACACATCAAAAACTCTCAATAATCTGCATGTTCACTACATAAAATGGCAGACATTTGTGCAAAGCTCGTGGTTATCTTATGTACATTGATGCCCTTGTCTATAGTAATAGTATACTAAAAAACCTAAAGTCTAGACTCCAGAACAGGTTAACTAGGACATATAAACCCAAAAACAAGTTTTTGAACAGTTAATAAACTCACTATAACCAATAACCAGTAATTTGCTGAACCAAAGAGAGAGGTGGGACAATTAGACTGATCAATCAGCTACAGCTCTGCAGTATGATCAACTTGTATACAACAGTTTACATTTTGTGTATCTTTTATTTTACCATGAACCAGAGGTTGTCCAAAAGTATAGTCCTGCATCAGCTAAAGGGACTCCTAAAGGTATATACCCCTCAACAGACTCAAGGGCAAGTTCACATGCAGGGCCCTGAAACTTCAGCTCCCTTTAACCTACCCCATTTCGGGTATCTTGTGGAAGACCTAGTTTGTTGTACATTCCTGGGCATGAGGAGTCCAGGCTCCAAGGTCCTATCATTTGTAAAAGTCCCGCTACTGCGTTGTCCTGAGTGTTTTGGGATGCTGAGATCTCTCCATTTTTCCTCTCTCCAGCTCCGAGGGTGATGATGGGTGATTTATTATGAGGAAGCAGGCTCACGATTATATGCTGTCCTGATGCCGCATGGCCCAGAGTCTCTTGGGCACTCAGGGGATCCTTGTCAATCTCACCTCCGGTTCCGGACCCGGCTGTGGATGGACAATTAGGCGGTAGCAGCTCACATTTGCCAGTCGGTGTGAGTATAAAGCGGCTCCGAGTCTGGTCCTCAGCTTCTTCCTTATGTGGCACATTGTCAGATCAGGCTTTAGTGATTAATAAATCCTGCCGCTGGACGCCTTTATTTCCACCGGAGCTAGAGATTTCCACCTTCCTCAGCTCAGGAGTTGTAGTACTCTCTCTGTATGCGCTCGGAGAGACCTCTGTTGCAGCCGGGCCCAAGAAGAGTCTTCGTAGCTCAGCCTCCAGGCTCCGGTAGTGTTCCTCTATGAGCTGCGTCACAGTCCTTTCCCATTTGTCTAGGGCTTCCATTTTTTCCTCCCCTCCGTTGTTATAGGTTCTCTGCCGACTAGCCCGTTACTTATATAGTGTTACAAGTATATAGATGGTTCCCTTTGTTAAGGAAATTAAACAGTCGAACACTGACTGCTATACCCCAGCACACTGGGGGGGGGTGTCGAAGTCCTATAGAAAGGCAGCCGCCTGGAAATTCAACGGGCCAGATCTGGGTCCCAAAGATCATATATTCTGCAAAGTCAGTCTAGGTCAGCCCTGCTGACGTTCAGCTAGTCAAAGATGATGAGAGTGAATGTAGATTTTGCAGATGAGCTGCATTAATTGGCGGATTGTGCAGATCCCTTTAGGAGCAACAGATATTGCGACCTTTCATGGCCGCTGCCTTGCCACGCCCCCCTCTATTTAGCTTTTCTATTTATCAAACTTTTACATTCCCTACAATAGAGATAATAGAGTAGTGAGAAATTATTATACTGTCCTACCATGTTCTGACATATTTTGCTCAACTACCTGTCTAGTACCCCAAACTATATATTGAAATATACTAGAATAAAAAAAGAGTTTAAAAAAAACTGATGAGCCTAATTTATGAGTATACAGTATTTATAAGTTACCATCAGCATGGTTTTATCAGAAAAAGCTCATGCCAAAATAATCTAAATAATAGCTACAAGGAAGTATGTAGGGACATGAACTCGTTGTTTATGCATGATTCTTGGATTTTGCTAAAGTTTTTGATACATTAAAACATGACAGACCATTGTGCAAAATGAAGGGACTAAGAATAGCTAAGTGAACAAAGAAGTGTAGTAAATGGATCATATTTAAATTGTAATAAATAGGTTCTTTTGAGGAACTGTGTTAGTACCAGCTCTTTTTAAAAAAAAATGTAATTGACCTAGATGAAGAATTAAATTACAACATCTCTCTGCAGATGATGCTAAACTGTGTAAGGTGATAAGGTCAAAGATGGATATAATTGCTCTGCAGGGAGATTTGCAAAATCTGGAGAACCAGGGAGTTAAAAGGCCAAGGGTATTTAATTATGAAAAATGCAAAACTTTACATTTTGGAAGCTGATTTGGAAGCCAAAATAAGCATGCCATCTATTAAAGTGCTTTGGCATAACTGATGTGGGAAATGATTTGGAGGTTCCTATGGATAACAAAACAAAAATTATTGTCCATTGCCAATCTAAATAAGATATTCTAATGTATAAAAAGAGTTTGGATGGAAAAACTGAAAGCACAATTCTGCCTTAACATACATCCCTGGTCTGACCTGAAGTTTAGTACAGCTTGGGGACTAATTATTTAAAAGGGACGCTATAGAGCTCAATAGGGTTCAGAAAAGGGTGACAGTATTAATAAGGGGGAAAAAAAGAATTTATACTATAAAGAAAAGTTACCCAAATTGGGAAATGGACGGTGTTATGGTTAATTTGTATAAATATATTTATGTTCTATAAAGAGATTTGGCAGAAGCAATGTTTATTCTAAAAATATGTTTGTGACAAGAGGTTACAATTTTATACTGGAGTTAAAAGGTCATGAAGCACCATGAGACTGGACTATAACATCTATAACATCTAATTATGGGCCAGATTAAGAGTGGAGTGCTAACGTTTTAGTTGAAAGTAAACACGATCGCTTGATCGCAATCGCATTTTATGCTAGACTAACTACCGAGTTCTGGATAACTGCTTTGAGAAACAAAAAAGTGTCACAAAACACATCAAAAATACATTACAAAGTACAGTTACACTCATAATAGAGCCATTTAATAAAAATATTCAAATAAAATATCGCACACAAAAGTTATAAAGGCTCAAAGATATGAGATCTCAGATGTTAGAAAAAAAGTGGCAGAGAAAGGGCTTTAACATTGAGATATATACATATACATCTCTAAAATAGTACATGTATGTTTTTTTATTATTTATATATGTCTGTATATGTATTTATTTATATTGGTATATATGTATTTACAGACATATATATATATATATATATATATATATATATATATACATATATATATATACATATATATATATACACATATAAACACATAAATAAATATGTATACACATATATATATATATAAACATTTATATACTGTAAGTACTTTGAAGCCCTTTACAGTTAAGTAGATGAAAACATGTAAAAAACATATGTATGCAATATGCATATTTAATAAGTGTTATAGTGTATATTTACTGAAAATATTTTACATTCCAATGTTCTGCACATAGAAAAATATGTTCTATGTATTTATAATATATATATATATATATATATATATATATATATATATATAAATATCTGTATATATCCATAACTATATATAATTATCTATATATATATAGGTATAAATATATATTGTATCAAAAACCTCACATTCACATTGCATGGAAGCTTTGCGCTCACGAGAGAGTGCTTCCATAGGCTCCAATGGGAGCCTCATTCTCATGCAGTGAAACACAGCAGAGAACCTAGTGCAGAGAAGGGGGTAAGTTGAGCAGTGATCAGCAGCAAATTTAAATATATATGTGTATGATTATATACATGTATATTAATGTGTTTCTATGCGTATATTCATGTATTAACACATAAATATATATGTGTATGATTATATACATGTATATTAATGTGTTTCTATGCGTATATTCATGTATTAACACATAAATATATATGTGTATGATTATATACATGTATATTAATGTGTTTCTATGCGTATATTCATGTATTAACACATAAATATATATGTGTATGATTATATACATGTATATTAATGTGTTTCTATGCGTATATTCATGTATTAACACATAAATATATATGTGTATGATTATATACATGTATATTAATGTGTTTCTATGCGTATATTCATGTATTAACACATAAATATATATGTGTATGATTATATACATGTATATTAATGTGTTTATATGCGTATATTCATGTATTAACACATAAATATATATGTGTATGATTATATACATGTATATTAATGTGTTTCTATGCGTATATTCATGTATTAACACATAAATATATATGTGTATGATTATATACATGTATATTAATGTGTTTATATGCGTATATTCATGTATTAACACATAAATATATATGTGTATGATTATATACATGTATATTAATGTGTTTCTATGCGTATATTCATGTATTAACACATAAATATATATGTGTATGATTATATACATGTATATTAATGTGTTTCTATGCGTATATTCATGTATTAACACATACAAATATATGTGTATGATTATATACATGTATATTAATGTGTTTATATGCGTATATTCATGTAATAACACATAAATATATATGTGTATGATTATATACATGTATATTAATGTGTTTCTATGCGTATATTCATGTATTAACACATAAATATATATGTGTATGATTATATACATGTATATTAATGTGTTTCTATGCGTATATTCATGTATTAACACATAAATATATATGTGTATGATTATATACATGTATATTAATGTGTTTCTATGTGTATATTCATGTAATAAAACATAAATATATATCGCCTAGATTTAGAGTTTTGCGGCCAAAGCGGTGTGTTAGCTACGCGTGCTTTTTTCTGGCCGCACCTTTTAAATACCGCTGGTATTTAGAGTTCACAGAATGGCTGCGTTAGGCTCCAAAAAAAGAGCGTATAGCATATTTACCGCAACTTCAACTCTCGATACCAGCGGTGCTTACGGTCGCGGCCAGCTTCAAAAACGTGCTTGTGCACAATTCCCCCATAGAAAACAATGGGGCTGTTTGAGCTGAAAAAAAACCTAACACCTGCAAAAAAGCAGCGTTCAGCTCCTAACGCAGCCCCATTGTTTGCTATGCGGAAAATCCTCCTAAGTCTGCACCTAACACCCTAACATGAACCCCGAGTCTAAACACCCCTAACCTTACACTTATTAACCCCTAATCTGCCGCCCCCGCTATCACTGACCCCTGCATATTATTATTAACCCCTAATCTGCCGCTCCGTACACCGATGCCACCTACATTATAGCTATGTAACCCTAATCTGCTGCGCCTAACACCGCCGACCCCTATATTATATTTATTAACCCCTAATCTGCCCCCCTCAACGTCGCCTCCACCTGCCTACACTTATTAACCCCTAATCTGCCGAGCGGACCGCACCGCTACTATAATAAAGTTATTAACCCCTAATCCGCCTCACTCCCGCCTCAATAACCCTATAATAAATAGTATTAACCCCTAATCTGCCCTCCCTAACATCGCTGACACCTAACTTAAATTATTAACCGCTAATCTGCCGACCGAATCTCGCCGCTACTGTAATAAATGGATTAACCCCTAAAGCTAAGTCTAACCCTAACACTAACACCCCCCTAAGTTAAATATAATTTAAATCTAACGAAATAAATTAACTCTTATTAAATAAATTATTCCTATTTAAAGCTAAATACTTACCTGTAAAATAAACCCTAATATAGCTACAATATAAATTATAATTATATTATAGCTATTTTAGGATTTATATTTATTTTACAGGTAACTTTGTATTTATTTTAACCAGGTACAATAGCTATTAAATAGTTAAGAACTATTTAATAGCTAAAATAGTTAAAATAATTACAAAATTACCTGTAAAATAAATCCTAACCTAAGTTACAATTAAACCTAACACTACACGATCAATAAATTAATTAAATAAAATACCTACAATTATCTACAATTAAACCTAACACTACACTATCAATAAATTAATTAAATACAATATCTACAAATAAATACAATGAAATAAACTAACTAAAGTACAAAAAAATAAAAAAGAACTAAGTTAAAAAAAATAAAAAAATATTTACAAACATTAGAAAAATATTACAACAATTTTAAACTAATTACACCTACTCTAAGCCCCCTAATAAAATAACAAAGCCCCCCAAAATAAAAAAATGCCCTACCCTATTCTAAATTAAAAAAGTTCAAAGCTCTTTTACCTTACCAGCCCTGAACAGGGCCCTGTGCGGGGCATGCCCCAAAGAATTCAGCTCTTTTGCCTGTAAAAAAAACACATACAATACCCCCCCCGACATTACAACCCACCACCCACATACCCCTAATCTAACCCAAACCCCCCTTAAATAAACCTAACACTAAGCCCCTGAAGATCTTCCTACCTTATCTTCACCATGCCAGGTTCACCGATCGGTCCTCGGAAGTCTTGATCCAAGCCTCGGAAGTGTTGATCCAAGCCCAAGCGGGGGGCTGAAGAGTGACGTCCATCCTCGGGCTGAAGTCTGGATCCAAGCGGCGGCTGAAGAAATCCATCATCGGGCTGAAGTCGGAAGTCCATCATCGGGATGAAGTCTTCTATCAAGCAGCATCTTCAATCTTCTTTCTTCCAGAGCGGAGCGGAGCCATCTTCTTCCCAGCCGACGCGGATCCATCCTCTTCTAACGACGCCTACTAGCCGAATGACGGTTCCTTTAAATGACGTCATCCAAGATGGCGTCCGTCGAATTCCGATTGGCTGATAGGATTCTATCAGCCAATCGGAATTAAGGTAGGAAAATTCTGATTGGCTGATGGAATCAGCCAATCAGATTCAAGTTCAATCCGATTGGCTGATCTGATCAGCCAATCAGATTGAGCTTGCATTCTATTGGCTGTTCCGATCAGCCAATAGAATGCAAGCTCAATCTGATTGGCTGATTCCATCAGCCAATCAGAATTTTCCTACCTTAATTCCGATTGGCTGATAGAATCCTATCAGCCAATCGGAATTCGACGGACGCCATCTTGGATGGCGTCATTTAAAGGAACCGTCATTCGGCTAGTAGGTGTCGTTAGAAGAGGATGGATCCGCGTCGGCTGGGAAGAAGATGGCTCCGCTCCGCTCCGGAAGAAAGAAGATTGAAGATGCTGCTTGATAGAAGACTTCATCCCGATGATGGACTTCCGACTTCAGCCCGATGATGGATTTCTTCAGCCGCTGCTTGGATCCAGACTTCAGCCCGAGGATGGACATCACTCTTCAGCCCCCCGCTTGGGCTTGGATCAACACTTCCGAGGCTTGGATCAAGACTTCCGAGGACGGATTGTTGAACCTGGCATGGTGAAGATAAGGTAGGATGATCTTCAGGGGCTTAGTGTTAGGTTTATTTAAGGGGGGTTTGGGTTAGATTAGGGGTATGTGGGTGGTGGGTTGTAATGTTGGGGGGGTATTGTATGTGTTTTTTTTACAGGCAAAAGAGCTGAATTCTTTGGGGCATGCCCCGCAAAGGGCCCTGTTCAGGGCTGGTAAGGTAAAAGAGCTTTGAACTTTTTTAATTTAGAATAGGGTAGGGCATTTTTTTATTTTGGGGGGCTTTGTTATTTTATTAGGGGGCTTAGAGTAGGTGAAATTAGTTTAAAATTGTTGTAATATTTTTCTAATGTTTGTAAATATTTTTTTTATTTTTTGTACTTTAGTTAGTTTATTTAATTGTATTTATTTGTAGGTATTGTATTTAATTAATTTATTGATAGTGTAGTGTTAGGTTTTATTGTAGATAATTGTAGGTATTTTATTTAATTAATTTATTGATAGTGTAGTGTTAGGTTTAATTGTAACTTAGGTTAGGATTTATTTACAAAGTTACCTGTAAAATAAATATAAATCCTAAAATAGCTATAATATAATTATAATTTATATTGTAGCTATATTAGGGTTTATTTTACAGGTAAGTATTTAGCTTTAAATAGGAATAATTTATTTAATAAGAGTTCATTTATTTCGTTAGATTTAAATTATATTTAACTTAGGGGGGTGTTAGTGTTAGGGTTAGACTTAGCTTTAGGGGTAAATCCATTTATTACAGTAGCGGCAAGATTCGGTCGGCAGATTAGGGGTTAATAATTGAAGTTAGGTGTCGGCGATGTTAGGGAGAGCAGATTAGGGGTTAATACTATTTATTATAGGGTTATTGAGGCGGGAGTGAGGCGGATTAGCGGTTAATAACTTTATTATAGTAGCGGTGAGGTCCGCTCGGCAGATTAGGGGTTAATAAGTGTAGGCAGGTGGAGGCGACGTTGAGGGGGGCAGATTAGGGGTTAATAAATATAATATAGGGGTCGGCGGTGTTAGGGGCAGCAGATTAGGGGTACATAAGGATAACGTAGGTGGCGGCGCTTTGCGGACGGCAGATTAGGGGTTAATTATTGTCGGTAGCTGGCGGCGACGTTGTGGGGGGCAGGTTAGGGGTTAATAAATATAATATAGGGGTCGGCAGTGTTAGGGGCAGCAGATTAGGGGTACATAAGTATAACGTAGGTGGCGATCGGCAGATTAGGGGTTAAAAAAAATTAATTGAGTGGCGGCGATGTGGGGGGACCTCGGTTTAGGGGTACATAGGTAGTTTATGGGTGTTAGTGTACTTTAGAGCACAGTAGTTAAGAGCTTTATAAACCGGCGTTAGCCCAGAAAGCTCTTAACTACTGACTTTTTTCTGCGGCTGGAGTTTTGTCGTCAGATTTCTAACGCTCACTTCAGCCACGACTCTAAATACCGGCGTTAGAAAGATCCCATTGAAAAGATAGGATACGCAAATGACGTAAAGGGGATCTGCGGTATGGAAAAGTCGCGGCTGGAAAGTGAGCGTTAGACCCTTTCCTGACTGACTCCAAATACCAGAGGGCGGTAAAAACCAGCGTTAGGAGCCTCTAACGCTGGTTTTCACGGCTACCGCCCAACTCTAAATCTAGGCCTATGTGTATGATTATATACATGTATATTAATGTGTTTCTATGTGTACATTCATGTATTAACATATAAATATATATGTGTATGATTATATACATGTATATTAATGTGTTTCTATGCATATATTCATGTATTAACACATAAATATATATGTGTATGATTATATACATGTATATTAATATGTTTCTATGCGTATATTCATGTATTAACACATAAATATATATGTATAAAAGCACAGTCCCCATAAACCACAATGTAAAGGCACTATTTCAGTGCCGTTTCTTTTCACCCCACACCAGCCAACTTTAACACCATAAAACTGCATTGTGCAGTTTTTTTTAGTAAAATTAAAGATGCTCATATATTATTTTTTTAAATAAAGCAACACTACACTGTATTTTATGGCAATTGGGGGACATTTATAAAATAAACCAGATACAAGATCTCTGTTTAATTTTATGAGTGCTACGGACATCCACAGTAGCAATAACCAGCCACTTGTAATGGCTCATTATTTATTGCGTGCCCGTAAAAGGGCAAATGTGCCAGTTTACGGGCACGCAATTAATAAGCGCTCCACTTGTAATCTAGCCCTTAATGTTTAATCTCCATTTAAGGATATTTAATCTCCAGTAATGAAAACAGAATATTATTTTTAATTTCTCTTTAGTTGTTTAGGTAAATTTAAGGTTAAATTGTGAAAAATGCATTACAGGTGTTCTTAGTTCTGAAACTGAAATTTTGTTTTATGGTTTAACCTAAGAGAATGACTCCATGGTCTTACAAGTCTAAAATCTTGAGAAACTATTTTCTGTATGTATTGTTTGATTATTGGAATGTAATTCAAACACTTTAGCCTTACTGAGAATGGTAACATTGAAACTGCACAGTCTACTATGCCTGGTTTAACAATTATGTATTAAAATATAGAGGGTCAAACAATATTTACAAAAATTATTAATTGCCAGATAATTTTGCACAGACAACTCTTGCGTAAATTCACAGCAATAAACAAAAACAAATCATTTGAATAATGAGCCCACCCAAAAATGAGTAATGGGCCCACCCAAATTTAATTAAGAATCTCTATGAATTGCAGGTTTATTCGTTTAATGCCAGTTTCCATTTCATACTCTTTGCCTTTTTTACAGACTTGTGAAAATTAAAAACAGGGTGAATCCAAATAAAGACATTCCTCATGGAAAAGTCTGTTTTGTTTTGATGTCTGATTCTCAAGGATCTTTGTTGCAGCTACCAAAGAACACAGTGTAAAAATGGAATGTTTTTATGTTTGATCTCTGTATTGATTATATTGTGTATATATTGAGTCAGCTGGCTGTCTAAAGTGGGGTGAACATGCTCTATTTGCATATGCCAGATTGGTTTCTGTTGCATTAGCCAGGTAATGTGCAGTA
The DNA here is from genome assembly GCF_027579735.1 of Bombina bombina. Taxonomy (NCBI): domain Eukaryota; kingdom Metazoa; phylum Chordata; class Amphibia; order Anura; family Bombinatoridae; genus Bombina; species Bombina bombina. The sequence continues at coordinate 525,306,160 of NC_069502.1, read as the reverse complement.
GCAGATAGAACTTTATTTCCTTGGAATCTTATGTGCTGGCAACAAGTATTATTTTGAATAATTGTTTAACATAAACAATTCTTTCTGTACTAATGCATTCAAAATCTGGATGATATAAATGATTTGCTGCTAAGTATTATAACATAATATATACCATAAACTAGCACATACTTGCACTCTTGAATAATTAAGTCACAGCAGCTGGACAGTAAAAGCCTAAAGTCTATTAACATGATGAGGCTGATTTATTATAGTGCGAGTGGACATGATCCGCTGTAGCGGATCATGTCCGCCGCACATCGATAAATGCCGACAGCATATGCTGTCTGCATTTATCATTGCACAAGCATTTCACTAGAAATGCTTGTGCAATTCTGCCCCCTGCACATTCACGGACAATCGGCCCGCTAGCAGGGGGTGTCAATCAACCCGATCGTATGCGTTCGGGCGAATTGTTGTCCGCCGACTCAGAGGCTGTGGACGAGTTATGGAGCAGCAGTCTTACAAGTAAACAGCTGCATACAGCTCCATACGGAGCTTGATTAATTTGCCCCAATGCATTAATGTAACATTTTCCCCACTGAGCTTGAATTTTTATCTAGGGAATGTATCATATAAACACCTTCTCCAACACATGAAACACATTATGAGCTTTTTGAGTTTCAGTCTATGTCAGTATTATATTACATACTGAATATAAAAAAATCACCTTTAGTCGCAAAGAAAGGGAGCACTAATATATGATATTATTATTGTATGTGTTATATTACAATTGCCATGTTAAAGCAGACAGAAGCTGCTTCACTACACTGCAACAAATCATATAGGAACCAACAAAAGTGGGAGGAACAGGGGAGTTTCCTGAGTGTGCCTGTCTTTATATGCAGAGGTTTATTCACAGTTTACAATACTTATTATTATTACTATTGGTTATTTGTTGAGCACCAACAGATTCCGCAGTGCTATAAACAAAGGCAGAGTACAACAAAATAATTATAGGGATCAAATGGGTAGAGGGCCCTGCCAAGAGTCACACTGTTGTAGTCAGCTCTTAAGAAGGTGATCTAGAAACAGCTGGACTCTTGTGCATACATTCTAAGGGGGTTCAGGGGATAGCAACGGAGGAGAGGAACTGGTATAAAGAAAGGTTAGTGTAGGTTGTATGCATCTCTGAACAGTAGAGTCTTTAGGGAGCACTTGAAGCTTTGAAAACTAGGAAAGAGTCTTGTGGAGCGAGGCAGAGAGTTCCACAAGATGGGAACCAGTCTGGAGAAGTCCTGTAAATGGGAGGTCCATGAGGTAACAAGAGAGGAGGAGAGTAGGAGGTCATGAGCAGAGTGAAGGGGATGGGAGAGTATCTCTAGACAAGGTCTGAGATATAGGGGGGAGCAGTGCAGTTGAGGGCTTTGTATGTCAGAGTGAGAATGTTGTGTTTAATACTAGAGGCAAGATGAAGCTAGTGAATGGAATGGCAGAGAGGTGCAGCAGATGAAGAGCAGTGTGTGAGGAAGATGAAGAAGTGAAACAAAGTACAGAGGCGCCAATGGTGCAGATCAATGGTGGTATAAGGCACAATAACACCCCAAAATGCCTGAGGAAACAGTATATCTGAGAAACGCATCGCATGTAATCTTTATGTTTAAGATATATGTTTTAACACTGAGATGAGTGGTATTGTTATATATATATTTTTTATATTTTTTAAATAAATTTACTTTTTACCAAATCCACTCTAAGTGTTTTAACTACCACTTCTTGCTGCTATGCTACTATAGAGTACCAATACTCTAATACCCACCCATCTGCTACCACACCTTGGAACAGCTAGCTGGACTGCTGTGAAATCCAGCCTGTCTCTATGGGCAAGATTGATTGCCTTCACTACATGTGAGTATCCTGTGCATATTGGGGTGTTATTGTGCCTTATACCACCATTGATCTGCACCATTGGCGCCTCTGTACTTTGTTTCACTTCTTTAGCCTGTCTCCGTTTGGATACTGATAGAGAGCTGCCTACTTGTTCAGCCAGCTGGATTGCTGCCAAAATCCAGCCCGTCTCTACTGGCATGATTGAATGCCCTCATCTATTGTGAGTACCCTGTTATCACTGTACATTGGTACATCTTCAGAAACCCTCATTGATCTGCACCATTGGCGCCCCTTCCGTGTTGTTCTTTCTTGTGAGGAAGATGAGCCTGGCAGAGGCATTCATTATGGATTGTAAAGGAGAAAGGCGGCAGCTGGGGAGACCAGAGAGGACAGAGTTTCAATAATCGAGGTGGGAAGAGAGAGTGGATTAAAATCTTAGTTCTGTCTTGTTAAAGGAAATATCTAATTTTAGGGATATTTTTAATGTGGAAACGGTAGGTTTAGCCATGGATTGAATGTGAGAAATGAAAAAAGATCTAAAGTCTAATATGATCCCGAGACATCGGGCATGTGGGGTAGGGGTAATGATGGAGTTGTCGACAGTTATAGAGAGATTGGGGTGGAGATTTTGGAAGAAGGGGGGAAAATAAGGAGCTCAGTTTTGGAGAGATTTAGTTTGAGGTAGTGAGAGGACATCCAGGAAGAGATGTGAGCAAGACAGTTAGTGAAACGGGTTAGCAAGGAAGGAGATAGGTCTGGTCAGAGAAGTAGATTTAGGTTATGCCGGCATACAAATTATATTAGAAACTAGATTGAGAAGAAAAGGGGACTGAGGACAGAGCCTTGTGGTACCCCGAAAGAAAGGGGTGACAGGGTGGAGGAGGCCCCAAAGAAGGCTACACTAAAGGTACGGTTTGACAGGTAGGAAGAGAACCACAAGAGAGCTGTGTTACAGATGCCGAAGGATTGGAGGGTTTAGAGCAAAATAGGGTGGTCAACATTATCAAAGGCTGCGGACAGATCAAGAAGGATAAGTAGGTCGTTGGTAACCTTAACGATTGCTGTCTCTGTGGAGTGAATGGGACGAAATCCAGATTGCAGTGGGTCAAGGAGGAAGTTTAATGTAAGGAAATTGGATAGGTGTGCATATACTAGTTTTTTTGAGAAGCTTTGAGGCAAGAGGGAGTATGGAAATAGGGCGGTAGTTAGATAGGGAGGTTGGATCAAGGGAAGGTTTTTTGAGGATAGGTGTGATCAGTGCATGTTTCAGAGATGAGGGAAATATACCAATGCTGAGGGCGAGTTTGAAAATGTGTATAAGAATAGGGATAAGGGTAGAAGAGAGGGATGGAAGTAGCTGTGAGGGGATAGGGTCAAGGGGACAGGTAGTGAGGTGAGAGCACAGTATAAGTGCTGAAACCTCTTCCTCAGTAGGGGGAGAAAGAGCTAACTTTATGGCTACGTGGGTTTTGTTGGTCTTGAGCTGACAGAGAATTTGTATTAGGAGGTGGGCGGAGAAGAGTATTGAAAGTGGAGAATAGATGTTTTGGGTTTGAAGAAAGATTAGAGATAAGAGTAGAGAAGTAATGTTGCTTATAGAGATTAAGGGCAAAATAGTAGGAGTTCAAGATGAATTTGTAATGAAGAAAATCAGCTAAACTTCGAGATTTTCTCCAGTGCCGCTCAGCAGTTGTAGGGAGGGATGATATGTTTGTGAAGTTTGAGAGAGTGCATCGATAGCTAAAGGAAAAAACACAAGAGTGCAGTGAATACTTTGCAGATTGACAAGGAAAATATTCACATACCAGAAGAGAGTTACAGGAGAGGAAAAACACCCGAGTGCAGTGAATACTTTGCAGATTGACAAGGAAGGGTTAAAAATAATATTATAAACCTAGTACCATAAGTGTATGTGTACATGGGATGACAGAGTGTCATCAGTAATCTAACATAAAGAAAAAGAAGAAAAATATAAAAACAACATATAGTATGTTGGAAACAAACACACTTGCATATTTAACACTCGCTCCCCTCAGTAGCAAAAGAATTTTAGGACAAAGTCCTAAAAGGTCAATAGTGATCAAATACAGTGCAAATAAGCCAAAAAAACTATAGAAATGTCAAATACCTAAACTGGTTCAGAAAGGTTTGCATAGCCCATGTAGTAAGATCTTAAATATTAAGTGGTATTGTGTGCTCTTAGGACGGTACAGAACTATACAGGTACCCAAATTACCTATTATTACCTTGAGTATATACCTCAATTATTACCGTATTGGTATCTGTATATCATTGTTAATAAGCCACATAAACTCTTATCAATAGCATAAGAACCTTGGCTGTCAGATTGAATACCCTGAATCAGTACGGTTTATTTGATCATTTTAACTAATTAACAAAGTAGTGGGGTAAGAGATTATATATAGTGAATTGTATGAAAACCAGATATATTGCCTGAACAAATGCCCGTAGTGCTTAAAACTATCTTAAATATCATAAGTAACACCTATATTTATATCATGCCGATACTGGCAAGGCTAAGTCAGGTTTAATTAACTTGTGTAGCAATATCGCTATACCCTAAAAAATCCACAACACTTAGGTTATATCAAATTTAATTTTCTATTAAAAAAGTTATTTGCTATGTGCTAATTACGGCCAACATATTTTTGAACAAATTATTGCGGAGAGAGAAGCAGTGCGAACGCCTGATGCATGGTTCGCCAACTGCTTTATCAAAGGCCTTTGATAAAGAAGTTGGCGAAACGCGCGTCAGGCATATATGTGCAAGTGCTGATAGAAGCTCGCTAATTGGAACCCTCAAAGTTTCATGTATATGATAAGTATGCAGTAGTAAGATTTAGAGCTTACATAAGGTACACATACTAAGTCTTTTTCCATTTGGAATTAATTACAACATTAATGTTACATATGTTACCAGATCAGGATACTATGTGTGCACCATAAAAATCTACAATCTCCTTGTTTTAATTTGTACTGTTCAATAATAATTTTATATTATACTAATAAAAGTTATATTTTAAATATGCTATGAGTCCTCCAAGCTCCTTCCCTATGATATGAATGTCTAGACTCTTAACATAAGTGTGTCATATGATACCTCTTTTCTTTCTCTCTAGTTTTTGTGACACTTTAACCCGGTATCCAGGCACTGTCCTACAGGGATACATAGGCTTACCCTGCTGCGACCCCCTGTTCTGAGAGTCTAGCCTTTCTCACACTATAACTCCTCCATTATAGGGGAGTTATATTCTCTTAACTGCAGTAAATAGTTTGCAGATTGACAGGGACTCTATTCACATACCAAAAGAGAGTTACAGGAGAGGAAAAACACCAGAGTGCAGTGAATAGTTTGCAGATTGACAGGGACTCTATTCACGTACCACTATTTTACCTGACAGAAGAATAATATTACTAGACTACAGGGAGTGCAGAATTATTAGGCAAATGAGTATTTTGACCACATCATCCTCTTTATGCATGTTGTCTTACTCCAAGCTGTATAGGCTCGAAAGCCTACTACCAATTAAGCATATTAGGTGATGTGCATCTCTGTAATGAGAAGGGGTGTGGTCTAATTACATCAACACTCTATATCAGGTGTGCATAATTATTAGGCAACTTCCTTTCCTTTGGCAAAATGGGTCAAACGAAGGACTTGACAGGCTCAGAAAAGTCAAAAATAGTGAGATATCTTGCAGAGGGATGCAGCACTCTTAAAATTGCAAAGCTTCTGAAGCGTGATCATCGAACAATCAAGCGTTTCATTCAAAATAGTCAACAGGGTCACAAGAAGCGTGTGGAAAAACCAAGGCGCAAAATAACTGCCCATGAACTGAGAAAAGTCAAGCGTGCAGCTGCCAAGATGCCATTTGCCACCAGTTTGGCCATATTTCAGAGCTGCAACATCACTGGAGTGCCCAAAAGCACAAGGTGTGCAATACTCAGAGACATGGCCAAGGTAAGAAAGGCTGAAAGACGACCACCACTGAACAATACGCACAAGCTGAAACGTCAAGACTGGGCCAAGAAATATCTCAAGACTGATTTTTCTAAGGTTTTATGGACTGATGAAATGAGAGTGAGTCTTGATGGGCCAGATGGATGGGCCCGTGGCTGGATTGGTAAAGGGCAGAGAGCTCCAGTCCGACTCAGACGCCAGCAAGGTGGAGGTGGAGTACTGGTTTGGGCTGGTATCATCAAAGATGAGCTTGTGGGGCCTTTTCGGGTTGAGGATGGAGTCAAGCTCAACTCCCAGTCCTACTGCCAGTTTCTGGAAGACACCTTCTTCAAGCAGTGGTACAGGAAGAAGTCTGCATCCTTCAAGAAAAACATGATTTTCATGCAGGACAATGCTCCATCACACGCGTCCAAGTACTCCACAGCGTGGCTGGCAAGAAAGGGTATAAAAGAAGAAAATTTAATGACATGGCCTCCTTGTTCACCTGATCTGAACCCCATTGAGAACCTGTGGTCCATCATCAAATGTGAGATTTACAAGGAGGGAAAACAGTACACCTCTCTGAACAGTGTCTGGGAGGCTGTGGTTGCTGCTGCACGCAATGTTGATGGTGAACAGATCAAAACACTGACAGAATCCATGGATGGCAGGCTTTTGAGTGTCCTTGCAAAGAAAGGTGGCTATATTGGTCATTGATTTGTTTTTGAATGTCAGAAATGTATATTTGTGAATGTTGAGATGTTATATTGGTTTCACTGGTAAAAATAAATAATTGAAATGGGTATATATTTGTTTTTTGTTAAGTTGCCTAATAATTATGCACAGTAATAGTCACCTGCACACACAGATATCCCCCTAAAATAGCTAAAACTAAAAACAAACTAAAAACTACTTCCAAAAATATTCAGCTTTGATATTAATGAGTTGTTTGGGTTCATTGAGAACATGGTTGTTGTTCAATAATAAAATTAATCCTCAAAAATACAACTTGCCTAATAATTCTGCACTCCCTGTAGAGGAAAATGCAAGTTAAATGGTAGTAAAAAAAAATCAGTTTAATTTCATTTTCTGCAAACTGAGACTCTGAGCTCCATTTATCAAGCACCAGGCAGACAAGGTTCACTATCATGAACCTCATCCACCTGCCCTTGTGGCAAATGGTCACATTGCCTGGCCAAAGTTGACATAAAATAAGACACTGCTCGTGCAGTGCCGCTGCCAATCATCCTGATCAGAACAGATTGGGATGATTAAAATCCGCCAGACTTTAGGTGGTGGAGAAGTTAAGTATCAGCCGGCTTAACTTTGAGCTACTTAACTAGAGTTTCAAGCTTGCTGGAGAAAGACTGAAATGCTGGGGCTCTGAAGCTGCCATCACAACTTAATAAATGGAGCTCTTTATATTAATGCCAGGCTCTCCCCTGTTAATTTCACTCCCCCATATGAACTGAGATTCTGTATCCCAAAGAGCCTGTAACAAACAGCAAACTGCTTTCTTGACGGAGCATGCGTCTTTTCAGTGTCAGGTGAAGTGCTGTTGTTTCAGCTCACCACAGGCCCTTACTACACGCTGGAAGTAAACACAGTGTTAAAGCAAAGGCCAGGTGTAAGAGAGCAATACAACTTAACTTAGTAGCTGAACTCTATCTAGTACTTTAATCAGCTCCTACAAAACAAAACAACAATTAGGTACTAGAAACTAAGTAAGTTTAGAAATTCAGATATCAAAGAAAGACATACCTTTGTAAACATTTAGCCTCACTATCCAGATGAATATAAACTTGCATAAGTTACTTAAATGCAGATCTTCTGATAGCAGAGGAATTTATGGTTAAGTTAATCTAAGTCAGACAGTCTGGGTCAAGGCCTCACATGGAAAAACGGCACAAAATCATAAAACAAATGCAGAATCCACAAACAAGATACAAATGCAAAATCCACAAACAAGCTACAATCCAGTCCAAACAATGGGGCCAAATTACTAAGCTGTGGATACAGCTGTTTCTGCGTGAGCCTTCAGGCTCACCAGAAATGTAAGTTAAGAAGCAGCGGTCTTAAAACCGCTGCTCCTTAACTCGTCCACCACCTCTGAGGTGGCAGACAGCAATCTGCCCGATTGTATACAATTTGGTTGATTGACATCCCCTGCTATCGGCTGATTGGCCGCAAATGTGCAAGGGTGGTATTGCCCAAGCATTTTCACAAGGAATGCTTGTGCAATGATAAATGCAGACAGCGTATAATAAATTAGCCCCAAAGGGTTAAACAGAAGTGTGGTCAGGGAACACATAAGTCAAACCAGTATATCCAAATAGTAATTGCCAGATTAAGGGGAATTAACTTAATACACAACACAAGCAACACCATGCTACAAACACAGAGCTTCTAGGCCTTCTTAAAAATACAGTATACCTAACTGCAGCAATGACAGAAATTTCCTTTTTAGATAATCAGCTATCATGACAGAGCCCTCCCCTCAAGCACAACCTCAGGGTTCACTTGAATGGTCTGGAAGGATGAGTCCTATTAAAAGAAAACAGTTGCAGAGAAAAACTACACAGAAGGCATACGGTATTATTTATGTGGATTTTGTTCAGTCCTTAGTCTGCAATTTAGCAATCAAACAGTCCCAGTCCTCAGGGCAGTACACATAAATAAACAACAAATGGTGTAGTTGGAGTCTGTCTTACCGCGTCCGGTCCACGGGTGTGACTGTGGTGCCCCGTCGTCAGGCTGATATCCGGATCAAATTTCTTTGCGCCTGAGACCTCCTCCGATCAGACGGTATCCAGAGTCTCCAGGCTTCCGCGTACCAAACACACCCTCCTCAGACGCGTGCAGTTGCTCACGCCCTGCTCAACATAAGACCAATCCGGATTGAAGAAGGGAGGAGACACACAACTCAATTGGTGTCTGCGTCCGTGCTCACTGTGGGGAATCCTGTAATAGCTGCACAAATGAAGAATCAGGAGCACTGGTAGATGAAAAAAGTAGCTTTTATTCACTCATAGCTACAAAATAAAAGTTCCAATGCTTGCTTGCTTGTTTTGATAAATTCTGTGTGTTCAGAATGATTGTGGACTGAAAAGTGTCTCCACAAATGACCTTCTCACAGGCCACAAAGTCCCTGAAATTGCATCTATGCATTCCCTTCACTGTCAGCCAGGCTGAGCCTCCTTGCTGTGTGGTCTTGAGTTTAGTTGGGGCTAACCTATTGCCAATCGTCATATTCCTTTTATATGCAAAATGACAGCCTGTTTTAGCAATATCCATCAGATCATCATCAGCAGAAAGCATATTAAAATGTTTCTTGATGATTCCGCAAACTTCACCATATTCCATAGAATAGTCTGTGATGAAGAGTGAACCTTTGTCAAACTGTTTAGTTGGACCAGTAGTTTTGTCCCTAGGTAGTAAAAGATCTTTCCTATCTAATCCATCTGCCATTTTTCTTGCTTTTTTTATTGTTTTTTGCACATAGCCTCTGTTTTTAAGTCTCTGTGTTAAATCATTACTCTCCCTCACATAATGAACTTGGTTGCTACAGTTCCTTTTGACCCTTATGTATTGACCCTTTGCTACTGCACCAAATACATGTTGGGGATGGCAGCTTTGGACTACTGGTCCAACTAAACAGTTTGACAAAGGTTCACTCTTCATCACAGACTATTCTATGGAATATGGTGAAGTTTGCGGAATCATCAAGAAACATTTTAATATGCTTTCTGCTGATGATGATCTGATGGATATTGCTAAAACAGGCTGTCATTTTGCATATAAAAGGAATATGACGATTGGCAATAGGTTAGCCCCAACTAAACTCAAGACCACACAGCAAGGAGGCTCAGCCTGGCTGACAGTGAAGGGAATGCATAGATGCAATTTCAGGGACTGTGTGGCCTGTGAGAAGGTCATTTGTGGAGACACTTTTCAGTCCACAATCACAGGCCAGTCTTTTGAAATTAAAACTTGCATCACATGTAGATCTAAGTATGTGATCTATTTAATCACTTGCACAATTTGTAAGATTCAATATGTGGGTCTTACAACAAGAGAGATAAGATCACGCATTAGGGAACACCTCTCAACAATTAGGATTGGAAGATCAACTACCCCACTAGTACAACATTTCGCACAAAAACATGACAAGGATACTGATAGCTTCAGCTGGACGGCTATAGAAAGAATTGCAGTTCCATCAAAAGGGGGCGATAGAGAGGTACTTTTGGGTAGGCAGGAGGTGTTCTGGATCTTCAAATTGAGGACCAGAACACCTTCAGGATTAAACTCCTCCTATGACTTGATTAACTATTGGCAATAATGTAGTTCATTTTACACCTAAATTCTAAATGTAAAGATCCATACCATAAACTTCCCCACAGCTTGTAACAATGTCTATATTCTTCCCAACATTGTTTTGACTTAGGCACAAAACAGTTCGATTTAAACAAATATGCACTCTTACACGTAGGTAAACGGACAATGTGTAGGGGTTATTGTTTTCACATGTATCTCACTTTAACACCAAGGAATCCTGCATAGTTAATTCCACTTCAGGATTTAAATAGTAAGGGTATTATGTAAATATGTAATAAGTCAGAGGCAGATATGGCAAAACACTGTTAGCAAACAAAGGTTAGACTTAGTTTAAAAGGATAAGGGTTATGTTTTTTGAAATTAAGTGACAGAGTACACTTTTATTTTCATTTATTTTTGAGATTAGTAGCAAGCAACAGTGTAATGAAATGTTAAAAGATTTGTGTCTGTAATTTGTTTTTTGACTCACTTATGCATTGATTTGTTCATGAGTTAAAATGATATTTTGATAGGTGTACTGTTTGGCCAATTGGAGAAAGGTACGCCCTAGAAAAAGGGCGCTTGGTTTTAAAACTTTTATCAGCTAAGAGTACGGCTGCAAAGCCGAAACATGTCAGCTGTTTTTTCCTTCTCCAATTTACCAACCAGCTGCTGTCAAGCCCATAAATTCTGAACACACAGAATTTATCAAAACAAGCAAGCAAGCATTGGAACTTTTATTTTGTAGCTATTTATGAGTGAATAAAAGCTACTTTTTTCATCTACCAGTGCTCCTGATTCTTCATTTGTGCTCCTATTAAAAGAAGCCACCGAATGAGTAGCATGAAAATCACGTTCAGGCTTCCATTAAATATTGTATGCATAAAAAGACCTAAGTGCTCTACTAGGAACAACAGCTCAGTAGCTTGTTCTGTGGTGCTTTACCACCAAGGAGCAGCCTCTTTTAGTTTAGAAAAACTTCTCTGTAGCATATCAGTCTGACCCCGCCAACTAAGGTCAGTCCAGCCCAGAAATACCAGGTAATTCTCTTCTGAACAAGGAACAGGTCAACCCCAGACAATCGTTTCGGCCTTCTGTGGGCCTCGTCAGTGTAATGCAGCCATATTACTCTTAGCACACTGGACAAGGAGTCCATGTCTGGTTTCCTCATCACCCTTAGGGAGCTTCCCCAGTGTCATAATACAAATGCATACAAAGAGAGAAGCGCTCTACTAGGAAGGAACAACAGCTCAGTAGATTGTTCTATGGCAAGTTACCACCTAGGAGCAGCCTCTTTTAGCTCAGTTGTGCTTTACACAGAGAAAACAATATCAGTCGTTGTATGCATTTGTCCCATGAATTATTCTCAGGACCACAAACCTTCCATCTGAGAAGATACTCCAGAAGACCCCTGGAAATATGAGAATCCAAAATCTTTTTTACTTTTTATTCATCCAAAGCAGTAACTGACACAGGAACAAAGCGGGTTTGTACCTAAGAAGAAAATTTGGGATACAGAGGATGGGAGGGGATGGAGTCTGAATCTGATTAAAAAAAATCTTGCATCTGTTGAAGTGCGCAGGAACGAGAAACGGGCTCTGAAGGTGGGCATAAAATGCTCTACATCAGGAAAGGTGGACAGAAAGGCCCTATTTGGAGACTGAGTAGGTAAGGTAGTAAGTAGAAAGGAGAGGCACTACACAATTTAACAAAAAAAGCAATGAATTTGGAGAGGAAAATAGACTCCTCTTTGGAATTGCTAGTACAAATTTCAGAACACTTTTTAGACAAACATTCCTGTTCACACAAAAAAAGAAGAGAATATGACTTGTCATTTCTCACATTTGGAGATTTAGCTACATCAAATATGATTTTCCATGTGAAAATATCCAATACACATTTCAATTGTGCAAGTCTCAAACATAATAATGGCAGAACTAATCGGACAACCACAACCACCGTCTACCACAAACCACCATGGCTGCATCTTTCTTTGCCTCCAGAAGTAAAAACATCTGCTCAGCATAGGAAGAATCTAAAAAACAATTACTACCACTGGAATCAAATATACCCCTGAGTTAAACCTATCAGCTGAACAACAAACAATATGAATAGATATATGTTTTACTGCTGAAGAAGAAGTAGTGCTAAAGAAAATATTTTTTACTATTTTGCTGGGATCTCCTTTTCAACAAAACAGAACAATTATTAACCATATGTCCCGCATTACCACAATATAAAAAAAGTATGTAATAGAAACAGTGTTGCTGTTCTTCTAGGGGTAATTATCCTTTTATTAACCCTATTTGCATTGTATTACATTCTGATTCAAAAGGATACATAGAATATTTAACCTCAGACTTAGGTTCACAAGAAACAGAAAAACCGTCAAGAGAGTTTTCCTTTAATAACTTCTACCTGACTCCCCTCTCTCTCTTTCTTTTGTGAAATCTGCAAACAAGTTGTATAACTAGTCTTACAAAATCAGTCAGAGAACTAGGAATACCAATAGAGGCCAAATCATCATTGATTTCTTCAGACAATCTAATTCTTAAACTGATCAGCTAATGCAGTCTCATTCCACACTGTATTTACCAGACAACAAATGAAATCTAGCAATGTAGTCTTCTATAGGCTTTTTTCCCTAAGTAAGAAATCTAACAGAACTTTAAAATGCAGTGACGTATTTAGGTTTTGTGCTGTTCTAGGCACTCAAAATCCACACACACAGGTTTTTGGCCACAATATTTTTTGGCGAGAGTGTAACATGACTCTTTTTTCATGAAATTTCCAAAGTAAATGTTTATGTTAAAGTGTGTATGTGTTTGTGTATATATGGTGAGTGTATGTTATGGTGTGTGTGTGTGTATAGTGAGTGTGTTTAGTGCAGTGTGTAGTCAGACTCAAAAAGGGCTGCCCCCCCAAAATATGCTGCCCTAGGCAAGTGCCTTGTTTGCCTAGGCCAAAATACACCCCTGTTAAAATGGCTTGACCAATTTAATTGAAAACTTGCATTTTTGTAGTCACTAGTATTAGCTGCAAAATAACATGTTTGTTTTTCAAATTTATGCAACAGCGTAAGTACAAATATATATATATATATATATATATATATATATATATATATATATATATATATATATATATACAGGTGGCCCTCGTTTTACAACGGTTCAATTTACACCGTTTCAAAATAACAACCTTTTTTCCAGTCATGTGACTGCTATTGAAAAGCATTGAGAAGCAGTGCATTTATTAAAATAGCCAGTAGGTGGAGCTGTCCACTTGTGTTGCAGCAAAGCCAAGCAAGCTGAAATTAATCAGTTTAACCAGACCTGAGCTATCGAGCAGATTTCAAAGGAACAAGATCTTCCTGTCTATAAATCAGTCCAGATTGGAATGCATAGAAAGAACTGTTTGCAGAAAAATGCAAGTGAAGTCTGTGTTGTGTGATTATTTTATTAGGTTTATAATGCTGTTTAGCAAATATTTTTGTTCATTTAACTTAGGTTAATTATATATTCTGTGTTGTGTGATTATTTTATTAGGTTTATAATACTGTTTAGCATTTAAAGTCTTCATTTCAAAGCTTTAAAAATAATGTATTAGGTGTTACTTATGATAATTTTGAGAGGGGTCTGGAACCTATCTCCCTCACTTCCCATTGACTTACATTAGAAACTGGGTTTCAATTTACAACGGTTTCGATTTACAACCATTCCTTCTGGAACCTAACACCGGCGTAAACTGAGGGCTACCTGGGTATATAAATAAATATATAATATATGAGGAAAAGGATGCACTCTCCAGGAATTTTGATAGCCATTACATTTATTGTAACATTTTGGGGTTTTACCCCCTTCTTCAGACACCAAAAAATTACAATAACAATATACTCACCCCAACCGTTACTTTATAAAACTATTGTGGGGCGAGACGCTAAGCCACAGCTATAATCAGCCACTCCCTACCAGAGGGACATCATCAACCAATGACTCAGTGGCCGGTCTCCTTCTTACATGAACAAAAAATACTCCAACACTGTTGCAGTGATTGTTTCACGTTGTTGTATTTCATGTTACACTTTGTACATTTAAAAATGCCCAGTGGGGCTAGATATTGCTTAATGTTTTTTTTGCTGTAAACTGTGTCGGAAATAAATAAAATTTTAAAAAAATAAAAATAACGATCCCTTGAGATGTAAGGCAACAATCACATACAAACCAGCGTATCATAAGGAAATCCAAACAGTAATCTTGTTTTAACATACATTTTTGCAATTACAATATTGTAATGTTTCAGAACTATTAAAATACAGATTAAGAGGATGAGAGAAGTCCTTTTACTAGAAACTTAATTTTTAACCCTTTCAGTGCTAATGACGGCTCTGAGCCGTTGCAGAGTTTCCCACTCAGGTGCTAATGACGTCTCAAAGCCGTTGCTAGCACTCTCCCACCTTGAGGGAGATCTGGTGGCTCCCACCCGCTCCTACTCCAGCGATCGGGCCTGTATAGTGATAGGCATCACCGGGGCTTTACGTTATGCGTGGTGACGTCATGCGCAATGACGTGATGACGTCACCGCACAGCTTTATTAAAAATAACAATGTTAAGTATAGGAAAAGGGGGCATGATGCTTTGAAGCCTGTATCTCAGGCATCTAAGCAGCTACAGACCCCCAAGACCCACTGTTGGAAAGATAATCACCTAACCTTTCACAGTGTAAGTCTTGGGGATCTGAAAAAAAAAGTTAATTTTTTTTTCAAAAAATAAAAAAAAACCTTTAAACAGCTTAGTACCCAGGTGAGAAAGTGCTTAGCACTCAAAAGGTTAAATATATATTTAAAAATAAATATAAAATTTTCTTCTATGTTAAGAATGTAGAATGTAAAATATTCATAACTTCCTTTGGGTTAGCACAGTTGATCGAATGTGTGTCAGGTTAGTACGCAAGCAATACTTTTTTTTTTACAGTTTGTGCTCTCCATTGAAGTCTAAGGGGAGAAGATATCCAAAATCCTCAAGTTAGTGCCTATTGGCTTCCACTTGCAAACAAACATTTTACTTGCAACTTAGCTGTGCACGTTAAAAATGTATTTCTGATGTGCGAAAGTACTAAATTACACGCCACTTGTAATCTGTCCCTAGGTGAACCATTGACAAGCAGCATATATTATTATAATTAAGAGAAAGAAAAAGGAGAAGCATAAGTGGCACACTAATGGGGGATAGTAAGACAAATGTGTGCTGTGCAGTGGATGAGTAGTGCTTTGTCAATGCTTAAGGTAGCTGGGAAGAGAGTCTGAGCAAATTATCACCAATAAGGATGGATAAGCCTAGGGGCTTTTCAAACGATTAAGCTCTATTGAAAAACTCAGTCCTGCAAATTAGTCTAAAACATTGCCAGAAAGGCCAACAGTTTTACTAATCTTTTAACTGGATAAGAGGTGGCAGTGAGAATGCCAGACACGCGTTTTGCAACTTCTTTTTCAGGGTCTCTAAAAAAGCAGTTGCGAAATGCGTGCCTGGCGATCGCACTGCTTCCTCTTATCCAGTTACAAGATTAGTTAAACTGTTGGCAATTTTTTAGACTAGTTTGTGGGACTGAGTTTTTCAATAGAGCTTAAAAGCCCCTAGAGTTATCCATTCTTATTGGTGATAATTTGCTCAGACTTTCTCCCCAGCTACCTTAAGCATTGATGGAGCACTAATTACTAGTCTATACTTGTAACTTTATATTGTTATTTGATTGTCTTTTTCAATACAGGCTGGTTGCTGTATTGAAGATAAGAGGAGCCAGTGTGTCTATTGTTGACACTTTTTTTTAGCATTTTATTGATGGCATAGTCCATTCCTCCTTTTATTTATTTTCTTATTAAAAGTTATGTTTTAATTACTCATCCACTACACAGCACACATTTGTCTTACTATCCCCCATTAGTGTGCCAATTATGCTTCTCTTTTTTCTTTCTCTTCATTATAATGTTATAACATTAGCATAAGGCACTGCCCACCCACCTCTATATACATGCGCTTATTTGAGGGGGAATTGTGGGGATAGTTCTATAAAAAACCCTTTCTTGCTTAGGGATTTTAGGGATAACAATTAAGTGGCATATATGCGCAGCATATGCACATCTGAGCCTAATTAGGAACACATTTTTTAGTGAAGATTAACAAGAGAAGAAAGCAACATTTTAACGGGAATTGGAAAGTTGTTTAAAACTGTATCTAGATGCTAACAACAATTTTAATGTCTACTATCAGAACTAAAAATGATGGCTGTTGACAAGTCAAGTTTAATGCATATATTTTTCACTGGTTGAAATAATAATTACAAAAAAACCACCAAACAAATTTATAGATGTTATTGGTAAGAACACCCACTAATGATACACAGAAACATAGGTAAGCTCATGTTCAAGTAATATTCGAACATGATCTCATTTTCAATATGGCCCCTTGTTAACCCCAAGAGCCCCAAGTTTCTCTAGGCCAATAACTTCTTAAATATCAGTGATACATTGCTCACAAGCTGCTCTTTTTTTATGGTCTGCTACATTTGCTCATTTTCTAGCTATCTTCCCTCTGTCAGCTTTCCTATGTATCTTGCCTTTTTAGTCTGTCTCTTCCTGTTTTATTATCTATTTTCATAAACTGAGAGTAAGCAATGTATATTGTTAATAGTACTTAATTTTGTTTAATAGTTCCTGTTTGGTAAATGGTGATACTGTGTTTAGGGTTAGTGTTATACAAAGAAAAACAAACACAAGGGAGCAGGGCAGTGCATAAAAAAAGGAAAGGAAGGGGAGAGAATAGAATTTTCTAATAGTGTAGTATTATTGTCAGTTCAAAAATTGCCTGAAATATCTAGAGGAAAATTAGGTATCTGTTGCACCTAAGGTGTATGTTATCCCATAATGTGCTAGAATTCATACTAAAAAGACTTTAATATTTAACTATGAGATTTTTAAAATGTCATTTTTTTGCTCATTCCCTAGAGCAAATGTTCTGTTGTTTAAGATGGTAAAAGTTTATTTTAAAGAATGTATTGTCTCCAAAAGAGTGTTAATCCCGGCTCTATCTGTGTGTTTTACTAGATATAAATTTATTTTCAAGTACCGTCCTTTAACACCTTTGAAATATCCAATGTATTATCCAGAACTTTGGCAAAAAAACAGCTCCAGCATTTGCTTGTAGAAAAGGCAAAACCAGATGTGACGTTGGCGCTGCGTTGGCTCCACTCTTATGATGTTGGATGCTGTATCACTTCATCAGAGAGCAATCCTTTGCCATCCCTGTACAAAGGATATTTTTTACAAGCAACCCTTTTATTTATTTTTGCTTATACAGGGAGTGCAGAATTATTAGGCAAGTTGTATTTTTGAGGATTAATTTTATTATTGAACAACAACCATGTTCTTAATGAACCCAAAAACTCATTAATATCAAAGCTGAATAGTTTTGGAAGTAGTTTTTAGTTTGTTTTTAGTTATAGCTATTTTAGGGGGATATCTGTGTGTGCAGGTGACTATTACTGTGCATAATTATTAGGCAACTTAGCAAAAAACAAATAAATACCCATTTCAATTATTTATTTTTACCAGTGAAACCAATATAACATTTCAACATTCACAAATATACATTTCTGACATTCAAAAACAAAACAAAAACAAATCAGAGACCAATATAGCCACCTTTCTTTGCAAGGACACTCAAAAGCCTGCCATCCATGGATTCTGTCAGTGTTTTGATCTGTTCACCATCAACATTGCGTGCAGCAGCAACCACAGCCTCCCAGACACTGTTCAGAGAGGTGTACTGTTTTCCCTCCTTGTAAATCTCACATTTGATGATGGACCACAGGTTCTCAATGGGGTTCAGATCAGGTGAGCAAGGAGGCCATGTCATTAGATTTTCTTCTTTTATACCCTTTCTTGCCAGCCACGCTGTGGAGTACTTGGACGCGTGTGATGGAGCATTGTCCTGCATGAAAATCATGTTTTTCTTGAAGGATGTAGACTTCTTCCTGTACCACTGCTTGAAGAAGGTGTCTTCCAGAAACTGGCAGTAGGACTGGGAGTTGAGCTTGACTCCATTCTCAACCCGAAAAGGCCCCACAAGCTCATCTTTGATGATACCAGCCCAAACCAGTACTCCACCTCCACCTTGCTGGCGTCTGAGTAGGACTGGAGCTCTCTGCCCTTTACCAATCCAGCCACGGGCCCATCCATCTGGCCCATCAAGACTCACTCTCATTTCATCAGTCCATAAAACCTTAGAAAAATCAGTCTTGAGATATTTCTTGGCCCAGTCTTGACGTTTCAGCTTGTGTGTCTTGTTCAGTGGTGGTCGTCTTTCAGCCTTTCTTACCTTGGCCATGTCTCTGAGTATTGCACACCTTGTGCTTTTGGGCACTCCAGTGATGTTGCAGCTCTGAAATATGGCCAAACTGGTGGCAAGTGGCATCTTGGCAGCTGCACGCTTGACTTTTCTCAGTTCATGGGCAGTTATTTTGCGCCTTGGTTTTTCCACACGCTTCTTGCGACCCTGTTGACTATTTTGAATGAAACGCTTGATTGTTCGATGATCACGCTTCAGAAGCTTTGCAATTTTAAGAGTGCTGCATCCCTCTGCAAGATATCTCACTATTTTTGACTTTTCTGAGCCTGTCAAGTCCTTCTTTTGACCCATTTTGCCAAAGGAAAGGAAGTTGCCTAATAATTATGCACACCTGATATAGGGTGTTGATGTCATTAGACCACACCCCTTCTCATGACAGAGATGCACATCACCTAATATGCTTAATTGGTAGTAGGCTTTCAAGCCTATACAGCTTGGAGTAAGACAACATGCATAAAGAGGATGATGTGGTCAAAATACTAATTTGCCTAATAATTCTGCACACAGTGTATTTGTATAAAAAATGATTAAACTAAGCTATCAATATACAAATTACATTATTGCACTGAATCACCAATATATGAAATAATCTATCAATTTGTCAGACACTTCTTTCATTGATTTGTTTTATTGAGCTATTACTATTATAGTTATATGAATACTTTGTTTAAAATTTGAGAATTGTATACAAGAAAAATTTATATTAAAAACATTTTTTAAATATTTCTTCATGTTACAAAAAATATCTGTTCGTTTTTATTATTTATATTCATGGAACCTTTAGAATTATTCCAGATTTAAAATAATTGGGCTAGATTTCATACGGAGCACAACTTTGTGCTTTGTGAACCCGTAATCTGTGCTCAGATTTTTATTCTACATGAGCAGTACAGAGCACGAGATTATGGGTTGAAAATCACTTTTTCACAACTTTGCAATCGCATTGGCACACACAAATCGGAATCGCAAACGGGCACTCATAGGGGTAGATTTAACAAGTAATGGATGCTAATTTCTATGCCCAAAGTTTCAGGTTCGCCTTTTAGGTGGCGGACTGAAATCATCCCGATCCGATCGTGATGATTGACACCCCCTGCTAGCGGCTGATTGGCCGCGAAGGTGCAGGGGGCGCATTGCACAAGCATTTCACAAGAAATGCTTGTGCAATGATAAATGCCGACAGCGAATCATGTCCGCTCGACCAATGATAAATCTACCCCATAGAGTTCAATGGATCCTTGTTTTCATACCGAAAGACAAAACCACAGCTCGTATAACCTCGATCATAACAATATGTAAATATATATGTATTTGAATGTATATATATATGTATATTCAAACATATATACACATATAAATATATATATGTGTACATTTGTATACATATTTATATATATTTTAAAAGCAATTTAAAATATGCGGAGGCGAAAAGTAAGTTTAAAATTCTCCACTAAATCCAAAATGTAGAGAAAATAACTCATTGTGTAAACCATTTACAAATCTAGACAAGTCAGAAGACTTGCTTTAGCCACAGAAACTCTCTGATTACACTGTTTCCAATGCAGCAAAGGATGCTGGGTGAGATATGCAAATGAGGTTCACAATGACTCACTTTTTTACTTCTAGCCTGCTTTTTAAGGCAGACTTCCATTTACGCCATAGCATTGCCGCATTACACAGCTTCTATGCTTAGCTAGGGGTAGTACAGTGATTCAGACCAATCCCAGGACAGCTGTTTATTGCCACTCATCAGCTGGGAGTAGGTTGAATCACATCAGTGTATTTTGATGTGTATTGAGCAACTTTTAGGTTTGCGCTTTGATTAACACAAGCTTTCCAGAAGCGGTGTTAACCAAAGCACAAACCATGAATGTGATGGTGCAATCACATTTACTCACAACTTGTAATATGAGTAAAATTACAGGTGCACCCGTAATGTCGCAATTTGCCCAAACGCAAGTGCATTGTATTTTGTTAAAAACTTGCTTTTGTTTCAAGGGTTTATTTTAAAAAAAAATAGTTGTGTTTCTGTATAGATTATTTTTTCTTACCTCTACAAATGTTTGTTTTGATTTTCTTATTTGTTTACAAAAAGGCTGACAAATATATATATATATATATATATGATACAACAGAGGTTTTTTTTGGTTAAGCACACCACAAAAAGACTATTTGCAACCTAGCACACACATTGTGGAAGTGCTACCAAGGTGACCAGCAATGATTAATTGAAAAAAACAAGAAAGTGTAGGTGCACATTCTACCACTAGAGTCCACATAGTTATAGCATATTTAAATATATACTTCAATTTGCTAAATATACTTGCACTGTTCAAATAAGATTGGGGATAAACATCTCACACAATAATATCGACATATATTTAAATTGCAAAGAATATTATCAGAAAAATATGCTTTTAAATAAAAATGGGATCTTAGTCACACAATATGATCATATTCTGCAAAGCCAGTCTACCACTTACAAGGTGTCCCAAATCAGACTGGTCCTATGCTAATCAGTATCCACACTGCAGCAAATTATGTCTATGCAGAGTTCCTTAGCTATATATATGACACAATAGTTAAACTGGAACACACCTGAACTGGGTGGTGTGCATTAACCAAAAGGAGGGTTTGGTCAGCTCCCTAATTTAAAAGATACAACAGAGGGTTTTTTTGGTTAAGCACACCACAAAAAGACTATTTGCAACCTAGCACACACATTGTGGAAGTTCTACCAAGGTGACCAGCAATGATTAATTGAAAAAAACAAGAAAGTGTAGGTGCATATTCTACCACTAGAGTCCACATAGTTATAGCATATTTAAATATATACTTCAATTTGCTAAATATACTTGCACTGTTCAAATAAGATTGGGGATAAACATCTCACACAATAATATCAACATATATTTAAATTGCAAAGAATATTATCAGAAAAATATGCTTTTAAATAAAAATGGGATCTTAGTCACACAATATGATCATATTCTGCTAAGCCAGTCTACCACTTACAAGGTGTCCCAAATCAGACTGGTCCTATGCTAATCAGCATCCACACTGCAGCAAATTATGTCTATGCAGAGTTCCTTAGCTATATATATGACACAATAGTTAAACTGGAACACACCTGAACTGGGTGGTGTGCATTAACCAAAAGGAGGGTTTGTTCAGCTCCCTAATTTAAAAGATACAACAGAGGGTTTTTTTGGTTAAGCACACCACAAAAAGACTATTTGCAACCTAGCACACACATTGTGGAAGTTCTACCAAGGTGACCAGCAATGATTAATTGAAAAAAACAAGAAAGTGTAGGTGCACATTCTACCACTAGAGTCCACATAGTTATAGCATATTTAAATATATACTTCAATTTGCTAAATATACTTGCACTGTTCAAATAAGATTGGGGATAAACATCTCACACAATAATATCAACATATATTTAAATTGCAAAGAATATTATCAGAAAAATATGCTTTTAAATAAAAATGGGATCTTAGTCACACAATATGATCATATTCTGCTAAGCCAGTCTACCACTTACAAGGTGTCCCAAATCAGACTGGTCCTATGCTAATCAGTATCCACACTGCAGCAAATTATGTCTATGCAGAGTTCCTTAGCTATATATATGACACAATAGTTAAACTGGAACACACCTGAACTGGGTGGTGTGCATTAACCAAAAGGAGGGTTTGGTCAGCTCCCTAATTTAAAAGATACAACAGAGGGTTTTTATATATTTATATTTATTTAAACCTATGGGATTTAATGTTCTTAAAGAATAAATCCAATTTATTTTGATTTCCCTTTCCCCACCTTTAGATTTGTTCTGTTGCTTTTATCTTAAAATTCTACACTAATAAGAAGCCACCATAGCACACTACAGTATAGTCTTGATAAAGTCCTAAGGAAGGGCCAAAATGCGTTGACAATATAAGGTGAGCTTCATTCTGATTTCACTTACGATTCTACTAGCATTATTGTACTATGTTATATTTATTTTGGTCACAGGATTAATATCAGGGGACTGAGTCTTGGAAAGAGACCGGATATCCTTCCTATTGGTATTTTTTTGTTTTTTCATTCACACTCTGAGGATACACTAATAGGAGGATTATTTTCTATCACTAACATTGAACACAACCACGTCATTTAGCAATATTATTCTTTGGACATACGTTTTTATTCACATTTTTTTCACCACATTTTAAGATTTTTTTACTTTTTATTTTTTCTTATCACATATTTTTGCCCTTGTTTTTGGATTTATTGGCACATTTTGCTCACTATCCCTCAAGGATAATCATAACTGGACATTACTAATTATAATTATAATTAAGTTAACAGATTGTATAATCAGGACCACATTGTATTTTCTTCATTTATTTAATTATAAGGATCCATGTTTTTATATTTATTTTTATCTTTAATCTAATTGTATTTATTGTATTTACTGTGAATATATGCATTGTTAATTAAATGACATTACTATAAATATATATCCTTAGCCTTTCTCACTAGGCGCTCCTTGGATTTTCTATTTAGGGTCAGCTAGGTACCCAAAACCCTAGGAGCTAGAAGGATTAACTATGGTTGAAGCGTTGTGAAATACATACACCTAGATTTAGAGTTTTGCGGCCGAAGGGGTGATTTAGCTATGCGTCTTTTTTTTCTAGCACTGCTTCTAAACAACGCTGGTATTTAGAGTTCTCTGAAGGGCTGTGTTAGGCTCCAAAAACTTAAAGGCATATTAACCGCCACTTCAACTCTCAATACCAGCGTTGCTTACGGTAGCGGCTAGCTGGAAAAACGTGCTAGTGCACGATTCCCCCATAGGAAACAATGGGGCAGTTTGGGCAGTCCTAACGCAGCCCCATTATTTCCTATGGGGAAACAGTTTCTAAGTCTGCACCTAACACCCTAACATGAACCCCGAGTCTAAACACCCCTAACTTTACACTTATTAACCCCTAATATTCCGCCCTCGCTATCGCTGACACTTGCATTACACAATTAACCCCTAATCTGCTGCTCCGGACACCGCCTCAACCTACATTATACCTATGTACCCCTAATCTGCTGCCCCTAACATCGCTGCCACCTATATTATATTTATTAACCCCTAATCTGCCCCCCCAACGTCGCCGCTACCTTACCTACACTTATTAACCCTTAATCTGCCGACCGGACCTCGCCGCTACTCTAATAAAGTTATTAACCCCTAAACTGCCACACTTCCGCCTCGCAAACCCTATAATAAATAGTATTAACCCCTAATCTGCCCTCCCTAACATCGCCGTCACCTAACTTCAAGTATTAACCCCTAATCTGCCGACCGGACGTCGCCGCTACTCTAATAAATGTATTAACCCCTAAAGCTAAGTCTAACCCTAACACCCCCCTAAATTAAATATAATTTTAATCTAACAAAATAAATTAAATCTTATTAACTAAAGTATTCCTATTTAAAGCTAAATACTTACCTGTAAAATAAACCCTAATATAGCTACAATATAACAAATAATTATATTGTAGCTATTTTAGTATTTATATTTATTTTACAGGCAACTTTGTATTTATTTTAACTAGGTACAATAACTATTAAATAGTTATTTACTATTTAATAGCTACCTAGTTAAAATAATTACAAAACTACCTGTAAAATAAATCCTAACCTAAGTTACAATTAAACCTAACACTACACTATCAATAAATTAATTAAATAAATTACCTACAATTACATACAATTAAATACACTAAACTAAATTACAAAAAAAACAAACACTAAATTACAAAAAATAAAAAAATGATTACAAGAATTTGAAACTAATTACACCTACTCTAAGCCCCCTAATAAAATAAAAAAGCCCCCCAAAATAATAAAGGTCCCTACCCTATTCTAAATTAAAAAGTAACCAGCTCTATTACCAGCCCTTAAAAGGGCTTTTTGTGGGGCATTCCCCAAAGTCATCAGCTCTTTTGCCTGTAAAAAAAAATTCAACCCCCCCAACATTAAAACCCACCACCCATATACCCCTACTCTAACCCAAACCCCCCTTAAATAAACCTAACACTACCCCCTGAAGATCTCCCTACCTTGAGCCGTGTTCACCCAGCCGGGCACCGATGGACCAAAAGAGGACATCCTGAGCGGCAGAAGTCTTCATCCTATCCGGGCAGAAGAGGACATCCGGACCGGCAGACATCTTCATCCAAGCGGCATCTTCATCCATCCAACGAGGAGCGGCTCCATCTTCAAGACCTCCAGCGTGGAACATCCTCCTTCCCCAACGACTAGACGACGAATGACGGTTCCTTTAAGTGACATCCAAGATGGAGTCCCTCGAATTCTGATTGGCCGATAGGATTCTATCAGCCAATCGGAATTAAGGTAGAAAAAATCTGATTGGCTGATTGAATCAGCCAATCAGATTCAAGTTCAATCCGATTGGCTGATCCAATCAGCCAATCAGATTTAGCTTGCATTCTATTGGCTGTTCCGATCAGGGTTAATAACTTTTTTAGAGTAGCGGCGAGGTCCGGTTGGCAGATTAGGGGTTAATAAGTGTAGGTAGGTAGCAGCGACGTTGGGGGGCAGATTAGGGGTTAATAAATATTATGTAGGTGTCGGCGATGTTAGAGGTAGCAGATTAGGGGTTCATAGGGATAATGTAGGTGGCGGCGGTGTGCGGTCAGCAGATTAGGGGTTATTTAATTTATTTATTGCTAGTGTAGTGTTACAGGTAATTTTGTAATTATTTTAACTAGGTAGCTATTAAATAGTTCTTAACTATTTAATAGCTATTGTACCTGGTTAAAATAAATACAAAGTTGCCTGTAAAATAAATATTAATCCTAAAATAGCACAATATAATTATAATTTATATTGTAGCTATATTAGGGTTTATTTTACAGGTAAGTATTTAGCTTTAAATAGGAATAATTTATTTAATAAGAGTTAATTTATTTAGTTAGATTTAAATTATATTTAATTTAGGAGGGGGTTAGGGTTAGGGTTAGACTTAGCTTTAGGGGTTAATAAATTTATTAGAGTAGCGGCGAGGTCCGGTCGGCAGATTAGGGGTTAATACTTGAAGTTAGGTGTCAGCGATGTTAGGGAGGGCAGATTAGGGGTTCATACTATTTTTTATAGGGTTAGTGAGGCGGATTAGGGGTTAATACATTTATTATAGTAGCGGTGAGGTCCGGTCGGCAGATTATGGGTTAATTATTGTAGGTAGGTGGAGGTGACGTTGGGGGCGGCAGATTAGGGGTTAAAAAAATATATGCAGGGGTCAGTGATAGCGGGGGCGGCAGATTAGGGGTTAATAAGTAAGGTTAGGGGTGTTTAGACTCGGGGTACATGTTAGGGTGTTAGGTGCAGACTTAGGAAGTGTTTCCCCATAGGAAACAATGGGGCTGCGTTAGGAGCTTAACGCTGCTTTTTTGCAAGTGTTAGGTTTTTTTTCAGCTCAAACTGCCCCATTGTTTCCTATGGGGGAATCGTGCATGAGCACGTTTTTGAAGCTGGCCGCGTCCGTAAGCACCACTGGTATTGAGAGTTGCAGTGGCGGTAAAATATGCTCTACGCTCCCTTTTTGGAGCCTAACGCAGCCATTCTGTGAACTCTAAATACCAGCGTTACCGACAAAATTCTAAATCTAGGCGATAGACTCTTAGATTTCTATCTTTTCTATGTTTTTTATGTGTTTCAAACATCTTGTTTTAAAAGCTCTTTTCGTGCAATCTGCATGGAGTACATTTTACAAGCATTCCAAATGGTATACCACATAATTCAGATTTACAATTTAGGAAAGTTTTTATTTGTATTTTTCTCTGTTCTGTGTTTATAATCTATTTGTTTTGTTTTCTCTACTTTTATCTGTTTATGTTTTCATAATGTTGTGGGTGCAAGTATATTTTTAATATTGATATTCTTTTTATATGCTAGTTTCATAATATTTCCTATTTCTTTTCCTAAAATTGAGTCTTTTTTCAGAATTCCCCAATGTTTTTCTATATTTTGTTGTATTTTGGATGCCTCACAATTGTAAGTGGTAATAAATCTAGTTATATTTACCACTTTTTTCATTTTGTTTTTATAGTACTGACATTTTCATAAGCCTGCTTTATTATATGGTTGGGAAAATATTTCTCTTGAAATTTTTCTTTTAAGACTCATGTAGCTTTTTCAAAATAATCACCTTTCAAACTGTTCCTTTTTAACATGTAAAATTGGCTGTATGGAATATTCTTTATCCATTTCAGATGATGATTATGGCAACATGTAGATAGCCATTTGTATCTGTTTCCTTTGCATATGGCTAGATCACGAGTTTTGTCTGTAAGGCTGTTTGGTGCTAACGAGCCTTTTTTTCTTACTGCTCCCTTAAGCCAACGCTGGTATTACGAGTTTTCTGCAAGCCGGCGTTAGCCTCAGAAAAGTGAGCGTTGAGCAAAATTTAGCTCCACATCTCACCTCGATACCAGCATTGCTTAAGTCAGCGGTAATCTGGCAAAACTTGCTCGTGCACGATTTCCCCACAGGAAACAATGGGGCTGAGCGGGCTGAAAAAAACTAAACACCTGCAAAAAAGCAGCGTTCAGCTCCTAACGCAGTCCCATTGTTTGCTATGGGGAAATTCATTTTATGTCTGCACCTAACACCCTAACATGAACCCTGAGTCTAAACACCTCTAATCTTACACTTATTAACCCCTAATCTGCCGCCCCAGCTATCGCCGACACCTACATTATAATTATTAACCCCTAATCTGCCGCTCCGGACTCCACCGCCACTTACATTATCCCTATGAACCCCTAATCTACTGCCCCTAACATCGCCGAACCCTACATTATATTTATTAACCCCTAATCTGCCCCCAACGTCACCACAACTATATTAAATTAATTAACCCCTAATCTGCCGCCGCCAACATCGCCGCCACTATAATAAAGTTATTAACCCCTAAACCTAAGTCTAACCCTAACCCTAACACCCCCCTAATTTAAAAATAATTTAAATACATCTAAATAAAATAACTGCAATTAAATAAATTATTCCTATTTAAAACTAAATACTTACCTATGAAAATAAACCATAAGATAGCTACAATATAACTAATAGTTACATTGTAGCTAGCTTATGGTTTATTTTTATTTTACAGGCAACTTTGTATTTATTTTAACTAGGTACAATAGTTATTAACTATTTAATAACTACCTAGCTAAAATAAATACAAAATTACCTGTAAAATAAATCCTAACCTAAGTTACAATTACACCTAACACTACTCTATAAATAAATAAATTAACTAAATTAAATTAAACTAATTACAATTAAATGAAATAAACTAAATTACGAAAAAAAAAACACACTAAATTACAGAAAATAAAAAGGAATTACAAGAATTTTAAACTAATTACACCTAATCTAATCCCCCTGCTAAAATAAAAAAGCACCCCCAAAATAATAAAATTCCCTACCCTATACTAAATTACAAATAGCCCTTAAAGGGCCTTTTGCCGGGCATTGCCCCAAAGTAATCAGCTCTTTTACCTGTAAAAAAAATACAATACCCCCCAACATTAAAACCCCCCACCCACATACCACTACTCTAAAACCCATCCATCCCCCCTTAAAAAAAAAACTAACACTAACCCCCTGAAGATCACCCTACCTTGAGCCGTCTTCACCCAGCCGGGCACAAGTGGACCTCCAGACCAGCAGAATTCTTCATCTGATCGGGGCAGAAGAGGACATCCAGACCGGCAGAAGGCTTCATCCAGGCGGCATCTTCTATCTTCATTCTTCCAGAGCGGAGCCATCTTCTATCCAGCTGACGCAGAGCCATCCTTTTTAATCGAAGTCCTAACGAAGAATGAAGGTTCCTTTAAATGACGTCATCCAAGATGGCGTCCCTTGAATTCCGATTGGCTGATAGGATTCTATCAGCCAATCAGAATTAAGGTAGGAAAAATCCAATTGGTTGATTTAATCAGCCAATCGGATTGAAGTTCAATCCAATTGGCTGATTGGATGAGCCAATAGAATTGACCTCACATTCTATTGGCTGATCCAATCTTCAATCCGATTGGCTGATAGCATCAGAAAATCAGATTTTTCCTACCTTAATTCCGATTGGCTGATGTCATTTTAAGGAACCTTCATTCTTCATTAGGACTTAGATTGAAGAGGATGGCTCCACGTCGGCTGGATAGAAGATAGCTCTGCTCCGGAAGGATGAAGATAGAAGATGCCGCCTGGATGAAGCCTTCTGCTGGTCTGGATGTCCTCTTCTGCCCTGATCGGATGAAGACTTCTGCCGGTCTGGAGGTCCACTTGTGCCCGGCTGGGTGAAGACAGCTCAAGGTAGGCTGATCTTCAGGGGGTTAGTGTTAGTTTTTTTAAGGGGGGATTGGGTGGGTTTTAGAGTAGGGATATGTGGGTGGTGGGTTGCAATGTTGCGGGGTATTGTATTTTTTTTTACAGGTAAAAGAGCTGATTACTTTGGGGCAATGCCCCGCAAAAGGCCCTTTTAAGGGCTATTTGTAATTTAGTATAGGGTAGGGAATTTTATTATTTTGGGGGTGCTTTTTTATTTTAGCAGGGGGATTAGATTAGGTGTAATTAGTTTAACATTCTTGTAATTCTTTTTTATTTTCTGTAATTTAGTGGGTTTTTTTGGTAATTTAGTTTATTTAATTTAATTGTAATTAGTTTAATTTAATTTAGTTAATTTATTTATTTATAGAGTAGTGTTAGGTGTAATTGTAACTTAGGTTAGGATTTATTTTACAGGTAATTTTGTAATTATTTTAGCTAGGTAGTTATTAAAAAGTTAATAACTATTTAATAACTATTGTACCTAGTTAAAATAAATACAAAGTTGCCTGTAAAATAAATATAAATCCTAAAATAGCTATAATGTAAATATTAGTTATATTGTAGCTATATTAGGTTTTTTTTTTATCGGTAAGTATTTAGTTTTAATTAGGAATAATTTATTTAATTGTAGTAAATTTATTTAGATTTATTAAAAATAGATTTAAGTTAGGGGGGTGTTAGGGTTAGCGTTAGACTTAGGTTTAGGGGTTAATAACTTTATTATAGTGGCGGCAACGTTGGGGTCGGAAGATTAGGGGTTAATAATTGTAGGTAGGTGACGGCGACATTGGGGGGTGCAGATTAAGGGTTAAAAAAATTTAACTAGTGTTTGCAAGGCGGGAGTGCGGCGGTTTGGGGGTTAATACATTTATTAAAGTGGCGGCGAGGTCCGGTCGGCAGATTAGGGGGTTACAAAAATTATTATAATGTTTGCAATGTGGGGGGGCCTCGGTTTAGGGGTTAATAGGTAGTTTATGGTTGTTAGTGTATTATGTAGCACTTTAGTTAAGAGCTTAATGTTCCGGCGTTAGCCCATAAAACTCTTACCTACTGACTTTTAAATACATAGGGATAATGTAGGAGTCTTGACAGAAGAGGGTCTACCGCTCACTTATTCCAAGACTAGATATAGAACATATTCCCTTATGTGAAGATTACTAGAAAGTGAAATATTTTGCCAACTAAATAATACCCTTTTATCTGTGGATCCTACTAACATATTTAAACATGAATTATTGAGTATCTTGGATGATGGTTTGGAGGTTGGGCATTTTGACCTCAAAACCTTTGAGTTCCTATGTGTTGACCATCCTATAGTGCCCATCTTCCACCATTTACCAAAGATACACAAGTCCCTTAACAAGCTTAAGGGACGTCCTATAGTTAGTGGGATAGGTTCTTTGACCGAACATGTGTCACAATGGATAGACAGTATTCTACAACCCTTTGTTATGTCATTAAATAGTTATCTCAGTGATACGAAACACGTAATTGATATACTTGAAGGTGTAAGATGGGATTATGGTTTGTACCGATGGGCCACAATTGATGTGGTCGCGCTATATTCTTCCATTCCCCACAAAGAGCGTTTGGAAGCAGCCGGTTTCTTTTTGAAACATTATTCCGATCTTACTGAGGATTTTCAAAAATATATTCTGAGAGTACTTGGGTATCTGCTCACACACAACTATTTTTAGTTTGAGGGGAATTTTATCTCCAGAGATGTGGGACAGCGATGGGGTCTAAATTTGCCCCCGTCCTATGCCAACCTTTTTATGGGTTGGTGGGAGCTGTCTCACATCTATGGAGATAATAACCCCCAGAGGCATCTAGTCCAGTATTACAGACGTTATATAGATGACCTTCTTCTAATCTGGTTTTGCAGTGACTCAAATTTCTCAGAGTTTATTGACCACCTAAACAGTAACACCATTGGCATTAAATTCACCTCTGTACTGCAAAAGAATGCTATTGATTTTCTAGATATTTCCTTAGAGGGAACTGAACAAGGAAAGATCATCAGTAAAATCTACAGAAAGCCCACAGTTGGCAATGCACTTTTGCATTCCAACAGTTGTCACCTTCCGCATGTCCCCTTTGCGGTAGCAAAGCGACAATTTGTCAGGTTTAAACAAGACTGTACCCTTGACCAAAATTTTCGTGAACATTCTATAGAACTCAGTAATAAATTGAAGAAAAAAGGCTATTCTAGCCAAGTCATTCTAAAAGCAGAGAAACAAGTACAAAGAATCAATAGAACTACATTGGATCAGGAAAAAATTCAAAAGTGTGCCCCAACTCTGACACAAATTTTCAGGGTGTAACTTTTGTTACTGAATTCAGTTCACAGTATACAGAGATAAGTAAAATCATTAGAAAACATTTTAACTTTCTTTCAGCTGATGACAAATTGGAAAAATGTTATATATGCAAATGGTGAAAGACAGCACCTTCTTTTTCTCCTTCCTGGGGCATTGGAAAGGGTTAGCCCGACCCCAATGTATATTCAAAAGAAGTAGTTTTCCAGCCTCCAGTTAGATTTTAAAAAGACCTTAATTAATTTCTTAAACTACTTCTTTTGAATATAAATTGGAAAAATGTGTCAGTGATGGACTGCATGTTCATATAGGAGAGCCAAGACCCTTGCGAATGTGCTGTCACCTTCGTCTTTACTGGAGCTAAACAAGCCAACTAACTCTTGGATTATACAGTGTGGCAAAAAGTATTTAGTCAGCCACCAATTGTGCAAGTTCTCCCACTTAAGAAGATGAGGGAGGCCTGTAATTTTCATCGTAGGTATACCTCAACTATGAGAGACAAAATGTGGAAACAAATCCAGACAATCACATTGTCTGATTTGGAAAGAATTTATTTGCAAATTATGGTGGAAAATAAGTATTTGGTCACCTACAAACAAGCAAGATTTCTATCTCTCACAGACCTGTATCTTCTTCTTTAAGAGGCTCCTCTGTCCTACACTCATTACCTGTATTAATGGCACCTGTTTGAACTTGTTATCAGTATAAAAGATACCTGTCCACAACCTCAAACAGTCACACTCCAAACTCCACTATGGTGAAGACCAAAGAGCTGTCGAAGGACACCAGAAACAAAATTGTATACCTGCACCAGACTGGGAAGACTGAATCTGCAATAGGCAAGCATCTTGATGTGAAGAAATCAACTGTGGGAGCAATAATTAGAAAATGGAAGACATACAAGACCACTGATACTCTCCCTCAATCTGGGGCTCCACACAAGATCTCACCCGTGGGGTCAAAATGATCACAAGAACGGAGAGCAAACATCCCAGAACCACATGGGGGGACCTAGTGAATGACCTGCAGAGAGCTGGGACCAACGTAACAAAGGCTACCATCAGTAACACACTACACCGCCAGGGACTCAGAGAATTAAGATAATAGGAAGATAGTAAAAAGAAGGAATCTGGAAATGTTAGATGAAAAAATATATTTCCCTCATCGCTGAAACATGCACTGGTCACACCTATCCTCAAAAAACCTTCCCTTGATCCTACCTCCCCATACAACTATCACCCTATTTCCCTCCTCCCTCTTGCATCAAAGCTTCTTGAAAAACTAGTTTATGCATGCCTATCCCATTTCCTTACAATAAACTCCTTCCTTGACCCACTGCAATCTGGATTTCATCCCCATCACTCCACAGAGACAGCAATTGTTAAGGTTACCAACGACCTACTTAGAGCAAAATCAAAAGGCCATTTCTCTCTGCTTATCCTCCTTGATCTGTCCACAGCCTTTGACACTGTTGACCACCCTCTTTTGCTCCAAACCCTCCAATCATTGGCATCTGTGACACAGCCCTCTCGTGGCTCTCTTCCTACCGGTCAAACCGTACTTTTAGTGTAGCTTTCTCTGGGGCCTCCTCTGCCCCGTCACCACTTTCTGTCGGAGTTCCGCAAGGATCTGTCCTCGGTCCCCTTCTCTTCTCAATCTACATGTCATCACTAGGTTCCCTAATAAAGTCCCACGGTTTACAATATCATTTGTATGCCGACGACACCCAAATCTACTTCTCTGCCCCTGATCTATCTCCTTCCTTGCTAACCCGTGTCACTAACTGTCTTTCTCACATCTCCAACTGGATGTCCTCTCACTACCTCAAGCTAAATCTCTCCAAAACTGAGCTCCTTATTTTCCCCCCTTCCTCAAAACTCTCCACCCCCAATCTCTCTTTAACTGTCGACAACTCCATCATTACACCTATCCCGCACGCCCAATGTCTCGGGGGCACATTTGACTCAGATCTTTCTTTTACTCCTCACATTCAGTCCTTGGCTAAAGCCTGCCACTTCCACCTTAAAAACATCTCTAAAATTAGACACTTCCTTACATAAGACACAACTAAGATTTTAATCCACTCTCTCATTCTTTCCCACCTTGATTACTGTCCTCTCTGGTCTCCCCACCTGCCGCCTATCTCCTTTATAATCCATAATGAATGCCTCTGCCAGACTCATCTTCCTTACACGTCGCTCTTCATCTGCTGCACCTCTCTGCCAATCCCTTCACTGGTTTCCTCTTGCCTCTAGGATCAAACACAAAATTCTCATTCTGACATACAAAGCCCTCAACTGCTCTGCTCCCCCCTATATCTCAGACCTTGAGGCCTAGTTATTAAGCCGTCTACTTTACCTGCCTTCGCTGGCCCAATACTCCCGCCTAGGCTCGCCTACCATCGCCGCCGCGGACCTGAAAATTTTCGCCTAAGTTATCAATAAAGCTGTCAAAAAGCCGCGCACCAAGTACGGGGCGATGAGCAGCGGACTGTGAGAATTATCACTCATCCGATCTCGCTGCTCTTCGGCTTTTTGACAGCTTTATTGATACCCATGTCACTAAGCACCCACACTAACTACACTGTTCTACCCCCTTTACCAGCGCCCCCGGAGCCCCCCACAACTAAATAAAGTTATTAACCCCTAAACCGCTGCTCCTAGACCCCACCGCAACTCTTATAAATGTATTAACCCCTAAACCGCCGCTCCCGGACACCGCCGCCACCTACATTATACCTAGTAACCCCTATCGTGCCCCCCCTATACCGCCGCCACCTATAATAAAGTTATTAACCCCTATCCTGCGGAACCAAGATCCCGCCGCAATTAAATACATTATTTTACCCCTAAACCTCTGCTCCTGGACCCCGCCACCACCTATATTAAACTTATTAACCCCTAATCTGCCCCCCTACACCGTCGCCAGCTATAATACATTTATTTACCCCTATCCCGCCCCCCCCTACACCGCCGCCACTGTAATAAAATTATTAACCCCTAGACCTAAGTCTAACACTAACCCTAACACCCCCCTAACTTAAATATTAATTAAATAAATCTAAATAATATTTCTCTTATTAACTAAATTAATCCTATTTAAAACTAAATACTTACCTTTAAAATAAACCCCTAATATAGCTACAATATAAATAATAATTATATTGTAGCTATCTTAGGATTTATTTTTATTTTACAGGCAACTTTCAATTTATTTTAACTAGGTACAATAGCTATTAAATAGTTATTAACTATTTAATAGCTACCTAGTTAAAATAAAGAGAAATTTACCTGTAAAATAAAAACTAAACTAAGTTACAATTATACCTAACACTACACTATCATTAAATAAATGAATCCTATTTAAAGACAAATACTTACCTGTAAAATAAACCCTAAGATAATTACATTGTAGCTATTTTAGGGTTTATATTTATTTTACAGGTAACTTTGTATTTATTTTAACTAGGTACAATAGCTATTAAATAGTTATTAACTATTTAATAACTACCTAGCTAAAAGAAATACAAAATTACCAGTAAAATAAATCCTAACCTAAGTTACAATTAAACCTAACACTACACTATCATTAAATAAATTAAATAAATTAAATACAAATACCTACAAATAAATACAAATAAATACACTAACTAAAGTACAAAAAATAAAAAAGAACTAAGTTACAAAAAATAAAAAAAATATTTACAAACATTGTAAAAATATTACAACAATTTTAAGCTAATTACACCTACTCTAAGCCCCCTAATAAAATAACAAAGCCCCCCAAAATAAAAAAATTCCCTACCCTATTCTACATTTAAAAGATACCAGCTCTCTTACCTTACCAGCCCTTAAAATAGCATTTTGCGGGGCATGCCCCAAAGAAAACAGCTCTTTTGCCTGTAAAATAAAAATACAACCTCCCCAACATTAAAACCCACCACCCACACACCCCTAATCTAACCCAAACCCCCCTTAAATAAACCTAACACTATCCCCCTGAAGATCTTCCTACCTTGAGTCGTCTTCACTCAGCCGAGCCGAATTATTCATCCAATCCGGGTGATGTCTTCATCCAAGTGGGGGCTGAAGAGGTACATCATCCGGCTGAAGTCTTCATCCAAGCGGGGGCTGAAGAGGTCTTCCATCCGGCTGAAGTCTTCTATCAAGCGGCATCTTCAATCTTCTTTCTTCCGGCTCCATCTTCATCCCGCTGACGCGGAACATCCTTCCTCCACGACGAACTCCCGACAAATGAAGGTTCCTTTAAATGACGTCATCCAAGATGGCGTCCCTCGAATTCCAATTGGCTGATAGGATTCTATCAGCCAATCGGAATTAAGGTAGGAATAATCTGATTGGCTGATGGAATCAGCCAATCAGATTGAAGTTCAATCCAATTGGCTGATCCAATCAGCCAATCAGATTGAGCTCACATTCTATTGGCTGTTCCGATCAGCCAATAGAATGTGAGCTCAATCTGATTGGCTGATTGGATCAGCCAATCGGATTGAACTTCAATCTGATTGGCTGATTCCATCAGCCAATCAGATTATTCCTACCTTAATTCCAATTGACTGATAGAATACTATCAGCCAATCGGAATTCGAGGTACGCCATCTTGGATTATGTCATTTAAAGGAAACTTCATTCGTCGGGAGTTCGTCATGGAGGAATGATGTTCCACGTCGGCGGGATGAAGATGGAGCCGGAAGAAAGAAGATGTTTGCCAGTCCGGAAGAGGACATCTGGACCGGCAAACATCTTCATCCAGGCGGCATCTTCTATGTTCTTCCATCCGATGACGAGCGGCTGATCTTCAAGACCTCCAGCGCGGATCCATCCTCTTCTTCCTACGACTAGACGACGAATGAAGGTTCCTTTAAGGAACGTCATCCAAGATGGCGTCCCTCGAATTTCGATTGGCTGATAGGATTCTATCAGCCAATCAGAATTAAGGTAGGAAAATTCTGATTGGCTGATGGAATCAGCCAATCAGATTGAACTTGAATCTGATTGGCTGATTGGATCAGCCAATCAGATTTTGGCTGATCGGAACAGCCAATAGAATGCGAGCTCAATCTGATTGGATCAGCCAATCAGATTGAACTTGAATCTGATTGGCTGATTCCATCAGCCAATCAGAATTTTCCTACCTTAATTCCGATTGGCTGATAGAATCCTATCAGCCAATCGGAAATTCGAGGGACGCCATCTTGGATGACGTCCCTTAAAGGAACCTTCATTCGTCGTCTAGTCATCGGAAGAAGAGGATGGATTCGCGATGGAGGTCTTGAAGATCAGCCGCTCGTCATCGGATGGAAGAACATAGAAGATGCCGCCTGGATGAAGATGTTTGCTGGTCCGGATGTCCTCTTCTGCCCGCTTGGATCAAGACTTCAGCCAGAGGATGGACGTCATTCTTCAGCCCCTGCTTGGGCTTGGATCAAGATATCGGAGGCTCTTCTGGACAGATCAGGACCCGGTGTGGTGAAGACAAGGTAGGGAGATCTTCAGGGGCTTAGTGTTAGGTTTATTTAAGGGGGGTTTGGGTTAGATTAGGGTTATGTGGGTGGTGGGTTGTAATGTTGGGGGGGTATTGTATGTTTTTTTTTTCCAGGGAAAAGAGCTGAATTCTTTGGGGCATGCCCCGCAAAGGGCCCTTTTAAGGGCTGGTAAGGTAAAAGAACTTTTCTATTTTAATTTTAGAATAGGGTAGGGCATTTTTTTATTTTGGGGGTCTTTGTTATTTTATTAGGGGGCTTAGAGTAGGTGTAATTAGTTTAAAATTGTTGTAATATTTTTCTAATCTTTGTAAATATTTTTTTATTTTTTGTAACTTAGTTCTTTTTTATTTTTTGTACTTTAGTTAGTTCATTTAATTGTATTTATTTGTAGGTATTGTATTTAATTAATTTATTGATAGTGTAGTGTTAGGTTTAATTGTAGATAATTGAAGGTATTTTATTTAATTAATTTATTGATAGTGTAGTGTTAGGTTTAATTGTAACTTAGGTTAGGATTTATTTTAAAGGTAATTTTGTAATTATTTTAACTAGGTAGCTATTAAATAGTTCTAGTATTTAGCTTTAAATAGGAATAATTTATTTAATAAGAGTTAATTTATTTCATTAGATTTAAATTATATTTAACTTAGGGGGGTGTTAGGGTTAGGGTTAGAATTAGCTTTAGGGGTTAAAAAATTTATTAGAGTAGCGGTGAGGTACGGTCGGCAGATTAGGGGTTAATGCTTAAAGTTAGGTGTCGGCGATGTTAGGGAGGGAAGATTAGGGGTTAATACTATTTATTATAGGGTTATTGAGGCGGGAGTGAGGCGGATTAGGGGTTAAAACATTTATTATAGTAGCGGTGAGGTCCGGTCGGCAGATTAGGGGTTAATAAGTGTAGGCAGGTGGAGGCGACGTTGGGGGCGGCAGATTAGGGGTTAATAAATATAATATAGGGGTCGGCGGTGTTAGGGGCAGCAGATTAGTGGTACATAGGGATAACGTAGGTGGCGGCGGTGTGCGGTCTGCAGATTAGGGGTTTAAAAAATTTAATAGAGTGGTGGCGATGTGGGGGGGCCTCGGTTTAGGGCTTTATAGGTAGTTTATGAGTGTTAGTGGACTTTAGAGCACAGTAGTTAACAGCTTTATGAACCGGCGTTAGCCCAGAAAGCTCTTAACTCCTGACTTTTTGCTGCGGCTGGAGTTTTGTCATTAGATTTCTAACGTTCACTTCAGCCACGACTCTAAATACCGGCGTTAGAAAGATCCCATTGAAAAGATAGGATACGCAATTGACGTAAGGGGATCTGCGGTATGGAAAATTCGCGGCTGCAAAGTGAGCGTTAGACCCTTTCCTGACTGACTCCAAATACCAGCGGGCGGTAAAAACCAGCGTTAGGAGCCTCTAACGCTGGTTTTGACGGCTACCGCCAAACTCTAAATCTAGGCGAGTGTTTTTATTTTACAGGTAAGTATTTAGTTTTAAATAGGATTCATTTATTTAATGATAGTGTAGTGTTAGGTGTAATTGTAACTTAGTTTAGTTTTTATTTTACAGGTAAATTTCTCTTTATTTTAGCTAGGTAGCTATTAAATAGTTAATAACTATTTAATAGCTATTCTACCTAGTTAAAATAAATTGAAAGTTGCCTGTAAAATAAAAATAAATCCTAAAATAGCTACAATGTAACTATTAGTTATATCATAGCTAGTTTAGGGTTTATTTTACATGTAAGTATTTAGCTTTAAATAGGAATAATTTAGTTAATAAGAGTTAATTTATTTAGTTAGATTAAAATTAGATTTAATTTAGGGGGGTGTTAGGGTTAGGGTTAGACTTAGCTTTAGGGGTTAATAATTTTATTATAGGTTGCAGCGGTATAGGGGGGGCAAGATAGGTGGCAACGGTGTAGGGGGGGCTTTGTTATTTTATTAGGGGGCTTAGAGTAGGTGTAATTAGCTTAAAATTGTTGTAATATTTTTATAATGTTTGTAAATTATTTTTTTATTTTTTGTAACTTAGTTCTTTTTTTATTTTTTTGTACTTTAGTTAGTGTATTTATTTGTAGGTATTTGTATTTAATTTATTTAATGATAGTGTAGTGTTAGGTTTAATTGTAACTTAGGTTAGGATTTATTTTAATGGTAATTTTGTATTTCTTTTAGCTAGGTAGTTATTAAATAGTTATTAACTATTTAATAGCTATTGTACCTAGTTAAAATAAATGCAAAGTTACCTGTAAAATAAATATAAACCCTAAAATAGCTACAATGTAATTATTAATTACATTGTAGCTATCTTAGGGTTTATTTTACAGGTAAGTATTTAGTTTTAAATAGGATTAATTTATTTAATGATAGTGTAGTGTTAGGTGTAATTGTAACTTAGGTTAGTTTTTATTTTACAGGTAAATTTCTCTTTATTTTAGCTAGGTAGCTATTAAATAATTAATAACTATTTAATAGCTATTCTACCTAGTTAAAATAAATTGAAAGTTGCCTGTAAAATAAAAATAAATCCTAAAATAGCTACAATGTAACTATTAGTTATATTGTAGCTATATTAGGGTTTATTTTACAGGTAAGTATTTAGCTTTAAATAGGAATAATATACAGCTAGATTTAGAGTTCTGCATTAGCCGTAAAAACCAGCGTTAGGGGGCTCCTAACGCTGGTTTTGGCCACCCACTGGTATTTAGAGTCAGTCAGGAAAGGTTCTAACGCTCACTTTGCAGCCGCGACTTTTCCATACCGCAGATCCCCTTACGTCAATTGCGTATCCTATCTTTTCAATGGGATCTTTCTAATGCTGGTATTTAGAGTCTTGGCTGAAGTGAGCGTTAGAACTCTAACGACAAAACTCCAGCCGCAGAGAAAAGCCAGGAGTTAAGAGCTTTATGGGCTAACGCCGGTTCATAAAGCTCTTAACTACTGTGCTCTAAAGTACACTAACACCCATAAACTACCTATGTATCCCTAAACCGAGGCCCCACCCACATCGCTGCCACCCTATTAAATTTTTTAACCCCTAATCTGCCGACCACACACCGCCGCCACCTACGTTATCCCTATGTACCCCTAATCTGCTGCCCCTAACACCGCCGACCCCTATATTATATTTATTAACCCCTAATCTGCTGCCCCCAATGTCGCCGCCACCTACCTACACTTATTAACAACTAATCTGCCAACCGGACCTCACTGCTACTACAATAAAGTTATTAACCCCTAATCCGCCTCACTCCTGCCTCAATAACCTATAATAAATAGTATTAACCCCTAATCTGCCCTCCCTAACATCACCAACACCTAACTTCAAGTATTAACCCCTAATCTGCCGACCGGACCTCACCGCTACTCTAATAAATTTATTAACCCCTAAAGCTAAGTCTAACCCTAACACTAACACCCCCCTAAGTTAAATATAATTTTATTCTAACGAAATAAATTAACTCTTATTAAATAAATTATTCCTATTTAAAGCTAAATACTTACCTGTAAAATAAACCCTAATATAGCTACAATATAAATTATAATTATATTGTAGCTATTTTAGGATTAATATTTATTTTACAGGTAACTTTGTATTTATTTTAACCAGGTACAATAGCTATTAAATAGTTAAGAACTATTTAATAGCTACCTAGTTAAAATAATTACAAAATTACCTGTAAAATAAATCCTAACCTAAGTTACAATTAAACCTAACACTACACTATCAATAAATTAATTAAATAAAATACCTACAATTATCTACAATTAAACCTAACACTACACTATCAATAAATTAATTACATAAAATACCTACAAATAAATACAATTAAATAAACTAACTAAAGTACAAAAAATAAAAAAAAGAACTAAGTTACAAAAAATAAAAAAATAATTTACAAACATTATAAAAATATTACAAATATTTTACGCTAATTACACCTACTCTAAGCCCCCTAAAATAAAAAAATGCCCTACCCTATTCTAAAATAAAAATAGAAAAGCTCTTTTACCTTACCAGCCCTTAAAAGGGCCTTTTGCGGGGCATGGCCCAAAGAATTCTACTCTTTTGCCTGTAAAAAAAAAAAACATACAATACCCCCCCAACATTACAACCCACCAACCACATACCCCTAATCTAACCCAAACCCCCTTAAATAAACCTAACACTAAGCCCCTGAAGATCTTCCTACCTTGTCTTCACCACGCTGGGTATCACCGATCAGTCCAGAAGAGGCTCCGAAATCTTCATCCAAGCCCAAGCGGGGGCTGAAGAGGTCCATCATCGGGCTGAAGTCTTGATCCAAGCGGGCGCTGAAGAGGTCCATCATCGGGCTGAAATCTTGATCCAAGCGGGCGCTGAAGAGGTCCATCATCTGGCTGAAGTCTTCTATCAAGCGGCATCTTCAATCTTCTTTCTTCCGGCTCCATCTTCATCCCGCCGTCGCGGAACATCCATCCTGGCCGACGACTTCCTTACGAATGACGGTTCCTTTAAGGGACGTCATCCAAGATGGCGTCCCTCGAATTCCGATTGGCTGATAGGATTCTATCAGCCAATCAGAATTAAGGTAGGAAAATTCTGATTGGCTGATGGAATCAGCCAATCAGATTCAAGTTCAATTCGATTGGCTGATGCAATCAGCCAATCAGATTGAGAACGCATTCTATTGGCTGATCGAAACATCTTGGATGACGTCCCTTAAAGGAACCGTCATTCGTCGGGAAGTCGTCGGCCAGGATGGATGTTCCACGTTGGCGGGATGAAGATGGATCCGGAAGAAAGAAGATTGAAGATGCCGCTTGATAGAAGACTTCAGCTGGATGATGGACCTCTTCTGCCCCCACTTGGATCAAGACTTCAGCCGGATGATAGACCTCTTCAGCCCGATAATGGACCTCTTCAGCCCCCGCTTGGATCAAGACTTCAGCCGGATGATGGACCTTTTCAGCCCGATGATGGACCTCTTCAGCCCCCGCTTGGGCTTGGATGAAGACTTCTGAGCCTCTTCTGGACGGATGGGTGATACCCGGCGTGGTGAAGATAAGGTAGGGAGATCTTCAGGGGCTTAGTGTTAGGTTTATTTAAGGGGGGTTTGGGTTAGATTAGGGGTATGTGGGTGGGGGGTTGTAATGTTTGGGGGGTATTGTATGTTTTTTTAAAGGCAAAAGAGCAGAATTCTTTGGGCCATGCCCCGCAAAAGGCCCTTTAAAGGGCTGGTAAGGTAAAAGAGCTTTTCAATATTTATTTTAGAATAGGGTAGGGCATTTTTTTATTTTGGGGGGGCTTTGTTATTTTATTAGGGGGCTTAGAGTAGGTGTAATTAGCTTAAAATTGTTGTAATATTTTTATAATGTTGTTAAATTATTTTTTTATTTTTTGTAACTTAGTTCTTTTTTTATTTTTTGTACTTTAGTTAGTTTATTTAATTGTATTTATTTGTAGGTATTTGTATGTAATTAATTTATTGATAGTGTAGTGTTAGTTTTAATTGTAGATAATTGTAGGTATTTATTTAATTAATTTAATGATAGTGTAGTGTTAGGTTTAATTGTAACTTAGGTTAGGATTTATTTTAATGGTAATTTTGTATTTTTATTTTAGCTAGGTAGTTATTAAATAGTTATTAACTATTTAATAGCTATTATACCTAGTTAAAATAAATACAAAGTTACCTGTAAAATAAATATAAACCCTAAAATAGCTACAATGTAATTATTAATTACATTGTAGCTATCTTAGGGTTTATTTTACAGGTAAGTATTTAGTTTTAAATAGGATTAATTTATTTAATGATAGTGTAGTGTTAGGTGTAATTGTAACTTAGGTTAGTTTTTATTTTACAGGTAAATTTCTCTTTATTTTAGCTAGGTAGCTATTAAAAAATTAATAACTATTTAATAGCTATTCTACCTAGCTAAAATAAATTGAAAGTTGCCTGTAAAATAAAAATAAATCCTAAAATAGCTACAATGTAACTATTAGTTATATTGTAGCTATTTTGGGGTTTATTTTACAGGTAAGTATTTAGCTTTAAATAGGAATAATATACCGCTAGATTTAGAGTTCTGCATTAGACGTCAAAACCAGCGTTAGGGGCTCCTAACGCTGGTTTTGGCCGCCCGCTGGTATTTAGAGTCAGTCAGGAAAGGTTCTAATGCTCACTTTGCAGCCGCGACTTTTCCATACCGCAGATCCCCTTACGTCAATTGCATATCCTATCTTTGCAATGGGATCTTTCTAACGCTGGTATTTAGAGTCTTGGCTGAAGTGAGCGTTAGAACTCTAACAACAAAACTCCAGCCGCAGAGAAAAGCCAGGAGTTAAGAGCTTTATGGGCTAACGCCGGTTCATAAAGCTCTTAACTACTGTGCTCTAAAGTACACTAACACCCATAAACTACCTATGTATCCCTAAACCGAGGCCCCCCTACATCGCCGCCTCCCTATTAAATTTTTTAAACCCTAATCTGCCGACCAAACACCACCGCCACCTACGTTATCCCTATGTACCCCTAATCTGCTGCCCCTAACACCGCCGACCACTATATTATATTTATCAACCCCTAATCTGCCGCCTCCAATGTCGCCGCCAACTACCTACACTTATTAACCCCTAATCTGCCGACCGGACCTCACCGCTACTACAATAAAGTTATTAACCCCTAATCCGCCTCACTCCCGCCTCAATAACCTATAATAAATAGTATTAACCCCTAATCTGCCCTCCCTAACATCACCGACACCTAACTTCAAGTATTAACCCCTAATCTGCCGACCGGACCTCACCGCTACTCTAATAAATTTATTAACCCCTAAAGCTAAGTCTAACCCTAACACTAACACCCCCCTAAGTTAAATATAATTTTATTGTAACGAAATAAATTAACTCTTATTAAATAAATTATTCCTATTTAAAGCTAAATACTTACCTGTAAAATAAACCCTAATATAGCTAC
The DNA here is from genome assembly GCF_027579735.1 of Bombina bombina. NCBI lineage: Eukaryota > Metazoa > Chordata > Amphibia > Anura > Bombinatoridae > Bombina > Bombina bombina. The sequence goes on along the minus strand of NC_069502.1, from coordinate 525,262,444 downwards.
AATATAAATTATAATTATATTGTAGCTATTTTAGGATTAATATTTATTTTACAGGTAACTTTGTATTTATTTTAACCAGGTACAATAGCTATTAAATAGTTAAGAACTATTTAATAGCTACCTAGTTATAATAATTACAAAATTACCTGTAAAATAAATCCTAACCTAAGTTACAATTAAACCTAACACTACACTATCAATAAATTAATTAAATAAAATACCTACAATTATCTACAATTAAACCTAACACTACACTATCAATAAATTAATTACATAAAATACCTACAAATAAATACAATTAAATAAACTAACTAAAGTACAAAAAATAAAAAAAGAACTAAGTTACAAAAAATAATTTACAAACATTATAAAAATATTACAAATATTTTACGCTAATTACACCTACTCTAAGCCCCCTAAAAAAATAACAAAGCCCCCCAAAATAAAAAAATGCCCTACCCTATTCTAAAATAAAAATAGAAAAGCTCTTTTACCCTACCAGCCCTTAAAAGGGCCTTTTGCGGGGCATGGCCCAAAGAATTCTGCTCTTTTGCCTGTAAAAAAAAACATACAATACCCCTCAAACATTACAACCCACCACCCAAATACCCCTAATCTAACCCAAACCCCCCTTAAATAAACCTAACACTAAGCCCCTGAAGATCTTCCTACCTTGTCTTCACCACGCCGGGTATCACCGTTCAGTACAGAAGAGGCTCCGAAATCTTCATCCAAGCCCAAGCGGGGGCTGAAGAGGTCCATCATCGGGCTGAAGTCTTGATCCAAGCGGGCACTGAAGAGGTCCATCATCGGGCTGAAGTCTTGATCCAAGCGGGTGCTGAAGAGGTCCATCATCGGGCTGAAGTCTTCTATCAAGAGGCATCTTCAATCTTCTTTCTTCCGGCTCCATCTTCATCCCGCCGACGCGGAACATCCATCCTGGCCGACGACTTCCCGATGAATGACGGTTCCTTTAAGGGACGTCATCCAAGAAGGCGTCCCTCGAATTCCAATTGGCTGATAGGATTATTTTAGCCAATCGGAATTAAGGTAGGAAAATTCTGATTGGCTGATGGAATCAGCCAATCAGATTCAAGTTCAATCCGATTGGCTGATCCAATCAGCCAATCAGATTGAGAACGCATTCTATTGGCTGATCGGAACATCTTGGATGACGTCCCTTAAAGGAACCGTCATTCGTCAGGAAGTCATCGGCCAGGATGGATGTTCCACGTCGGCGGGATGAAGATGGATCTGGAAGAAAGAAGATTGAAGATGCCGCTTGATAGAAGACTTCAGCTGGATGATGGACCTCTTCAGCCCCCGCTTGGATCAAGACTTCAGCCGGACGATAGACCTCTTCAGCCCGATAATGGACCTCTTCAGCCCCCGCTTGGATCAAGACTTCAGCCGGATGATGGACCTCTTCAGCCCGATGATGGACCTTTTCAGCCCCCGCTTGGGCTTGGATGAAGACTTCTGAGCCTCTTCTGGATGGATCAGTGATACCCGGCGTGGTGAAGATAAGGTAGGGAGATGTTCAGGGGCTTAGTGTTAGGTTTATTTAAGGGGGGGTTTGGGTTAGATTAGGGGTATGTGGGTGGTGGGTTGTAATGTTTGGGGGGTATTGTATGTTTTTTTTAAAGGCAAAAGAGCAGAATTCTTTGGGGCATGCCCCGCAAAAGGCTTGTTTAAGGGCTGGTAAGGTAAAAGAGCTTTTCAATATTTATTTTAGAATAGGGTAGGGCATTTTTTTATTTTGGGGGGCTTTGTTATTTTATTAGGGGGCTTACAGTAGGTGTAATTAGCTTAAAATTTTTGTAATATTTTTATAATGTTTGTAAATTATTTTTTTATTTTTTGTAACTTAGTTCTTTTTTTATTTTTTTGTACTTTAGTTAGTTTATTTAATTGTATTTATTTGTAGGTATTTGTATGTACTTAATTTATTGATAGTGTAGTGTTAGTTTTAATTGTAGATAATTGTAGGTATTTATTTAATTAATTTAATGATAGTGTAACGTTAGGTTTAATTGTAACTTAGGTTAGGATTTATTTTACAGTTAATTTTTTTAATTATTTTAACTAGGTAGCTATTAAATAGTTATTAACTATTTAATAGCTATTGTACCTGGTTAAAATAAATACAAAGGTGCCTGTAAAATAAATATTAATCCTAAAATAGCTACAATATAATTATAATTTATATTGTAGCTATATTAGGGTTTATTTTACAGGTAAGTATTTATCTTAAATAGGATTAATTTATTTAATAAGAAATAATTTATTTTGTTAGATAAAAGTTATATTTAATTTAGGGGAGTGTTAGTGTTAGGGTTAGACTTAGCTTTAGGGGTTAATAAATTTATTAGAGTAGCGGTGAGGTCCGGTCGGCAGATTAGGGGTTAATACTATTTATTATAGGGTTATTGAGGCGGGAGTGAGGCGGATTAGGGGTTAATAACTTTATTATAGTAGCTGTGAGGTCCGGTCGGCAGATTAGGGGTTAATAATTGTAGGTAGGTGGCGGCGACGTTGGGGGCAGATTAGGGGTTAATAAATATAATATAGGGGTTGGCGGTGTTAGGGGCAGCAGATTAGGGGTACATAGGGATAATGTAGGTTGCGGTGGTGTGCGGTCGGCAGATTAGGGGTTAAACAAATGTATTAGAGTGGCGGTGATGTGGGGGGACCTCGGCTTAGGGGTACATAGGTAGTTTATGGGTGTTAGTGTACTATTAGAGTAGCGGTGAGGTCCGGTCGGCAGATTAGGGGTTAATACTTGAAGTTAGGTGTCGGTGATGTTAGGGAGGGCAGATTAGGGGTTAATACTATTTATTATAGGTTATTGAGGCGGGAGTGAGGCGGATTAGGGGTTAATAACTTTATTGTAGTAGCGGTGAGGTCCGGTCGGCAGATTAGGGGTTAATAAGTGTAGGTAGTTGGCGGCGACATTGGAGGCGGCAGATTAGGGGTTGATAAATATAATATAGTGGTCGGCGGTGTTAGGGGCAGCAGATTAGGGGTACATAGGGATAACGTAGGTGGCGGTGGTGTTTGGTCGGCAGATTAGGGTTTAAAAAATTTAATAGGGAGGCGGCGATGTAGGGGGGCCTCGGTTTAGGGATACATAGGTAGTTTATGGGTGTTAGTGTACTTTAGAGCACAGTAGTTAAGAGTTTTATGAACCGGCGTTAGCCCATAAAGCTCCTAACTCCTGGCTTTTCTCTGCAGCTGGAGTCTAGTCGTTAGATTTCTAACGCTCACTTTAGCCAAGACTCTAAATACCAGCATTAGAAAGATCCCATTGAAAAGATAGTATACGCAAATGGCATAGGGGGATCTGCGGTATGGAAAAGTAGCGGCTGCAAAGTGAGCGTTAGACCCTTTCCTGACTGACTCTAAATACCAGTGGGCGGCCAAAACCAGCGTTAGGTCTAGAACTCAAATTACTTAAATTAGAAGCATAACTTATCTATAAAATGGATAACCTCCAACCATCGGGATTAAACTCAGAAATTGATATCTCACCTTTCCTATAAATATTATATACCTTCAAGATAAGATAGATATAAATATCTAACGATATATGATCTTAAGACAACACAGTAACAAAAAATTTAAATTACATTTCCGAGCCTTTGATGCAATTATTAATCTCCAAATATGGGGATATACGCCTTTAACTATAGACTCCTTGGATATAGGTCTTTAAATATAGAGATATATGTCTTTAAGTATACACTCCTTCCTTACCATTGAATTATTAGTGAAATTCCACTCAAAGAATCACAAATGCTCTTTAATATTATATTCTAACCCTTTTCTGTGATTTCCATTTCACCTTTATACCCTCAACTTTTTCTTAACATAAAATTTAACTGTTCAAGAATTTGTCTGAAATACTTATTATTTACACATTCATTATTTTAAAATCACAAATACATCTTCAAATAGAATTTAGTTTGTATTTATATTTTCATTAATGTATGTGTTTATTATATATTAAACTGTTGCCTGTTTGTTTAACATTTTAGTTAGTCAAGTATTGACTTTTAGCTTTAGTTCTGTATATTTAATATACATTAAATGTAAGCACACATGTCCTACAAATAATGCATGAAATAAAGTGCTACCAGTATTCAAAGTAAATAACTTTTCTTCACTTCATTCCCAGCTGAAGCCTATTTGATAATTAATCAAATGACCAATACCAAAGGAACAATTCCTTTATATAGAGCAAAGTTTGGTTTGTTATCATATGTCTTGATAAAGCCCCCCACTTTCACTCTAAGAGAAAAAAACGCAAAGAAAAGACTCAAGTGCAATAAAACACACAATTGCAAATGTGCTCAGAGATTTAACACTTACAATGTTTATTCTTGAAACATGCACATAAAAGAACTCAGCTTCTCTCATCCAACTTAAATATTCAGAATATTCAACTGCTTGCAACAGCTTCTTCTTCCTTGGTATAAACTCACTCTCAGGGTTCTGCCAGAACTCTCAAACGTATGGAGGAAACTTTTTAGCCCTAAGTGTCCAAAAAGTAGAGCGTTAAATTCCTAGGACTACGGTTGCTCAGGAGGTCCAAAAATACCCTGTTATTACCCCAACGCGTTTCATCTGCTATCGTGAAGACTTTCTCAAGGATAATGGTAAGTATCGTGATGTTTGGATTCACAGTTCATTTCAATAAATACCCTCACATATTTTCCCATTGGCAATTGTCCTCTATGTGTAATCACAACATGATGTACACTGGGTCCTATAGCCCTAACTTTAGATAAATATTTACCAAAAAAACGGAAACATATATTTAAAGGAACAGATGACTACAAAAACAATATATTACTTCATGTACATATACTAATAAAATGATCATGATAAATCATTAATATACATACTAACACAGAATAAATAGCAACTAAAGTAATTAATTACACTACATAGAACCTAATAAATATATATATAAAGCAAAAAATGCATCTTTAAAAATCATAAGTAATTCTGATCGCATATACAGTTAAAAAAATTAATACAGTTGAATAAAATATGCAAATCCATATAAATACATATAAGAATAAAAACAATTATTACTTTTAAATTCATTAAAAAATACTTTTAGCAAGGGAAAAAAACAGAATTTATGTTTACCTGATAAATTTCTTTCTCCTACGGTGTATCCGGTCCACGGCTTCATCCTTACTTGTGGGATATTCTCAATCCCTACAGGAAGTGGCAAAGAGAGCACACAGCAGAGCTGTCCATATAGCTCCCCTCAGGCTCCGCCCCCCCCCCAGTCATTCGACCGACGGTTAGGAGAAAAAGGAGAACCATAGGGTGCAGTGGTGACTGTAGTTTACAAAAATAAATTTAAACCTGACCAAATGCCAGGGTGGGCCATGGACCGGATACACCGTAGGCGAAAGAAATTTATCAGGTAAACATAAATTCTGTTTTCTCCTACATTGGTGTACCCGGTCCACGGCTTCATCCTTACTTGTGGGAACCAATACCAAAGCTTTAGGACACGGATGAAGGGAGGGAACAAGTCAGGTAACCTAAACGGAAGGCACCACTGCTTGTAAAACCTTTCTCCCAAAAATAGCCTCCGAAGAAGCAAAAGTATCGAATTTGTAAAATTTGGCAAATGTATGCAGTGAAGACCAAGTCGCTTCCTTACAGATCTGTTCAACAGAAGCCTCATTCTTGAAAGCCCATGTGGAAGCCACAGCTCTAGTAGAGTGAGCTGTAATTCGTTCAGGAGGCTGCCTTCCAGCAGTCTCATAAGATAACCGGATGATGCTTTTCAGCTAGAAAGACACAGAGATCGCAGTCGCCTTTTGACCTCTCCTCTTGCCAGAATAGACGACAAACAATGACGATGTTTGTCTGAAGTCTTTAGTCGCTTTTAGATAAAACTTCAAAGCACGAACCACATCAAGATTGTGTAGCAGACATTCCTTGTTAGAAACTGGATTAGGACACAGAGAAGGAACAACTATTTCCTGGTTAATATTCTTATTGGAAACCACTTTTGGAAGAAAACCAGGTTTGGTACGTAAAACGACCTTATCTGTATGAAACACCAGATAGGGTGAATTACACTGCAAAGCAGACAATTCAGAAACTCTTCTAGCACAAGAAATAGCTACCAAAAACAAAACTTTCCAAGATAGTAACTTAATATCTATGGAATGTAGAGGTTCAAACGGAACCCCTTGAAGAACTGAAAGAACTAAATTTAGACTCCATGGAGGAGCCACAGGTCTGTAGACAGGCTTGATTCTGACTAAAGCCTGTACAAACACCTGAACATCTGGCACTGCTGCCAGATGCTTGAGTAACAAAACAGACAGAGCAGATATCTGTCCTTTTAAGGAACTAGCTGACAGACCTTTCTCCAATCCTTCTTGGAGAAAAGATAGTAACCTTGGAATCCTAATCTTACTCCATGAGTAACCCTTGGATTCGCACCAGCCAAGATATTTCCGCCATATCTTATGGTAAATTTTCCTGGTGACAGGCTTTCTAGCCTGGATCAGAGTATCTATAACTGCTTCCGAAAACCCACGCTTAGCTAGAATCAAGCGTTCAATCTCCAAGCAGTCAGTTGCAGAGAAACTAGGTTTGGATGTTCGAATGGACCTTGGATTAGAAGGTCCTGCCTCAAAGGTAGCTTCCATGGTGGAACCGATGACATATTCACCAGGTCTGCATACCAAGTCCTGAATGGCCATGCAGGAGCTATCAGAATTACCGAAGCCTTCTCCTGTTTGATCCTGGCTACTAGCCGGGGGAGAAGAGGAAATGGTGGAAAGACATAAGCTAGATTGAACGACCAAGGCGCCACTAAGGCATCTACCAATGTCGCCTTGGGATCCCTGGACCTGGACCCGTAATGTGGAACCTTGGAGTTCTGACGTGACGCCATCAGATCCAGATCTGGAAGGCCCCATAGTTGAATTAATTGGGCAAAAATCTCTGGGTGAAGTTCCCACTCCCCCGGATGGAAAGTCTGACGACTCAGATAATCCGCTTCCCAGTTGTCCACTCCTGGGATGTGAATTGCTGATAGATGGCAGGAGTGATCCTCTGCCCATTTGATGATCTTGGATACCTCCCTCATCGCCAGGGAACTCTTTGTTCCTCCCTGATGATTGATGTACGCTACAGTCGTCATGTTGTCCAACTGAAATCTGATGAATTTGACCTCCGCTAGTTGAGGCCATGCCTGGAGCGCATTGAATATCGCTCTCAATTCCAACATTTTTATCGGGAGAAGAGATTCTTCCCGAGACCATAGACCCTGAGCTTTCAGAGACTCCCAGACCACACCCCAGCCTAAGAGGCTGGCGTCGGTCGTGACAATGACCAACTCCGGTCTGCGAAAACTCATTCCCTGAGACAGGTGATCCTGAGACAACCACCAGAGGAGTGAGTCTCTGGTTTTCTGGTCCATTTGTATCTGGGGAGACAAATCTGCATAATCCACATTCCACTGTTTGAGCATGCACAGTTGCAGTGGTCTTAAATGAATTCGAGCAAAGGGAACCACGTCCATTGCCGCAACCATTAGTCCTATTTCCTCCATGCACTGAGCTACAGAAGGTTAAGGAATGGCATGAAGAACTCGACAAGAGTTCAAAAGTTTTAACTTCCTGACCTCCGTCAGAAAGATCTTCATTTCTACCGAGTCTATTATTGTTCCTAGGAAGGTAACCCTTGTGAACTGGGACAGAGAACTCTTTTCTATGTTCACCTTCCACCCGTGAGACCTTAGAAAGGCTAGAACAATGTCCGTATGAGCCTTTGCTTTGTGAAAGGACGATGCTTGTATTAAGATGTCGTCTAGGTAAGGTGCTACTGCAATGCCCCTTGGTCTTAGCACCACTAGAATAGACCCTAGCACCTTTGTGAAAATTCTGGGAGCAGTGGTCAATCCGAAGGGAAGAGCCACGAACTGGTAATGCTTGTCCAGAAAGGCGAACCTTAGAAACTGATGGTGATCTTTGTGGATAGGAATATGCAGGTACGCATCCTTTAAGTCCACAGTAGTCATATATTGACCCTCCTGGATCATTGGTAAAATTGTCCGAATGGTTTCCATTTTGAATGATGGAATTCTGAGGAATTTGTTTAGGATTTTTAAATCCAGGATTGGCCTGAAAGTTCCTTACTTTTTTGGAACTACAAACAGGTTTGAGTAAAAGCCCAGTCCCTGTTCTGCTGTTGGAACTGGGTGTATCACTCCCATTTTTAGGTCTTCTACGCAACGTAAGAATGTCTGTTTCTTTATCTGGTCTAAAGATAAGCGAGACATGTGGAACCTTCCCTTTGGAGGAAAGTCCTTGAATTCTAGAAGATACCCCTGAGAAACAATATCTAGTGCCCAGGGGTCCGGAACATCTCTTGCCCAGGCCTGAGCAAAGAGAGAAAGTCTGCCACCTACTAGATCCGGTCCCGGATCAGGGGCTATCCCTTCATGCTGTCTTGGTAGCAGCAGCAGGTTTCTTGGCCTGTTTACCCTTGTTCCAGCCTTGAAATGGTTTCCATGCTGGTTTGGGCTGGGATGCGTTACCCTCTTGCCTAGTGGCTGTAGAGGTAGAAGCAGGTCCGTTCCTGAAATTGCGAAAGGAACGAAAATTAAACTTATTTTTAGCTTTGAAAGGTCTATCCTGTGGAAGGGCATGGCCCTTTCCCCCAGTGATATCTGAAATAATTTATTTCAACTCTGGCCCGAATAGGGTCTTACCCTTGAAAGGAATATTAAGCAATTTTGCTTTGGACGACACATCCGCCGACCAAGATTTTAGCCAAAGCTCTCTGCGGGCCACGATTGCGAAACCAGAATTTTTCGCCGCTAATTTAGCTAACTGCAAAGCGGCATCTGTAATGAAAGAATTAGCCAGCTTCAGGGCATGAATTTTGTCCATGACTTCATCATAAGAAGTCTCCTTCTGGAGCGAGTTTTCTAGTTCCTCAAACCAAAAAGCCGCTGCAGTGGTTACAGGAATAATGCAAGAAATTGGTTGAAGAAAAATTTTCTTAAGTAAACCTTCAAATTTTTTATCCATAGGATCTTTGAAAGCGCAACTGTCTTCTATTGGTATAGTCGTGCGCTTAGCTAGTGTTGAAACTGCCCCCTCTACCTTAGGGACCGTCTGCCACGCGTCCCTTCTGGGGTCAACAATTGGGAACATTTTCTTAAATATAGGAGGGGGAACAAAAGGTAAACCTGGCTTCTCCCACTTCCTAGTCACGATATCTGCCACCCTCTTAGGTATCGGAAACGCATCAGTGTGTACTGGGACCTCTAAGAATTTGTCCATTTTACACAATTTTTCTGGAACCACCAAAGGGTCACAATCATCAAGTGTAGCTAGGACCTCCTTAAGCAAGGCGCAGAGGTGTTCTAACTTAAATTTAAATGCTATGGTATCTGGCTCTGCCTGTTGAGAAACTTTTCCTGTGTCAGAAATTTCTCCCTCAGACAGACCCTCCCTCACCGCCAAGTCAGATTGATGTGAGGGCACTACAGATAAATTATCCTCTGCGTCTGCTTGCTCATTTTCTGTATTTAAAACTGAGCAATCACGCTTCCTTGGAAAAGCTGGCAGTTTGGATAAAAATGCTGCGAGAGAATTATCCATTACTGCTGCTAACTGTTGCATAGTAATAGCAATTGGTGCGCTAGATGTACTGGGCATCGCTTGCGCGGGCATAGCTGGTGTTGACACAGAAGGAGAGGATAGCGGGCTATCCTCACTACCTTCAGCTAAAGAATCATCTTGGGCTACATCTTTAAGCGTGACTGTACGTTCCTTAAGCTGTTGGGACGCTATGGCACACTTCACACATAAATTTAATGGGGAACCGCCTTGGCCTTTAAACATACCGAACATAGGCTATCTGAAGGCTCAGACATGTTTGACAGACTTAGACAGAACTTTAATGCAATAAAAATTAATTTTGCCAAAAACGTTACTGTGTCTTTAAATAATAAAAGTGCACACTTTATTACTGAAACATCAAAATACTATCAAATAAACATCCGATTTTAGTGAAATTTCCACCACAGTGTCTTAATGCTTTGAAAAGATTGCACACAAAGTTTCAGACCAATTAACCCCTTAATGCCAAAACCGGAGCTAAGAACAGCAGTTAACCGGTTAAAAACACTACAGTACAATGCCACAGCCTCAACTGTGGCTTTTATCTTCCTTAGGGATTATTTAAGTAGGAAATAAGCCTCTTAGAAGTCCTTTCTGATGTCTCTGGACTCCCCACGTGAAGCTGCATGAACTGTCTAGTCAAAATAACTGCGCAATTGAGGCGCGAAAATGAAGCCTCCTCCCTCTTCATTCCAGAGTGGTGGGGCCTTTTAGACTAGATTAGGTGTCCAATTAAGTGCCAGGCGCAATATTAAACCCCATAAGTGTTTCAAAAGTCTCAAAAAACACCTTATTCATACTGAAAACATGCTAAAAAGCAATCGATTAAGCCCACAATAGTGTCAACCAGCATAGAGCCCTTAAAATAAGCCATCATTTTATACTGAGTCTGAGAAAAATGGCTTACCTATCCCTGAGGGGATTTCTGACAGTCTTCTAGCATTACTTGGTCTTGTTAGAAAAATGACTGATCATACCTGAAGCAGTTAAGCATGCAAACTGTTCACCCCAACTGAAGTTCTCTGGTATTCAACAGTCCTGCGTGGGAACAGCAATGGATTTTAGTTACTGGTGCTAAAATCATATTCCTCTCAGCAGAAATCTTCATCACTTTCTGCTTCAGAGTAAATAGTACAAGCCGGCACTATTTTAAAATAACAAACTCTTGATAGAAGAAATAAAAAACTACAACTAACACCACATACTCTTTACCACCCCCGTGGAGATGCTACTAGTTAGAGCGGCAAAGAGAATGAGTGGGGGGGGGCGGAGCCTGAGGGGAGCTATATGGACAGCTCTGCTGTGTGCTCTCTTTGCCACTTCCTGTAGGGATTGAGAATATCCCACAAGTAAGGATGAAGCCGTGGACCGGATACACCAATTTAGGAGAAAAGAAATAAATAATTTAAGTGTTGTATAAAGAAATTCATATTCTTATTTATTTTTCTACTCCATAACAAGAAAGTTTTATTTATCTCAGGGACAAATTTAAACTTGAGGAGAAATGGGGAGAGCAAAATATATAAAAAACACTAAAGGTTATTGTTATTTAAAAGGGCCATATAAGATATACAAAAAACTAAAAACAAACAATTAAAAAAATTAGTTTGAATTAGAAAGGCCATAAAGGATCCCTAAACTTTCATTTCTACATAAAAGCAGCTATATCGATATCTATATTTAGTCCTTTTGGATGTAAACTTCTAAGTTTCCGAATCCAGAAGGTTTCTTGTTTTCTTAGACTAATCAATCTGTTGTGACAGCTACTTGGTATCCAATCTATCACCTGTATTTTGAGAGATCTAGGGTCCCCCATGGAATTCAGCAAAATGTAGGGGCACACTGTGTGAAACGCGTTGACCAGGACCATTCCTAACTTTGCTTTGTGCTACTGTTCTAATTACAAAGACTGCCTGCAATTACAGCAAACTTTGAGAACAGTCATATTATTAAGAACTTTGTATCCAGTACTATAAGTATCATTCGGAAACTTTCGTAAGAACGATCACACTACTACTAGTAGTATTTGCCATTGATCAAAAGATCAGATTTTACAGAGTGCAACTATTTACCAACAAAGTTGCTACAAGTTGTTGCTATTTGTGACCACACAGACTTAAGAGGTATTCGAGTCATGACTGCCGCAGCAATCCGAGAGATAAATACACCGCTGCAACTCACCCATCTGCGATATGTACTAACCTCTAAGACCACAGAAATCAGAGAAGTGTACAGACCCAAAAGATCCCCTGCCTGGAAGCAGTGTTAAAGAGCCATCCTAATCCGATGTACCTGTATATCACCTCTGCTTTATAGTTGAAAGTACAACATAGCGTTCTCCAAAGTAAACGCTGCACTAACAAGGTACCTTTTTTATCAACCAACACCTACATAGATAGATAGATAGTTTATTATTCAGTCCAGAAACGTCATTTGGACACTACTGGGACTTTGTATATACCATCTCCACTGTTAACTTTGCCTTTTTATAGGTTTGTACTTTTGGCTACTTTTCCTAAAAAGTAGGCATTTTTAGCTTTATTATCTTCTATGTATTGCATTTCAAGGGAGACTTCCCTTATGTATATTTTTAATATATGCTATTATTTTTAGTAAAGTTAATTTATTTTAATTGCATTTGAGCTTCATTTATATTCTCTCATTGCCAGCACATACATATTTCGCTTCCAGCAGCTCTCAGGGTATTGCAGTGATGCCTCGATATTGAGGCATCCTGCAATACCCTTTAAAAAGCATCTGATGCAGAGAGCCACTCTGTGGCTCTCTCTGCACCGGTAGCGATGGTGCCGTTCGTTGGTGGGTGGGAGCTTACAAGGGAGGCGGGTGGGCGGCCCATCGCTACCCGGCATCCGGTTCCTGCAAGTGCTTTGTGCACGCCGGATGATGGGAGCGTGCGGAGGGGGGCCTGCGGGGGCGGGCGTGCGTGCATGTGTGTGTGCGCGCGCACGTGCAGCAACCACTGCCACCAATGATTAGTGTTAAAAGAGAGGGGGGCAGAAAATGATTTTTTTTTTTTTTTTTAAATAATAGGATCTGCTAGGGTAAGGGGATGGGGTTATTGGGGGGGGGTAGCTACACTACAGAAAATGCTGTATTTAAGAAAACTGGGTACTGGCAGACAGCTGCCAGTACGCAAGATGGTGGCAAATAGGTAGGTTGGGAGGGTTAGAGAGCTGTTTGGGGGGGATCAGGGAGGTTGGGGGCTAAGGCAGGGGTCCATCACAGATGAATAATTAAAAATAAAAATAAATAAAAAACACCTTTTATTTTAGTACTGGCAGACTTTCTGCCAGTACTTATGATGGCGGGGACAATTGTGGGGTGGGGGAGGGAAGAGAGCTGTTTGGGAGGGATCAGGGGGTGGGATGTGTCAGGTGGGAGGCTGATCTCTACACTAAAGCTAAAATTAACCCTGCAAGCTCTCTACAAGCTGCCTAATTAACCCCTTAACTGCTGGGCATAATACAAGTGTGGTGCGCAGCAGCATTTAGTGGCCTCCTAATTGCCAAAAAGCAACGCCAAAGCCATATATGTCTGCTATTTCTGAACAAAGGAGATACCAGAGAAGGATTTACAACCATTTGTGACATAATTGCACAAGCTGTTTGTAAATAATTTCAGTGAGAAACCTAAAATTGTGAAAAAATTTACTTTTTTTTTTTATTTGCTCGCATTTGACGGTGAAATGGTGGCATGAAATGTACCAAAATGGGCCTAGATCAATACTTTGGGTTGTCTAATACACAACACTAGAGCTAAAATTAACCCTTCATGTTCTCTACAAGCTCCCTAATTAACCCCTTCACTGCTGGGCATAATACACGTGTGGTGCACAGCTGCATTTAGTGGCCTTCTAATTACCAAAAAGCAATGACAAAGCCATATATGTCTGCTATTTCTGAACAAAGAGGATCCCAGAGAAGCATTTACAACCATTTGTGCCATAATTGCACAAACTGTTTGTAAATAATTTCAGTGAGAAAACTAGTTTTTTATAGTAAATTATAAGATATGATGAAAATAATGGTATCTTTAGAAAGTCCATTTAATGGCGAGAAAAACGGTATATAATATGTGTGGGTACAGTAAATGAGTAAGAGGAAAATTACAGCTAAACACAAACACTGCAGAAATGTAAAAATAGCCATTGTCATTAAGGGTAAGAAAATTGAAAAATGGTCCGGTCATTAAGGGGTTAAATATCTAATAATGTCTTTTTTATTTTGAGTAATTTAGTGTTTGTTTTTTTGTAATTTAGGTAATTGTATTTAATTTAGGTAATTTATTTAATTGTAGTGTAAGGTTAGATGTTAGTGTAACTCAAGTTAGGTTTTATTTTACAGGTAAATTTGTATTTATTTTAGCTAGGTAGTTAAGGCAGAAAGTATCTATAAAATAGATACCCTCCAACCATGGGGATTAAACTCAGAAATTAATATCTCACCTTTCCTATAAATATTATATACCTTCAAGATAAAATAGCTATAAATATCTAACGATATATGATCTTAAGACAACACAGTTACAAAAAATTTAAATTACATTTCCGAGCCTTTGATGCAATTATTAATCTCCAAATATGGTGATATACGCCTTTAAATATAGTCTCCTTGGATATATGTCTTTAAATATAGAGATATATGTCTTTAAGTATACACTCCTTCCTTACCATTGAATTATTAGTGAAATTCCACTCAAAGAATCACATATGCTCTTAAATATTATATTCTAATCCTTTTCTGTGATTTCCATTTCACCTTTATACCCTCAACTTTTTCTTAACATAAAATTTGTCTGAAATACTTATTAAATACATATTCATTATTTTAAAATCACAAATACATCTTCAAATAGAATTTAGTTTGCATTTATATTTTCATTAATGTATGTGTTTATTATATATTAAACTGTTGCCTGTTTGTTTAACATGTTAGTTAGCCAAGTACTGATTTTTAGCTTTATAGTCCTGTATATTTAATATACATTCAAATGTAAGCACAAATGTCCTACAAATAATGCCTGAAATAAAGTGCTACCAGTATTCAAAATGGAGAACTTTTCTTCACTTCATTCCCAGCTGAAGCCTATTTGATAATTAATCAAATGACCAGTACAAAAGGAGCAATCCCTTTATATAGAGCAAAGTTTGGTTTGTTATCATATGTCTTGATTAAGCCCCCCAGTAGCGAAACGCGTTGACCAGGACCATTCCTAACTTTGCTTTGTGCTACTGTTCTAATTACAAAGACTGCCTGCAATTACAGCGAACTTTGGAACAAAAAACTACAGCTGAATGAGAACAGTCATATTATTAAGAACTTTGTATCCAGTACTATAAGTATCATTCAGAAACTTTCGTAAGAACGATCACACTACTAGTAGTAGTATTTGCCATTGATCAAAAGATCAGATTTTACAGAGTGCAACTTTTTACCAACTATGGCCTCGCTTCAATTGAGTTGTAATTCAGTTTGCGTGCACTCGCAAACCGTTAAATATGCTGTCGAAAGCAATATCGTTTAACGACTGTTTCCAATGGCGCGTTATACCTCAATATCGGCAGCCGGATTTCGGCTGCCGAAAATATCTTTGCGTCCCATAGAAAGTAATAGAAGCCGTTAATCGATAAATTATACCAGGTTTCCAATGAAAGCGCAAACCGTTAATATACTGTCGGAGGCTGTCGATACATTGAGAAATATTACACCCAGCTCAATTAGGTGTAAAAGAGGAAAATTGTGCTTTTTGAGACCTATTTTCTATTGAAATTATAAAACTTGCAAATAATGCAAGTGTTTTAATGTAGAAATAAATTGTTATAAGTAATTTTTATTGTTGTCTCATGTATAGGAATAGTTAAACTTATATTCTAATAGAAATATCAGTATATATTTAAATATAATAATATATGCAAGAACATATCTACAGAATGCAAACTAGACCTATGCCTAGGGCAGCAATACATATTACTTATATTTATGAAGTGGAAAATATAATTATATTAAAAAATAATATTTGATTATTAAAAATATGGATAAGTGTATCTTTATTTTTCTTGAGAGGCGATCACAGGTAAGAAACACGGACGTTAAACGTAAATTCTATAGCGTAAGGTCGGGTTACCTTAGCAACTAATTGATTTTCAAGAAATCCGACGTCAGATGGAAGCGTTAACACAACGTTAACTTACAGCTACACGAAAAAAGCGACTGCGCGCAACACGCTAATCTTTTCAATGGAAACCTGGTACTAAAATGCAGCCGTAAATTACTTTTAGCTGTCGGATGCTTCGGTAGCTTACGGCTCCATTTTTAATGGAAGCGAGGCCAAAGTTGCTACAAGTTGTTGCTATTTGTTTCCATTATCAAGTGCTGTGGATCAGGACGTCCAGACAGTGTATCATATAACCACATCTACCTGAATTATGTACGTATCACTGTGAGTACATCTATTGGAGAGGTAAAATATCCACTGTGGGGGGGCGGAGCCTAGGGGAGCTCCAAGAAGGAGGCTTTTAGATAGAGCTCCGTGAGTTAGGTCAGGGCAGCAGGCCAATTCTCCCTCTAAAGAGTGCACTTTGGGGGTTGTTAACGTTCCCCAACTCCTCACACAATCACAGAGCCTGAAGCTGCACTATCCGTTGGCAGCGGACCGACTTAGGAAACGGCGTCAAAGGAAATTAATATACCCAGGGATCCGCCATCTTTTCCCTCCCCTCTCCTCCTGGTGTCAGCGCAGTCACAGACAGGGTGATTCCAGGCAGCAGCGCAGCCTTTAAACAGCTGACGGCACCGCAGTCTCATCCTACCCAGACTCCTGATGCAACACACAGCCCACAGCTCCGCAGATGACTCCTAATGAGTTAATACACCCCACACATGTAACGTTCACAAGCACCTATAACTGGGGATATGAACACCCAGCTTAACACACGGGAGGAGCAAGTAGCTAGAGGAGGCTGCAACGCAGATCACTTCTCATGATCTGAAAGCACCCAGACAGTTAGAAGCCATAGAATATGATATGGGGAGACAGGCTTGGGACCTCTCCTGTAAAAAAGAAAGATTACTCAGATAAGCTGGAAAAAGACTCTGGGGCACTACATTACCCACGTGGTAACCACAATGAGGTCCCATAATTCTGTATAGAGGAGCTTCATATTAAAAGCAGGGGATCATCTAAATATTAAATTTTTGGTGATTTAGGTTCTGAATCAATACCAAAAGCTAATCACACGCTTGGGTTTTTATGTTACGAAAGATCCTGGGAGGTTGAATTAAATAACAAGAGGCTGAGTTCTGGGCCTACATTTTGTCTACGGGCTAAGCCCCTGCTTTTTTTTTTTTTCCCTTTCCTCACACTCTCACCTATTCAAAATTCTTAATGACCATTCGATCAGAGCGGGGATAAGGCTGCAGGCTAGGTATTTTGTCTACACGAACAAACCAGACAGGTTCCTAGCTAATAAAATTAGAAATAAAACTAGAGACATAACTATCCCCACACTCCGCAAATTGGGGGGGGGAGATGACCTCTAATCCAATAGCTATAGTCAACACCTTCGCGGCATACTATGGATCCCTATATGACGGGCACAAAGTCAATAAAACTCCACAAACCCAAAGTTTACTACACAAATTTTTAGAGGAGGCAAACTTGCCTTCGATTGACCAACAAGATATTGACATCTTGGGTGCAGACATCACAAGTCAGGAGGTACTTATAGTCTTATAGGACCTAAAACCAGGGAAGGCAGCTGGTCCAGATGGCTTCCCAGGTGATTATTATAAATTATTTAAAACATCTCTTATGCCTCACCTAGTTAAATTTTGTAACCATATTCTGCAGGGTCACGCTATTCCATCTGAGCTTCTAGATGCCAAGATTATAGTTATCCCCAAACCAGGCAAGGATAAAACATCTTACCACAACTACAGACCAATTTCCCTTATTAATCAAGACCTTAAAATTTTCACAAAAATCCTAGCTAATCATCTCAAACACATTCTGCCCAAATTAATTCATCCCGACCAGGTGGGTTTTATAAAAAACAGGGAGGCCCCAGACAATATTAGAAGAATGATTGCCCTAATTGACTATGCACAATATACAAAAACGCCTTCTCTGTTGCTCTCTTTAGATGCAGAGAAGGCGTTTGACAGAGTGGATTGGGATTACATGCAGGCGGTCCTGGAGAGAGTGGGTATTAGGGGCCCATTTCTGTCAGCAATTAAAAATATATACTCCACTCCTACAGCACGAGTCAGGGCTATGGGTCACCAGTCCGACAGTTTCAATGTCCTCAACGGTACTCAGCAAGGATGCCCTTTGTCCCCCCTGTTGTTTGCGCTCTGCATAGAACCCCTGTCTCAACACATTAGAAACTCCCCAGACATCTCGGGTATAAGCATCAAACGAGGGGAATATAAGCTCACTTTATTTGCGGACGATATTCTTCTATCTCTGACCAGAACTTTGATCTCCCTCCCAAATCTCTATAAATTATTGACTCCTCCAAAATTTCTGGATATAAGGTAAACCTAGAAAAATGTGAGGCTATGCCTATAGGTCTTCCCGATCCCACTAAAAAGCTAATAGAATTAAATTTTGAATTTAAATGGATTAAACATCACCTCCGTTATTTAGGGATCAACCTAACAAAAAGCTCTCCAGAATTATATCATGCAGACTTCTCCACACTACACAAATCTATTAAACAGGACCTTAGAAATTGGAGCAAACTGAGATTCTCTTGGTTTGGTAGGTTGTTTGCAGTTAAGATGTCAGTGCTTCCACGGATTATTTACCTGTTTCGCACCTTACCTATTAATATCCCAATGCAAGATCTGGACGATCTTCAAAAACATACCAATAGCTTCATAAGAGGTAACAAAAAAGCCTGAATTTCTTCTAATACACTTAATAGACACAGAAAGTTGGGGGGAATCGGGGCACCAAACTTCAAACATTACTATCAGGCGGCCAGGCTAGCACAGACAACCCTCCTTAATGAGCTAGAAGAGGATATAATTTGGGACAAAGGTAGAATCAGACATTATAGAATTAGAACCACGATCTTTGGTGCTGTGGGACCCAAAACGCTGTACCGGTAAAAATCACACCACTTTCCCAATCTCAAACTTCATGATTAAACAATGGTCGAAACTCACCTCAACTCTTAAGCTACTTCCACATAATTCTGTTAAAACTCCACTGGGATGTATAATTAAAACGGAACATGCCCCAATTATTAAAAATGGGAAAACAGGGGACTTGTAGAGGATTGCGGATCTGCTGGAGAGGGGTAGAATGCTTACCTATACACAATTACAAGAACAACTCCATCCCACCAAACTCCACTGGTTCTTATACCTGCAAATCTCTTCTACGATACACCACCTTACATTAGTGGGCTCGGGTAAACCTCTCACCATCCTAGAAACTATGTGTAGTTCACCAACGAGGCCTAAGAAAACAATTTCGCGATTATACAAGGCAATTCAGTGTGCCTTAGGGAATACTAAAACCCCTTTACAAGTTAAATGGGAAACAGACCTTGACAAGGTATTTGATATACAATCCTGGCATGCAATTTTATATAACGCGGGTAGGGGGTTGCTTAGTGCAGACATGCGAGAAAACATTATCAAGACTGACTTTCATTGGTATCTGACCCCGCTGATTACCTCACACACTGTTAGACACGGAACCAAACTTTGTTATAGAGGCTGCGATAAGAAAGGATCTTATAAACACATGTGGTGGGATTGCTCGCACTCACATAGGGTGTAGAATAGGCTATCACATTTTTTAAGCTCCATTCTGGAAAGCCCTATTAAACTCTCAATGGAACAAGCACTACTACATACCAGACTTAAAGAGTTCAATAAATACATAAACCAATTCATTAAGATAACCTGCACAGCAACCAGGGTATTTATTGCATGCCACTGGAAAGAGAGTGCCCCATCCTGGGGAGAAGTTATATTAAAAATTAGACACTACTATAATATGTCGGCACAGGCAGCAATACTACAAGATACGCATGAAACTTTTCAGAAAGTATGGTACCACTGGGTTTTACACGATACTTCCCAAGCCAGAGTAGAGGGTATGTGATAGGCCTTCTCTATGAGGGTCCACTTCTCAACGAGTTAGAGGTATGTTGGATCCAAACAGTTACTAAGTCAAACCCCTCCAGGCAAAGGTGGATGTCCTGCTGAAGTCCTTCCCCGTTCCCCCCCCACCCCTTTCTTTCTACTTCTGACTTTCCTTTTTCTTTCTCTTCACCAAGTACTTTGTGTGCAATAGGAAGATGATACACCACAAATTCCTACAGTAGAATGCAGAGTAAACTAATATGTTTTTATTACCTGTTTCAATATAATGACAAAACTCTAGTGTATTGATAGAGGACTGTATGCAACAAAGCTAATTTTCTCTCCTTGTTTTTTTTTTGGTTGTGGTGTAATATGTTTCTGTGGTTGTTACATTGTACATCCTTTTGAATGTCTCACTACTTACTCTTTTTTGATGAATACAAAAACAAAACCTCAATAAAAAGTTATATTAACTAAAATATCCACTGCTCACACTCCATACGGAGTGCTACACTCACCGCTGTGACCACACAGACTTAAGAGGTATTCGAGTCATGACTACCGCAGCAATCCGAGAGATAAATACACCGCTGCAACTCACCCATCTGCGATATGTACTAACCTCTAAGACCACAGAAATCAGAGAAGTGTACAGACCCAAAAGATCCCCTGCCTGGAAGCAGTGTTAAAGAGCCATCCTAATCCAAGGTACCTGTATATCACCTCTGCTTTATCGTTGAAAGTACAACATAACGTTCTCCAAAGGAAACACTGCACTAACAAGGTACCTTTTTTTATCAACCAACACCTACATAGACTGTTTATTATTCAGTCCAGAAACATCATTTGGACACTACTGGGACTTTTGTATATACCATCTCCACTGTTAACTTTGCCTTTTTATAGGTTTGCACTTTTGGCTACTTTTCCTAAAAAGTAGGCATTTTTAGCTTTATTGTCTTATATGTATTGCATTTCAAGGGAGACTTCCCTTATATATATTTTTAATATGTGCTATTATTTTTAGTAAAGTTTATTTATTTTAATTGCATTTGAGCTTCATTTATATTCTCTCATTGCCAGCACATACATATTTGTTTCCAGAAACCACCATAGATTTCTATATTTTAAATAGAATTTAATACATGTATTGATATAAATAGTTTTGACCTGTGCATTTTAGCGCTGTCACTCACTTACACTTTGTAGAAATAAAAAAGTATCATATTAAAATACATTTAAAATTTAATTGTAATAAGCACAAATTTAAAATGTTGTTTGGATAAAGAAAATAATAAAAAATTAATTGATAGTTCATGTTTTAAAAATAAAAAACTGTGTGACAACATTGTAATTTTTTTTTAAACTTAAAAGAAAAATGATGCACACACATAGGTGACATTCTTTATTAACAAGTAAATTAAGGTATAAATGAATACATACCTTGTTAATGTGGTTGAAGATCTTCTGCATTGTCATCATCAACCACATTTCCACTAATTGCATTTTCATTTTCAGCATCTTTAAAAATACAAAAACAATCGGCTAGATTACGAGTTTTGCGTTATGAGGGGTGCGGTGCTAACTTGCACGTTATTGTCACCGCTCACTTACCTACAGCACTGGAATTACTGTTTTCCTAAACCCGGTGTTATTAAGCAAGAAGTGAGCGTAGAGCAAAATTGTGCTCCATACCGCTCTCCAATACCAGTGCTGCTTAAGTCAGCGGTGAGCTGGTTGTATGTGATCGTGCACGATTTCCCCATAAACATCAATGGGGAGAGCCGGCTGAAAAAAAGCCTAACACCTGCAATAAAGCAGCGTAAAGCTCCTTAACTAAGCCGCATTGATTCCTATGGGGAAACTAAATGTATGTTTACACCTAACACCTTAACATGAACCCCGAGTCTTAACACCCCTAATCTTATACTTATTAACCCTTAATCTGTTGCCCCCGACATTGCCAACACCTACATTATATTTATTAACCCTTAATCTGCCGCTCCCGACATCGCCGACACCTATATTATACTTATGAACCCCTAATCTGCTACCCCCAACATCGCCGACACCTACATTATATTTATTAACCCCTAATCTGCTGCCCCCAATGTCGCCACCACTATAATAAAAATATTAACCCCTAAACTGCCGCACTCCCGCATCGCAAACACTAGTTAAATTGTATTAACCCTTAACATTGCCGCCACCTACTTACATTTATTAACCCCTAATTTGCCGCCCTTAAAGTCGCCACCACTATACTAAATTTATTAACACCTAAGTCTAACCTTAACCTTAACACCCCCTAACTTTAATATAATTAAAAAAAATCTAAATAAAATTTGCTATCATTATCAAAATAATTCCTATTTGAATCTAAATACTTACCTATAAAATAAACCCTGACGGCTAGAATTAGAGTTTTATCGGTAACGACCCGCGTAGCTAACGCTGGCTTTTTTCTGGCCGCACCTTTAAAATAACTCTGGTATTGAGAGTCCACAGAATGGCTGCGTTAGGCTCCAAAAAAGGAGCGTAGAGCATATTTAACGCCACTGCAACTCTCGATACCAGAGTTGCTTACGGAAGCGGCCAGCTTCAAAAACGTGCTCGTGCACGATTCCCCCATAGGAAACAATGGGGCTGTTTGAGCTGAAAAAAAAACTAACACCTGCAAAAAAGCCGCGTTCAGCTCCTAACGCAGCCCCATTGTTTGCTATGGGGAAACACTTCCTACGTCTGCACCTAACACTCTAACATGTACCCCGAGTCTAAACACCCCTAACCTTATACTTATTAACCCCTAATCTGCCGCCCCCGCTATCGCTGACCCCTGCATATTATTATTAACCCCTAATCTGCCGCTCCGTAAACCGCCGCTACTTACATTATCCCTATGTACCCCTAATCTGCTGCCCTAACATCGCCGACCCCTATATTATATTTATTAACCCCTAATCTGCCCCCCCCTCAACGTCGCCTCCACCTGTCTACACTTATTAACCCCTAATCTGCCGAGCGGACCGCACCGCTATTATAATAAAGTTATTAACCCCTAATACGCCTCACTAACCCTATAATAAATAGTATTAAACACTAATCTGCCCTCCCTAACATCGCCAACACCTAACTTCAAACATTAACCCCTAATCTGCCGACTGGAGCTCACCGCTATTCTAATAAATGTATTAAACCCTAAAGCTAAGTCTAACCCTAACACTAACACCCCTCTAAATTAAATATAATTTAAATCTAACGAAATTAATCAACTCTTATTAAATAAATTATTCCTATTTAAAGCTAAATACTTACCTGTAAAATAAATCCTAATATAGCTACAATATAAATTATAATTATCTTATAGCTATTTTAGGATTTATATTTATTTTACAGGTAACTTTGTATTTATTTTAACCAGGTACAATAGCTATTAAATAGTTAAGAACTATTTAATAGCTAAAATAGTTAAAATAATTACAAAATTACCTGTAAAATAAATCCTAACCTAAGTTACAATTAAACCTAACACTACACTAGCAATAAATAAATTAAATAAAATACCTACAATTACCTACAATTAAACCTAACACTACACTATCAATAAATTAATTAAATACAATACCTACAAATAACTACAATGAAATAAACTAACTAAAGTACAAAAAATAAAAAAGAACTAAGTTACAAAAAATAAAAAAATATTTACAAACATCAGAAAAATATTACAACAATTTTAAACTAATTACACCTACTCTAAGCCCCCTAATAAAATAACAAAGCCCCCCAAAATAAAAAATGCCCTACCCTATTCTAAATTACAAAAGTTCAAAGCTCTTTTACCTTACCAGCCCTGAACAGGGCCCTTTTCGGGGCATGCCCCAAGAAATTCAGCTCTTTTTCCTGTAAAAAAACACATACAATACCCCCCCCAACATTACAACCCACCACCCACATACCCCTAATCTAACCCAAACCCCCCTTAAATAAACCTAACACTAAGCCCCTGAAGATCTTCCTACCTTGTCTTCACCTCACCGGGTATCACCGATGCGTCCTGGCTCCAAAATCTTCATCTAAGCCCAAGCGGGGGCTAGACATCCATCATCCGACGGCTGAAGAAGTCCAGAAGAGGCTCCAAAGTCTTCATCCTATCCGGGAAGAAGAGTAGATCCGGACCGGAAGACCATCATCTTCCAAGCGGCATCTTCTATCTTCATCCGATGAGGGCCGGCTCCATCTTGAAGACCTCCACCGCGGACCCATCTTCTTCCGACGACGACTTCCCGACGAATGACGGTTCCTTTAAGGGACGTCATCCAAGATGGCGTCCCTCGAATTCTGATTGGCTGATAGGATTCTATCAGCCAATCGGATTGAACTTGATTCTGATTGGCTGATTCCATCAGCCAATCAGAATTTTCCTACCCTCCGCTCACTTCAGCCACAACTCTAAATACCGGAGTTAGAAAGATCCCATTGAAAAGATAGGATACGCAATTGACGTAAGGGGATCTGCGGTATGGAAAAGTTGCGGCTGAAAAGTGAGCGTTAGACCCTTTTTTGAATGACTCCAAATACCGGCGGTAGCCTAAAACCAGCGTTAGGAGCCTCTAACTCACGGCTACCGCCAAACTCCAAATCTAGGCCTAAGATAGCTACAATATAACTAATAGTTACTTTGTATCTACCTTAGGTTTTATTTTTATTTCACAGGGAAGGTTGTATTTATTTTAACTAGGTAGAATAGTTATTAAATATTTATTAACTATTTACTAGCTACCAAGCTAAAATAAATACAAATTTACCTGTAAAATAAAACCTAACCTGAGTTACACTAACACCTAACCTTACACTACAATTAAATAAATTACCTAAATTAAATAAAATTACCTAAATAACAAAAACAAACAAACACTAAATTACACAAAATAAAAAAAGACATTATCAGATATTTAAACTAATTACACCTAATCTAATAGCCCTATCAAAATAAAAAAGCCCCCAAAATATAAATAACCCTAGCCTAAACTAAACTACCAATAGCCCTTAAAAGGGCCTTTTGCAGGGCATTGCCCCAAAGAAATCAGCTTTTTTACATGTAAAAAAAAAAATACAAACGACCCACAACAGTAAAACCCACCAGCCACACAATCAACCCCCCAAATAAAATATTAACTAAAAAAACCTAAGCTCCCCATTGGGCATTTAGCTATATTGCTGCCCAAACCCTAACCTAAAAATAAAACCCACCCAATAAACCCTTAAAAAAACCTAACACTAACCCCCGAAGATCCATTTACAGTTTTGAAGAGCCAACATCCATCCTCAACAAAGCTGGGAGAAGTCCTCAATGAAGTGGCAAGAAGTCCTCAATGAAGCTGGAAGAAGTCTTCATCCAAGCCGACAGAAGTGGTCCTCCAGACGGGCAGAAGTATTCATCCAGACGGCATCTTCTATCTTCATCCATCCGGCGAGATATCCGGCGTGGAGCATCCTCTTCTTCTGACATCTAATGAAGAATGAAGGTTCCTTTAAATGACGTCATCCAAGATGGCGTCCCTTGAATTCCGATTGGCTGATAGAATTCTATCAGCCAATCGGAATTTAAGGTGAAAAATTCCTATTGGCTGATGCAATCAGCCAATAGGATTTAGCTTCAATCCTATTGGCTGATCCAATCAGCTAATAGGATTGAGTTAGCATTCTATTGGCTGTTCCAATCAGCCAATAGAATGCAAGCTCAATCCTATAGGCTGATTGGATCAGCCAATACGATTGAAGCCCAATAGGAATTTTTCCCCTTTGGCAGTTACCAGAGGCTACTACAGCAGAATGCTATTGAGCGTGGAAAATATTATTACAAGGAGTAAAGCATTAGCATTTGAGAGGATTTCTGAGTGTGCACTAAACCACTATGCACAGTGTGAGACAGACTTGGCACTTAAGTTTATACAGTGTGTGCCTGAGTCAGACGAGAGATCACTTTCATTTGCAGAGAAGGTAGGAATTACTTAGTAAATGTTTTTAATCTCTTCGTGCAATTTCGGATTATAACCTCAGTGTGGTAGTAGTTATATGGTGGGGCCAGGGGTACATAAAAACACATTGTTAGCAATATGCAGCAGTGTATTTATGATTAATTGACAATGCTGTTGAAATTCTATATTTAAAGCCATGGAGAAATGTTTCCTCCTCAATACACAAATGGTAGGTGCCCTTTTGCAGATATTAGTTTTTTTATTAATATATATATTTTAATTACATTCCAGTTTACTGCCCCTTTATGCAAGGACTTTCTAGATGCAAGGAGGCATTTTATCTAATATTTTACATCTGCATAAAATGTTATACTCTCAGACAAAGATTGTTCAGTGTTGGAAATGAGACAGGTTAACTTAACACTGTTCAGTTTACACTACAGCTGACTTAAATTTGAAATACATACAAACAAGCCTAAATCCTGCATTTAACCAGATCTAATGGTATGAGACTGAGTACCACAGCTTATGGTTCCACCAAGACCATATAGATTACAGCATTTTCAAAATCCATAAGTACAGCTGACAGTCAGATGGGAACATTTGTACACCATATTTGAATTGGTCCTCTTGGTTGCGGAAAAGGGGAAAAAAAAAAACATATGTCAACCTTTCAAAAGTACTTTTCTTCATCTAGCCATGTACCCAGATCATTAATGTACAATTTTCAATTCACAGAATTATTTTTGTTTGCACATTTACAAATATGATTCCTTAAAAAGTGATCTCTTTCTGCAATTTTTTTTATCATGCATGTCACACACTGTGGATTTAGGGGTTGCAATGTGCAGAAATGTTACCTCCTGAGAGTGTTTCTGTGGGTGTCTGTGTTTATGTCTTTGTGCTTTTGTTTGTGTCTCTGTGAGTGTGTATGTGTTTTTTTATGTGGGTCTCTCCGTGAGGGTGGGTGTGTATGTCTTTGTTCATTTTCTGTCGATGTCTGTGAGGGTGTGTGTGTATGTCTGTGTGCTTTTTCTATGGGTGTCTCTGTGAGGGTGTGTGTATGTATGTATTTGTGTATTTTCTCTGAATGCCTCTGTGAGGGTGGGTGTGTATGTCTTTGTATGTTTCCTGTGGATATCTCTGTGAGGGTGTGTGTTTGTATGTATGTATGTTTGTGCTTTCTGTGGATTTCTCTGTGAGGGTGTGTGTGTATGTCTGTGTGTTTTATGTGGGTGTCTCTGTGAGGTTGTGTGTATGTCTGTGCATTTTCTGTGGGTGTCTCTGTGAGAGTGTGTGTATCTCTTTGTGTGTTTTCTGTGGATTTTTCTGTGAGGGTTTGTGCGTATGTCTGTGTGTTTCCTGTGGGTGTCTCTGTGAGGGTGTGTGTATGTCTGTGCATTTTCTGTGGGTGTCTCTGTGAGAGTGTGTGTATGTCTTTGTGTGTTTTCTGTGGATGTCTCAGTGAGAGTGTGTTTGTGTATGTATGTCTTTGTGTGTTTTATGTGATTGTCTCTCTGTGTGTGTATGTCTTTACGTGTTTTCTGTGGGTGTCTCTCTGTGTGTGTGTGTATGTCTTTGTGTGTTTTATGAGGCTGTCTCTGTTGGTGTTTCCTTTGGTGTATGTGCAAGTTTGTGTTTGAGTTTGTGTGTGTGTCCCCATTGTCTGTTCTTTTTTAGGACATTTTGACCTTACTACAGATTATTCACATATTTCTACAGACTTTGAGACAAATGAGACCTTTACGGAAGTCACCAATCCACCATTTAACCTTTAAATTATTGTTTAGGCAGTTCAGGGCCCTTCCTTTCAGCCACTGCATGCTGTTGTCATCATTTAGTTGGCATCTTCCTTGACAAAAAGATAATCAGAACTCAATATTATGTTTTGTAAATCTCCTTTTTTGACAAAACTGTAGTCTACCTCATTACTTGTCAGGTCTATGTAAACAAGTGCTTAGTGTCTGAATAAAGTGCATATACATTTGAGTCACTTGGTCAAAAAAATTGCACATGTCAAAGGGGGGGGGGGAGGGGCTGACCCTTGGTTATGTCAGGGGCCCCAACATTTCTAGTGGCGGCCCTGGTAAGGAGATATCCTAAGATGTTACAGATCAGGGGATATTGATCTATGGGGAACTTTGTCATCAAAGTAAAAAAAAAAATATATATATATATATATATGTATATATATATATATATATATATATATATATTTATACACAGTATATATATATATATATATATATATATATATATATATATACATACATATTTAAAAATTACAATGCTTAAAGGGACACTGAACCCATTGATAGAGCATGCAAATTTAAGCAACTCTCTAATGTACTCCTATTATCAATATTTATTTATTCTCTTGCTATCTTTATTGGAAAAAAGAAGGCATCTAAGATAAGGAGCCAGCAAATATTTGGGATAGCACTTGATTATTGGTGTGTGAAATGATCCAACAATCAGGAAGAACAACCCAGGTTGATCATCAAAAATGTGCTGACATCTAAACTTACATTATTGCTTTTTGAATAAAGATAGCAAGAGTATGTAGAAAATGTGATAATAGGAGTAAACTAGAAAGTTGATTAAAATTGCATGCTATATTTAATTCACAAAAGAAAGAATGTGGGTTCATTGTCCCTTTAAATTGATATTTTAATTTACATGCTAAATGATTATAAAATAAAATAAAAATATACATATACCGGTAATGATAAATTCCAATTCTTGAATGTCTTCAATTTCTAATTGGTCACTTTCACGTGCTGCCTCAGTGGTTTCAGCAAGTAATGCTGGTGATGTAGTTACTTCTTGCACTAAATTAAAATAACCTTTATGTAATACTTTTTAAAGGAACATGATATGTTAACTAATTTTTTTTTAAAAAATACCTTCATCCACATCCTCAGTATTCTTTTGCTGTGCAACATAACTTTCTGGGCCCACAGAGACATCTACATGTTCTTTACACAAGGGAGAAGTTTGGGAAGATGATGCTGAAGTAGACTGTTGCTCAATATCAACATTAGGGTTTACAGACATTAAAAGTTTAATAAATATTCTTTCATATTTTAAAAATCGCCTCCTCCTCTTATTCTTTCTAAGAACTTTCCTTTTAATGTCTGCAACATTGCGACATTGAGCCACAGTTTTTATGTGTGGCATTTAAATTGACCATTTCAGCAATATCTTCCCAGATTGCATCCCTTGTCTTTAAACTAGTGCCACGCCTCTGTGGTCCAAAAAGCATATCATAGTTTGGCTCCAAAGCAAATACAAGGATTTCGTTCTCCACAACTGAAAACCTCTCAGCAACCATTTTCACAAATCTCATCAACTGCCTCACAGAATAAAAATATGCTATACATTAAGGAAATATACATATAACCAGCGTAAAATGTAAAATACTCTGTGATTGGAGAGTATTAAGGAAGTACTCATAAATATGCTTACATAAATGTATTGCAAGGTATTATGGTAACAGAAATGACATAACAGCAAATATGATTGGTTAACAAATATTGCACATTGAACATTTTTTTTAAAACATATACGCAATTTCGTAATAATGAAACTACAAATGAGTGAAAATATTAAATAAATAAAGAGCGTAAAAAGTTTATTGTACGATTTCAATAAAAAGAATAACAAAATATAACCAGAACAGTAAAAGCAAAATTCATTGCGAAGCAGAGTTTTATTGCGAAGGAGAGGGCGTAAGATGGGCATAAAATGGGCGTTCCATGGGCATAACCTGAGTAAATTGCGCAAGTTTTTCAGATGATATAAAAACATACGCCATACGAAACACAAATTTAACACACATACATGTCTCGCCACAGATCCTTTGGCGAATTAACATGAATAACATTATTTACAATATTTATTTCATTTAAAAAATATAACGATATAATGTAATTAGACAACATACTATAACTGTAGTTTTACAAATTGAAATATGCAAACAAAAATAAAGTGAATCATTTAAATTACAAAGCGACGCAATGATATTTCAAAACCCATTTTGAAGTTCGTGAAATGATATAAGGAGGTGAAGCTTATAGTTTACTATGGACAGCTTATCACGTAACGTATTGTTTACAATGGACTGCCCACTTTATACAATCATTATGCAAGGCGTGAAATTTGCGAGATAGGCGAGTCAGAAATACACATTTCTCGCTGCCAGTGATGAGCTTTCTATCATCGAGCCCTAAGTGCTATTACATTGTCTTGTTATCATTCATTTGTTGATTAGGCAAATTGACTGTGTTTACTGGTCCTTTAATTGAAACACTTAAAATTCCTATGTTTTTCAATAAAAAAAAATAAAAATATTATTTTAATATATATCTCTCTATATAACCCTGAAACGTTACACTTGTAAGGAATAAAGGATATATGGATTAAGACCCAGTAAGTGCATCCATTTGTTTCTGGACTTGCATGTATCATTACCGGGTATGCACCCTAGGCAAACAACCTATACCAAAGGCGGTTACGTGAATGCTTCTCCATATTGGAATTGATTATATATATATAAAGAACAGTTTTTTCTTCTTTACTCACTTTGGTTTTAGTGCAGTTGGTCTAGCGTGGTGTCAGTTCAGGGCACAAGCGATAAACGTTAGTTTTTTTATTTACTGCGTGTCCCATAGAAGTCTATGGGAAGAAGAAGTTAGCACAGTCACAAAACCCGAAGTCTGAAAGGGTACATTGGTATTTTGCTCTTGTGCTAACTTTTTACTTTCAATTTGTAATAAGCGCACTAAACCGGATGCAATAATTTTTACATTTTATTAGGATTTTTTTATCAGTTTGACGAAAAAGTCATCTAGGGT
Organism: Bombina bombina; assembly: GCF_027579735.1. Classification (NCBI taxonomy): domain Eukaryota; kingdom Metazoa; phylum Chordata; class Amphibia; order Anura; family Bombinatoridae; genus Bombina; species Bombina bombina. The sequence continues at coordinate 525,231,809 of NC_069502.1, read as the reverse complement.
ATTTTTCAATTTTGTCAGAAGTGCAATATAAGTTTTATTGAAAATTTAACTTTACAATTTTTAGACCTATACTAATAAGATCTAATTGTAAATAAACCAATACTGTCATGCCACTTTTTAATCTCTAGTTTCTTAAGTTTTTTTCTAACACACAATGAAAACCAAAGATTGGGCCGAGGAGACAAACGGATAGATTTAGAGTTCTGCGGCCAAAGGGGTGCATTAGCTACGCATGTATTTTTTCCCCCGCACCTTTTAAATACTGCTGGTATTTAGAGTTCACAGAAGGGCTGCGTTAGGCTCCAAAAAGGGAGCGTAGAGCATAATTTACCGCCACTGCAACTCTCAATACCAGCGGTGCTTACGGACGCGGCCAGCTTCAAAATCGTGCTCGTGCACGATTCCCCCATAGGAAACAATGGGGCAGTTTGAGCTGAAAAAAAACCTAACATCTGCAAAAAAGCAGCGTTCAGCTCCTAACGCAGCCCCATTGTTTCCTATGGGGAAACACTTCCTATGTCTGCACCTAACACCCTAACATGCACCCCGAGTCTAAACACCCCTAACCTTACACTTATTAACCCCTAATCTGCCGCCCCCGCTATCGCTGACCCCTGCATATTATTTTTAACCCCTAATCTGCCGCTCCGTACATCGCCGCAAACTACGTTATCCCTATGAACCCCTAATCTGCTGACCCTAACCCCCACCGACCCCTATATTATATTTATTAACCCCTAATCTGCCCCCCCCAACGTCGCCGCTACCTACCTACAATTATTAACCCCTAATCTGCCGACCGGACCTCACCGCTACTATAATAAATGTATTAACCCCTAAAGCTAAGTCTAACCCTAACCCTAACACCCCCCTAAGTTAAATATAATTTTTATCTAACGAAATAAAATAAATCTTATTAAATAAATTATTACTATTTAAAGCTAAATACTTACCTGTAAAATAAACCCTAATATAGCTACAATATAACGAATAATTATATTGTAGCTATTTTAGGATTAATATTTATTTTACAGGCAACTTTGTATTTATTTTAACCAGGTACAATAGCTATTAAATAGTTAATAACTATTTAATAGCTACCTAGTTAAAATAATTAACAAATTACCTGTAAAATAAATCCTAACCTAAGTTACAATTAAACCTAACACTACACTATCAATAAATTAATTAAATAAACTACCTACAATTATCTACAATTAAATCAACTAAACTAAATTACAAAAACAAACAAACACTAAATTACAAAAAATAAAAAAAGATTACAAGAATTTTAAACTAATTACACCTACTCTAAGCCCCCTAAAAAAATAACAAAGCCCCCCAAAATAAAAAAATGCCCTACCCTATTCTACAATAAAAATTGTAAAGCTCTTTTACCTTACCAGCCCTTAAAAGGGCCTTTTGCGGGGCATGCCCCAAAGAATTCTGCTCTTTTGCCTGTAAAAAAAAAAACATACAATACCCCCCCAACATTACAACCCACCACCCACATACCCCTAATCTAACCCAAACCCCCCTTAAATAAACCTAACACTAAGCCCCTGAAGATCTCCCTACCTTGTCTTCACTACACCGGGTATCACCGATACGTCCAGAAGAGGGTCCGAAGTCTTCATCCAATCTGGGCGATGTCTTCATCCAAGCGGGGGCTGAAGAGGTCCATCATCCGGCTGAAGTCTTCATCCAAGCGGGGGCTGAAGAGGTCCATCATCCAGCTGAAGTCTTCATCCAAGCGGGGGCTGAAGAGGTCCATCATCCGGCTGAAGTCTTCTATCAAGCGGCATCTTCAATCTTCTTTCTTCCGGCTCTATCTTCATCCCGCCGACACGGAACATCCTTCCTCCACGACGAACTCCCGATGAATGAAGGTTCCTTTAAGGGACGTCATCCAAGATGGCATCCCTCGAATTCCGATTGGCTGATCGGAACAGCCAATAGAATGCGAGCTCAATCTGATTGGCTGATTGGATCAACCAATCGGATTGAACTTGAATCTGATTTGCTGATTCCTTCAGCTAATCAGATTATTCCTACCTTAATTCCGATTGGCTGATAGAATCCTATCAGCCAATCGGAATTTGAGAAACGCCATCTTGGATGACGTCTCTTAAAGGAACCTTCATTCATCGGGAGTTCGTCGTGGAGGAAGGATGTTCCACGTTGGCGGGATGAAGATGGAGCCGGAAGAAAGAAGATTGAAGATGCCGCTTGATAGAAGACTTCAGCCGGATGATGGACCTCTTCATCCCCGCTTGGATGAAGACTTCAGCCGGATGATGGACCTCTTCAGCCCCCGCTTGGATGAAGACATTGCCCGGATTGGATGAAGACTTTGGACCCTCTTCTGGACGGATCGGTGATACCCGACGTGGTGAAGACAAGGTAGGGAGATCTTCAGGGGCTTAGTGTTAGGTTTATTTAAGGGGGGTTTGGGTTAGATTAGGGGTATGTGGGTGGTGGGTTGTAATGTTGTGGGGGGTATTGTATGTTTTTTTTACAGGCAAAAGAGCAGAATTCTTTGGGGCATGCCCCGCAAAAGGCCCTTTTAAGGGCTGGTAAGGTAAAAGAGCTTTACAATTTTTATTGTAGAATAGGGTAGAGCATTTTTTTATTTTGGGGGCTTTGTTATTTTATTAGGGGGCTTAGAGTAGGTGTAATTAGCTTAAGATATTTGTAATATTTTTATAATGTTTGTAAATTATTTTTTGTAACTTAGTTCTTTTTTATTTTTTTGTACTTTAGTTAGTGTATTTATTTGTAGGTATTTGTATTTAATTTATTGATAGTGTAGTGTTAGGTTTAATTGTAACTTAGGTTAGGAATTATTTTACTGGTAATTTTGTATTTCTTTTAGCTAGGTAGTTATTAAATAGTTAATAACTATTTAATAGCTATTGTACCTGGTTAAAATAAATACAAAGTTGCCTGTAAAATAAATATTAATCCTAAAAAAGCTACAATATAATTATTATTTATATTGTAGCTATATTAGGGTTTATTTTACAGGTAAGTATTTAGCTTTAAAAAGGAATAATTTATTTAATAAGATTAATTTTATTTCGTTAGATAAATATTATATTTAACTTAGGGGGGTGTTAGGGTTAGGGTTAGACTTAGCTTTAGGGGTTAATACATTTATTATAGTAGCGGTGAGGTCCGGTCGGCAGATTAGGGGTTAATAATTGTAGGTAGGTAGCGGCGACATTGGGGGGGGCAGATTGGGGGTTAATAAATAGTATGTAGGTGTCGGCGGTGTTAGGGGCAGCAGATTAGGGGTACATAGGGATAATGTAGGTGGTGGCAGTGTGCAGTCGGCATATTAGGGGTTAAAAAAAATTAATAGAGTGGCGGCGATGTGGGGGGACCTCGGTTTAGGGGTACATAGGTAGTTTATGGGTGTCAGTGTACTTTAGAGCACAGTAGTTAAGAGCTTTATGAACCGGCGTTAGCCCAGAAAGCTCTTAACTCCTGGCTTTTCTCTGCGCCTTGAGTCTTGTCATTAGATTTCTATGCTCACTTCAGCCAAGACTCTAAATACCAGCGTTAGAAAGATCCCATTGAAAAGATAGGATATGCAATTGGCGTAGGGGGATCTGCGGTATGGAAAAGTTGCGGCTGGAAAGTGAGCGTTAGACCCTTTCCTGACTGACTCTGAATACCAGCGGGCGGCCAAAACCAGCGTTAGGACCCCCTAACGCTGGTTTTGACGGCTAACGCAGAACTCTAAATCTAGGCGAAAGTTTGCTTTCATAAACCTTGTCTGCCCATCTGCTTGTGCAATTCCACCCCCTGCATGCAAGTGGGGGCAGTCAATTATCCCGATCAGATTGGATCGAGATGATTGAAATCCACCTTACCTTAGGTGGTGGAGAGGTTAAAGGGACATTCCAGCCAAAATTGGAATCCACATGGATTCTTTTCAGCTGTGAATAGCAGCATTTTTGTAATAGACATGCATTTGCAAAAATGCTTCTAATAAAATATATAGCTGTTTTAAATGTGTATTTAAGTATGCACCGTGCACCAGCATTTTAACCCCTTAACCCCTTAATGACCGGACCATTTTTCAATTTTCTTACCCTTAATGACAATGGCTATTTTTACATTTCTGCAGTGTTTGTGTTTAGCTGTAATTTTCCTCTTACTCATTTACTGTACCCATACATATTATATACCGTTTTTCTCGCCATTAAATGGACTTTCTAAGGATACCATTATTTTCATCATATCTTATAATTTCCTATAAAAAAAAATATAAAATATGAGGAAAAAATTGAAAAAAACACACTTTTTCTAACTTTGACCCCCAAAATCTGTTACACATCTACAATCACCAAAAAACACCTATGCTAAATAGTTTCTAAATTTTGTCCTGAGTTTAGAAATACCCAATGTTTACATGTTCTTTACTTTTTTTGCAAGTTATAGGGCCATAAATACAAGTAGCACTTTGCTATTTCCAAACAACTTTTTTTCAAAATTAGCGCTAGTTACATTGGAACCCTGATATCTGTCAGGAATACCTGAATATCCCTTGACATGTATATATTTTTTTTTAGAAGACAACCCAAAGTATTGATCTAGGCCCATTTTGGTATATTTCATGCCACCATTTCACCGCCAAATGTCATCAAATAAAAAAAAAGTTCACTTTTTCACAAATTTTGTCACAAACTTTAGGTTTCCCACTGAAATTATTTACAAACAGCTTCTGCAATTAAGGCACAAATGGTTGTAAATGCTTCTTTGGGATCCCCTTTGTTCAGAAATAGCAGACTTATATGGCTTTGTGGTTGCTTTTTGGTAAGTAGAAGGCCGCTAAATGCTGCTGCGCACCACACGTAAATTATGCCCAGCAGTTAAGGGGTTAAATTAGGTAGCTTGTAGGGAGCTTGCAGGGTTAATTTTAGCTTTAGGGTAGAGATCAGCCTCCCACCTGACACATCCCACCCCCTGATCCCTCCCAAACAGTTCTCTTCCCTCCCCCACCCCACAATTGTCCCCGCCATCTTAAGTACTGGCAGAAAGTCTGCCAGTACTAAATAAAAGGAGTTTTTATTTTTTTTAATAAAAAAAAATAAAATGTTTTAGCTGTGATGGACTCCTGCCTTAGCCCCAACCTCCATGATCCCCCCCCCCAGCAATCTAACCCTCTCCCCTACCTAATTGCCGCCATCTTGGGTACTGGCAGCTGTCTGCCAGTACCCAATTTGCCCCCCAAAAAAGTGTTTTTAATTATTTTTTATTACTAATTTATTTTTTTCTGTAGTGTAGCAGCCCCCCACAATACCCCAACCCCCTCCCCCTCCCAGATCCTCATATATATATATTTCCCCCCCTCTTCCCACTCATTGGTGTCAGTGTGGGTAGGTGATCGCGGGCGTGCGCGCGCACCCGCGCGCGCACGCGCACGCGCATGCGCGCCCCCGCACGCTCCCGGCACCCGGCGTGCACATTGCACTAACAGGAGCCGGATGCCGGGTAGCGATGGGCCGCCCACCCGCCTCCCAGTTGCGCTCCCACCCACCAACGAACCGGCCGCATCGCTACCGGTGCAGAGAGGGCCACAGAGTGGCTCTCTCTGCATCGGATGCTTTCTAAGGGTATTGCAGGATGCCTCAATATCGAGGCATCACTGCAATACCCTGAGAGCTGCTGGAAGCGATTGCGATCGCTTCCAGCACTCTCTTAGACAAGTGACGTACCAGGTACGTCCATTGTCACTAACTGCAAGTTTTTGCAGGACGTACCTGGTACGTCACTTGTCATTAAGGGGTTAATGACCGAGGACGTGCAGGGTACGTCCTCACAAAAAAGTCAGTTAACGACCAAGGACGTACCCTGCACGTCCTCGGTCTGGAAAGCAGCTGGAAGCGATCCTGCTCACTTCCAGCTGTTTTCCGGTAATTGCAGTGATGCCTCGATATCGAGGCATCCTCCAATAACCTTTTTTAGCCATCCGGTGAAGAGAGAGCCACCCTGTGGCCCTCTCTGCACCGGAGATCGGTGGCTATATTCGTTGGTGAGTGGGAGCAAGTATGGGAGGCGGGTGGCAGCCATCGATGGCCCTGGAGATGTGGAGGGGGGCGGGATCATGGGCGGGTATGGCCGGGGGTGCGCACTAACATGCGCGCGTGCACGGGAGGGCGGGTGCGTGCACGGGGAGGGAGTGGGTGGGAACCGCTACACTACAGAAAAAATGTTTTCTTAAAAGTTGGAAAAAGGGGGGAATATAACTTTTGAAAATAAATCAGTCAAGGGGTGGGGGTTGGTCTGTCGGGGGGGACGCTACACTACAGAAAAAAAAAACAAAAACAAAAAAAATACAATTTTATTTTGCAAACTGGGTACTGGCAGACAGCTGCCAGTACCCAAGATGGCCCCCAATAAGGCAGAGGGGGAGGGTTAGAGAGCTGTTTTGGGGGGGATCAGGGAGGTTGGGGGCTAAGGGGGGATTCTTCACAGCAGCATATGTAAATATGCTAAAAATAAACATTTTTTTTACAAAAACCTTTTATTTAGTACTGGCAGACTTTCTGCCAGTACTTAAGATGGCAGGGACAATTGTGGGGTGGGGGAGGGAAGGGAGCTGTTTGGGAGGGATCAGGGGGTGGGATGTGTCAGGTGGGAGGCTGATCTCTACACTAAAGCAAAATTAAACCGGCAAGCTCCCTAAAAACTACCTAATTAACCCCTTCACTGCTAGCCATAATACATGTGTGATGCGCAGCAGTATTTAGCGGCCTTCTAATTACCAAAAAGCATTGCCAAAGTCATACATGTCTGCTATTTCTGAACAAAGGGGATCCCAGAGAAGCATTTACAACCATTTGTGCCATAATTGCACAAGCTGTTTGTAAATAATTTCAGTGAGAAACCTAAAATTGTGAAAAATTAAACTTTTTTTAATTTGATCTCATTTGGCGGTGAAATATACCAAAATGGGCCTAGATCAATACTTGGGGTTGTCTACTACGCTACACTAAAGCTAAAATTAACCCTAGAAGCTCCCTACATGCTCCCTAATTAACCCCTTCACTGCTGGGCATAATACACGTGTGGTGCGCAGTGGCATTTAGCAGCCTTCTAATTACCAAAAAGCAAAGCCAAAGCCATATAAGTCTGCTATTTATGAACAAATATTAGAGAAGCATTTACAACCATTTATGCTATAATTGCATAAGTTGTTTGTAAATAATTTCAGTGAGAAACCTAAAGTTTGTGAAAAAGTGAACAATTTTTTTTATTTGATCTCATTTGGGTGGCATGAAATATACCAAAATGGGCCTAGATCAATACTTTGGGATGTTTTCTAAAAATATATATACATATATACGTGTCAATGGATATTCAGGGATTCCTGAAAGATATCAGTGTTCTAATGTAACTAGTGCTAATTTTGAAAAAAAAGTGGTTTGGAAATAGCAAAGTGCTACTTGTATTTATTGCCCTATAACTTGCAAAAAAGCAAAGAACATGTAAACATTGGGTATTTCTAAACTCAGGACAACATTTAGAAACTTTTTAGCATGGGTGTTTTTTGGTGGTTGTAGATGTGTAACACATTTTGGGGGTCAAAGTTAGAAAAAGTGTGTTTTTTTCCATTTTTTCCTCATATTTTATAAAAAAAAATTATAGTAAATTATAAGATATGATGAAAATAATGGTATCTTTTGAAAGTACATTTCATGGTGAGAAAAACGGTATATAATATGTGTGGGTACAGTAAATGAGTAAGAGGAAAATTACAGCTAAACACAAACACTGCAAAAATGTAAAAATAGCCTTGGTCCCAAACGGACAGAAAATGGAAAAGTGCTGTGGTTATTAAGTGGTTAAACACAGCACTTGCTCAGAGAGCCTAAGGTTCTTGTACCATTTGGTAATGACTTAATTTGTTAATTGCTGACATGATACAAGCCCCACTGGCACTTTGAGCAGCTGTAGTATTTAAAATGCTGTGGTGCTGAAAATACCTAGCTATGCTTCACATGCATGTGCAGAGAAAAATGTTAACACTAAAGCAGTGATAACTTTTACTAGAAGCATTTTTGCCAATACATGTATATTGCAAATATGTTTTTATTCAAATATGTAATTCATCTATGTGCAGTTAAATTTTGACTGGAAAATCCCTTTAAGTAGCAGCAGTCTTAAAACTCCAGCTACTTATCTAGTATTTCAGGCTCCAAAGCTGCTTTCACTGCTTCATAAATGGAATCCATTTCTCTCTCACAAACTGTGACAAGGTAAAGATCAACTCTAACATAGTAAGGGATTATATCCCATTCAGTCAAAATATACTCTTGAGGTTAAATCACATGAGCAATGTTCCTCTAGATGTTTCAGGCAATTTTTGAACTAACATTACTACACTATAAGAGAACTTTTCTTTTTTGAGTGCTGATCTGTCCCTTGAATATGTTTTTGTTTCATTTATACATAGACATCCTTCGAAAATGGCACTGAAGGATCAAGTATATTATTTTATAGCAGCACAATATAACACTTTTTTAAATATGAACATTGCATACATATGAATTTCATCTACTTGAGGGCAAAGGGCTCCAATGAACACACACACACAAACACACACACACACACACACACAAACACACACACACACACACACACACATATATATATATATATATATATATATATATGTATCAAGAGAACATGCAATCAGCGCTAGGTGTGATACCCTGAGATAATTGAAACAATGCAAAGTAGCTATAAATAGGCTGCCCAATACCTGGACATCAGACAGTAAATTGGTCCCCACCCAAGAATATCCAATGTCCGAGTTAATAAATCAAAAATGTGTACAAAGTGTGATATAATGGCGCACTATTTAGATGGAAAAATGGATATGTATGTATGTACTGGGTACTTGTAAAGTACGGCTAATCACCCGTAAGGGTCTCAAGGCGCTGGGTAAGGGTCTCAAGGCGCTGTGTTACAATCCAGAGGATAATACCCCAGCCTAGAGTCCCTAGAAGGTCAATATATACAGGGAGTGCAGAATTATTAGGCAAATTAGTATTTTGACCACATCATCCTCTTTATGCATGTTGTCTTACTCCAAGCTGTATAGGCTCGAAAGTCTACTACCAATTAAGCATATTAGGTGATGTGCATCTCTGTAATGAGAAGGGGTGTGGTCTAATGACATGAACACCCTATATCAGGTGTGCATAATTATTAGGCAACTTCCTTTCCTTTGGCAAAATGGGTCAAAAGAAGGACTTGACAGGCTCAGAAAAGTCAAAAATAGTGATATATCTTGCAGAGGGATGCAGCACTCTTAAAATTGCAAAGCTTCTGAAGCGTGATCATCGAACAATCAAGTGTTTCATTCAAAATAGTCAACAGGGTCGCAAGAAGCGTGTGGAAAAACCAAGGCGCAAAATAACTGCCCATGAACTGAGAAAAGTCAAGCGTGCAGCTGCCAAGATGCCACTTGCCACCAGTTTGGCCATATTTCAGAGCTGCAACATCACTGGAGTGCCCAAAAGCACAAGGTGTGCAATACTCAGAGACATGGCCAAGGTAAGAAAGGCTGAAAGACGACAACCACTGAACAAGACACACAAGCTGAAACGTCAAGACTGGGCCAAGAAATATCTCAAGACTGATTTTTCTAAGGTTTTATGGACTGATGAAATGAGAGTGAGTCTTGATGGGCCAGATGGATGGGCCCGTGGCTGGATTGGTAAAGGGCAGAGAGCTCCAGTCCGACTCAGACGCCAGCAAGGTGGAGGTGGAGTACTGGTTTGGGCTGGTATCATCAAAGATGAGCTTGTGGGGCCTTTTCGGGTTGAGGATGGAGTCAAGCTCAACTCCCAGTCCTACTGCCAGTTTCTGGAAGACACCTTCTTCAAGCAGTGGTACAGGAAGAAGTCTGCATCCTTCAAGAAAAACATGATTTTCATGCAGGACAATGCTCCATCACACGCGTCCAAGTACTCCACAGCGTGGCTGGCAAGAAAGGGTATAAAAGAAGAAAATCTAATGACATGGCCTCCTTGTTCACCTGATCTGAACCCCATTGAGAACCTGTGGTCCATCATCAAATGTGAGATTTACAAGGAGGGAAAACAGTACACCTCTCTGAACAGTGTCTGGGAGGCTGTGGTTGCTGCTGCACGCAATGTTGATGGTGAGCAGATCAAAACACTGACAGAATCCATGGATGGCAGGCTTTTGAGTGTCCTTGCAAAGAAAGGTGGCTATATTGGTCACTGATTTGTTTTCGTTTTGTTTTTGAATGTCAGAAATGTATATTTGTGAATGTTGAGATGTTATATTGGTTTCACTGGTAAAAATAAATAATTGAAATGGGTATATATTTGTTTTTTGTTAAGTTGCCTAATATTTATGCACAGTAATAGTCACCTGCACACACAGATATCCCCCTAAAATAGCTAAAACTAAAAACAAACTAAAAACTACTTCCAAAAATATTCAGCTTTGATATTAATGAGTTTTTTGGGTTCATTGAGAACATAGTTGTTGTTCAATAATAAAATTAATCCTCAAAAATACAACTTGCCTAATAATTCTGCACTCCCTGTAGATATAAATATAAGTATATAAAATATATAGAAAAACACTCAAATTATCTTTCCATATTGTGAGGAAGCGTGTATGAATCGTGTGGGATCAGTTGCTGCTCGTTGCCTAATAGGTGTCTGGGTCTAAATTCAAATAAATTTGATGGAGTAAGCACAAACACTTGAATCCCACAGTATTACTCTTCTCAAAAGAGAAGAAAGAAAGTCCTCCTAAAAGCTATACTCAAGTTTAGTTAGTAGAGGCAAATATCAGAGGAAAATTGTCAGTATCAGATGAAAAAACAGTCACTGTATATTTGGTGCAAAATTCTTATGTCAGTATCCACACATACGTAGTAGAATGCCCAGTTACTAGATGTTACCTCAATCAAATGAGGTAAGTATGGTGCATATCACAATAGCAGGTCCCGTATATCGCCGTTCAAATATTTGCTTCAATGCTAAGGTATGGTGAAATCTTCCTCCCTTATTCCAAGCGTCTTTCTGGACCTTCCCTCTCCACGTAATGGAGAGCCGGATATAGGGGGAAACACAAAAGCAAAACAATAGTGCAACTCTGTGTGTAAAATGTGCCCAATATTTATTAAACACTTAGGTGAAAGAAACTTACATTATATGACCTCAATACATTATGAGGTATCAGTCAGACATAGAAAATTCCACAGACGAAAACAGCAAAACACCATACAAACGACAAATATTGAAATAGTATTCTTATACTGAGTTTGTAAAAAATCCTTTAACCATCCGATTGACAAGTAGCATAGAAGCAAATGTTAAAAACACAAAGTTTTTGAACGCAAATCCTCTGTGTTAAAAAGAAGATTTCTGGAGAGGGGATATCAAGAGGAAGATCTCTTCAAAGCCTACAAGAAAGCTAAGCTCTTAGACAGCCAATCTCTTTTACAGACAGGAAAAGAAGAGAAGAGAAAAACAGGAATATCTAAAGACAGAGTGAATTTCATTCCAATTTACAATGAAGGATCAAAGGAGATTAGGGTGATCTGCAGCCAAAGGGGTGCGTTAGCTACGCATGCTTTTTTTCTCCCGCACCTTTTAAATACCACTGGTATTTAGAGTTCACAGAAGGGCTGCATTAGGCTCCAAAAAAGGGAGCGTAGAGCATATTTACCGCCACTTCAACTCTCGATACCAGCGGTGCTTACGGACGCGGCCAGCTTCAAAAACGTGCTTGTGCATGATTCCCCCATAGGAAACAATGGGGCTGTTTGAGCTGAAAAAAAAACTAACACCTGCAAAAAAGCTGCGTTCAGCTCCTAACGTAGCCCCATTGTATCCTACGGGGAAACACTTCCTAAGTGTGCACCTAACACCCTAACATGTACCCCGAGTCTAAACACCCCTAGCCTTACACTTATTAACCCCTAATCTGCTGCCCCCACTATCGCTGACCCCTGCATGTTATTATTAACCCCTAATCTACCGCTCCGCACACCGCCGCAATCTACATTATACCTATGTACACCTAATCTGCTGCCCCTAACACCGCCGACCCCTATATTATATTTATTAACCCCTAATCTGCCACCCCCAACGTCGCCTCCACCTACCTACACTTATTAACCCCTAATCTGCCGACCGGAGCTCGCCGCTACTCTAATAAATATATTAACCCCTAAAGCAAAGTCTAACCCTAACACTAACACCCCCCTAAGTTAAATATAATTTTATTCTAACGAAATAAATTAACTCTTATTAAATAAATTAATCCTATTTAAAGCTAAATACTTACCTATAAAATAAACCCTAATATAGCTACAATATAAATTATAATTATATTGTAGCTATTTTAGGATTAATATTTATTTTACAGGCAACTTTGTAATTATTTGAACCAGGTACAATAGCTATTAAATAGTTAATAACTATTTAATAGTTACCTAGTTAAAATAATTACAAAATTACCTGTAAAATAAATCCTAACCTAAGTTACAATTAAACCTAACACTATACTATCAATAAATAAATTAAATAAAATACCTACAAATAAATAAAATTAAATAAACTAACTAAAGTACAAAAAATAAAAAAGAACTAAGTTACAAAAAATAAAAAAATATTTACAAACATTAGAAAAATATTACAACAATTTTAAACTAATTACACCTACTCTAAGCCCCCTAATAAAATAACAAAGCCCCCCAAAATAAAAAAATGCCCTACCCTATTCTAAAATTAAAATAGAAAAGCTCTTTTACCTTACTAGCCCTTAAAAGGGCCATTTGCGGGGCATGCCCCAAAGAATTCAGCTCTTTTGCCTGGAGAAAAAAAACATACAATACCCCCCCCCAACATTACAACCCACCACCCACATATCCCTAATCTAACCCAAACCCCCCTTAAATAAACCTAACACTAAGCCCCTGAAGATCTTCCTACCTTATCTTCACCACACCGGGTATCACACCGATCCATCCTGGCTCCGATGTCTTGATCCAAGCCCAAGCGGGGGGCTGAAGACATCCATCCTCCGGCTGAAGTCTTGATCCAAGCGGGCAGAAGAGGACATCCGGACTGGCAAACATCTGCATCCAAGCCGCATCTTCTATGTTCTTCCATCCGATGACGACCGGCTGATCTTCAAGACCTCCACCGCGGATCCATCCTCTTCTTCCGACGACTAGACGACGAATGAAGGTTCCTTTTAGGGACTTCATCCAAGATGGCGTCCCTCGAATTCTGATTGGCTGATAGGATTCTATCAGCCAATTGGAATTAAGGTAGGAAAATTCTGATTGGCTGATGGAATCAGCCAATCAGATTCAAGTTCAATCCGATTGGCTGATCCGATCAGCCAATCAGATTGAACTCGCATTCTATTGGCTGATCGGAACAGCCAATAGAATGCAATCTCAATCTGATTGGCTGATTGGATCAGCCAATCGGATTGAACTTGAATCTGATTGGCTGATTCCATCAGCCAATCAGAATTTTCCTACCTTAATTCCGATTGGCTGATAGAATCCTATCAGCCAATCGGAATTCGAGGGGCGCCATCTTGGATGACGTCCCTTAAAGGAACCTTCATTCGTCGTCTAGTCCTCGGAAGAAGAGGATGGATCCGCGGTGGAGGTCTTGAAGATCAGCCGGTCGTCATCGGATGGAAGAACATAGAAGATGCGGCTTGGATGAAGATGTTTGCCGGTCCGGATGTCCTCTTCTGCCCGCTTGGATCAAGACTTCAGCCGGAGGATGGATGTCTTCAGCCCCCCGCTTGGGCTTGGATCAAGACATCGGAGCCTGGACGGATCGCTGATACCCGGTGTGGTGAAGATAAGGTAGGAAGATCTTCAGGGGCTTAGTGTTAGGTTTATTTAAGGGGGGTTTGGGTTAGATTAGGGGTATGCGGGTGGTGGGTTGTAATGTTGGGGGGGGTATTGTATGTTTTTTTTCCAGGCAAAAGAGCTGAATTCTTTGGGGCATGCCCCGCAAATGGCCCTTTTAAGGGCTGGTAAGGTAAAAGAGCTTTCAATTTGTATTTTAGAATAGGGTAGGGCATTTTTTTATTTGGGGGGGCTTTGTTATTTTATTAGGGGGCTTAGAGTACGTGTAATTAGTTTAAAATTGTTGTAATATTTTTCTAATGTTTGTAAATATTTTTTTATTTTTTGTAACTTAGTTCTTTTTTATTTTTTGTACTTTAGTTAGTTTATTTAATTGTATTTAATTGTAGGTATTGTATTTAAATAATTTATTGATAGTGTAGTGTTAGGTTTAATTGTAACTTAGGTTAGGATTTATTTTACAGGTAATTTTGTAATTATTTTAACTAGGTAGCTATTAAATAGTTATTAACTATTTAATAGCTATTGTACCTAGTTAATATAATTACAAAGTTGCCTGTAAAATAAATATTAACCCTAAAATAGCTACAATATAATTATAATTTATATTGTAGCTATATTAGGGTTTATTTTACAGGTAAGTATTTAGATTTAAATAGGAATAATTTATTTAATAAGAGTTAATTAATTTTGTTAGATTTAAATTATATTTAATTTAGGGGGGTGTTAGTGTTAGGGTTAGACTTAGCTTTAGGGGTTAATACATTTATTAGAGTAGCGGTGAGATCCGGTCGGCAGATTAGGGGTTAATTATTGTAGGTAGCTGACGGCGACGTTGGGGGCGGCAGATTAGGGGTTAATAAATATAATATAGGGGTCGGCGGTATTAGGGGCAGCAGATTAGGGGTACATAGGGATAACGTAGGTGGCGGCGGTGTGCGGTCGGCAGATTAGGGGTTAAAAAATTTTAATAGAGTGGCGGCGATGTGGGGGGACCTCGGTTTAGGGGTACATAGGTAGTTTATGGGTGTTAGTGTACTTTAGAGCACAGTAGTTAAGAGCTTTATAAACCGGCGTTAGCCCAGAAAGCTCTTAACTACTGACTTTTTTCTGCGGCTGGAGTTTTGTCGTTAGATTTCTAACGCTCACTTCAACCAAGACTCTAAATACCAGCGTTAGAAAGATCCCATTGAAAAGATAGGATACGCAAATGGCGTAGGGGGATCTGCGGTATGGAAAAGTCGCGGCTGCAAAGTGAGCGTTAGACCCTTTCCTGACTGACTCTAAATACCAGCGGTAGCCCAAAACCAGCGTTAGGAGCCTCTAACGCTGGTTTTGATGGCTACCGCCAAACTCTAAATCTAGCCGACTGGCATTTACTACAGAAAGAAAATGACCTAAGCTTAATTGAAGCAAATATTTGAACTGCAATATACGGAACCTGCTATTGTGATATGCACCATACTTACCTCATTTGATTGAGGTAACATCTAGTAACTGGGCATTCTACTACGTATGTGTGGATACTGACATAAGAATTTTGCACCAAATATACAGTGATTGTTTTTTCATCTGATACTGACTATTTTCCTCTGATATTTGCCTCTACTAACTAAACTTGAGTATAGCTTTTAGGAGGACTTTCTTTCTTCTCTTTTGAGAAGAGTAATACTGTGGGATTCAAGTGTGTGTGCTTACTCCATCAAATTGGATTTATTTGAATTTAGACTCAGACACCTATTAGGCAACGAGCAGCAACTGATCCCACATAATTCATACACGCTTCCTCACAATATGGAAAGATAATTTGAGTGTTTTTCTATATATTTTATATACTTATATTTATATCTATATATTGACCTTCTAGGGACTCTAGGCTGGGGTATTATCCTTTGGATTGTAACTATTCATTTTCCATCTAAATAGTGCGCCACTATACAGTACCACACTTTGTACACATATACTGTATGTATATATATATATATATATATATATATATATATATAGTGTGTGTGTATACATATGTTTGACCTCATATCTTTGAGCCCTTGTGAGATGTTTTCATGGAATAAATAAATGAAAGGGAATTGAAAGACAGAAGATAGCATGAGGTAATGAATAATTTGTTTAATATTTTATACAATTCTACCAAAATCTTTGGTAAGTTATGATTTTGATGAAAGGTCTCAAATTTATAACCACAGACAGACCAAACATTGTCCATTACTACCTTGATATAAGCAGTTTATCAATAAAACTTCTGGGAAAATGTATTCTTTTGAAACAATTACAGAAAAAAGAAATATGGTGATAGATTGCCAAACCTGGAGCATAACCAGCACCTAGCTATGTTATTGGAAGAGAGATAATGTACTCACATTGTAAATCCTTCTCCAAGTAATTTTGACTTGGATAATATTAATACTTGAAGCTAAAAATTCAATTTTATTCATATTGGGTGAAAACCAAAATCTATTTTATTTTTATAGCTGAAAGGGACAATTTATTAAGGCTGTTTATTTAGTTTATTGCAGTTATTTACATACTGACAGTTTAGTGCTGAACATGTCCTGAAAAGGGTAAATCTTGAGTCAAAAGTGAAAACTACAAGTCCTGTGCTAGATCATGTATCTTCATATTTACAATATTTAAATACTGGCTTATATGCATGTGTAGTTAAAGGACCAGTAAATACAGTCAAATTGCATAATCAACCAGGGCATAATAAAAACACAATGCAATAGCATTTACTCTGGATTTTGAAATGAGCAGCATTTTTTTTTTCTGACAATTTTTAAAATACATTGTAAATTGCCCCGCCATATCATGTGACAGCCATCAAGCATGCATATAAAGGGCTAGATTACAAGTGGTGTGAACATTTTTTGTGCTTGTACACTAGCTGCACTCAAAATAAATATTAGAACGTCTAGGTTAGCACTGGTATTACAGGTTGAAAGTAAAAAGTTAGCACGCAAGTGAAACACTGGATATTGCGACCTTGCTAACTCCCTCTCCCCATAGACGTCTGTGGGGCATGCCGCAAAAAGCCTCATTAGGTATCGATTGAGCGCTAACCTGACACTGCGCTAGACCAACTGCCCTAAAGACAAATGCTTTTTAGGTATACTTCAAATTCCTATGCTCTTCACTATAAGAAAAGGTTCTTTTATTTATAAATATATATATATATATATATGATAATTTTTTTGTAATATATGTATATATATATATATATGAATATATATATATATATATACATATATATATACATATATTTATAGATAGAGAGATAGATAGACATATATATTTTTATAGATAGAGAGAGAGATAGATATATAGTTTATATGCAGATACAGTGGGGCAAAAAAGTATTTAGTCAGCCACCAATTGTGCAACTTCTCCCACTTAAGAAGATGAGAGAGGCCTGTAATTTTCATCATAGGTATACCTCAACTATGAGAGACAAAATGTGGAAACAAATCCAGACAATCACATTGTCTGATTTGGAAAGAATTTATTTTCAAATTATGGTGGAAATTAAGTATTTGGTCATTATCAAAAGCTCATCTCAATACTTTGTTATATATCCTTTGTTGGCAATGACAGAGGTCAAACGTTTTCTGTAAGTCTTCACAAGGTTGTCACATACTGTTGCTGGTATGTTGGCCCATTCCTGCATGCAGATCTCCTCTAGAGCAGTGATGTTTGGGGCTGTCGCTGGGCAACACGGACTTTCAACTCCCTCCAAAGGTTTTCTATGGGGTTGAGATCTGGATACTGGCTAGGCCACTCCAGGACCTTGAAATGCTTCCTACGAAGCCACTCCTTCGTTGCCCGGGCGGTGTGTTTGGGATCATTTTCAAGACCCAGACACGTTTCATCTTCAATGCCCTTGCTGATGGAAGGAGGTTTGCACTCAAAATCTCATGATACATGGCCCCATTCATTCTTTCATGTACACGGATCAGTCATCCTGTTCCCTTTGCAGAGAAACAGCCCCAAAGCATGATGTTGCCACCCCCATGCTTCACAGTAGGTATGGTGTTCTTTGGTTGCAACTCAGCATTCTCTCTCCTCCAAACACAACGAGTTTTGTTTCTACCAAACAGTTCTATTTTGGTTTCATCTGACCATATGACATTCTCCCAATCCGCTTCTGGATCATCCAAATGCTCTCTAGCATACTTCAGACGGGCCCAGACATGTACTGGCTTAAGCAGGGGGACACATCTGGCACTGCAGGATCTGAGTCCCTGGCGGCGTAGTGTGTTACTGATGGTAGCCTTTTGTTACGTTGGTCCCAGCTCTCTGCAGGTCATTCACTAGGTCCCCCATGTGGTTCTGGGATGTTTGCTCATCGTTCTTGTGATCATTTTGACCCCACGGGGTGAGATCTTGTGTGGAGCCCAAGATCAAGGGAGATTATCAGTGGTCTTGTATGTCTTCCATTTTCTAATTATTGCTCTCACAGTTGATTTCTTCACACCAAGCTGCTTGCCTAATGCAGATTCAGTCTTCCCAGCCTGGTGCAGGTATACAATTTTGTTTCTGGTGTCCTTCGACAGCTCTTTGGTCTTCACCATAGTGGAGTTTGGAGTATGACTGTTTGAGGTTGTGGACAGGTGTCTTTTATACTGATAACAAGTTCAAACAGGTGCAATTAATACAGGTTATGAGTGGAGGACAGATGAGCCTCTTAAAGAAGAAGATACAGGTCTGTGAGAGCCAAAAATCTTGCTTGTTTGTAGGTGACCAAATACTTATTTTCCACCATAATATGCAAATAAATTATTTCCAAATCAGACAATGTGATTGTCTGGATTTGTTTCCACATTTTGTCTCTCATAGTTGAGGTATAACTATGATGAAAATGACAGGCCTCTCTCATCTTCATTTTGCTCATGTTTTTTTATTTAGCCTAGAATGTGTATAACACTCGGCTTTTTTGTTTATGCTACGATCGCATCAGATGGTGGGAGTGTCTATTTTAGCATTGGTGACGTATTTGATACGTATCACGATCCTATTGGATAGTATAATTAGCCATGTGGCTTTTCTTGTGAAGGGGCAGTCTTACCCCAATGTGTGACATGGAACACACTGCTCTTGCGATCAGGCAGCAAATAACTCATTGTTTTAATACACTATATAGTTTACGCAGTATTTAGGTCAGTGTGAGGGGTTGGATGATAGTTTTATAAGGTTGTTTGTCATAATATGATGTATAATATGGATGTAGAAAATATGGCAATTATTGATTGGTTTACTAGAGAGAAAGTGACATATAACTTGAATTGATCCTGACACATTGGCACATTAGGGATGTGGAATAGGTAATTGGCTAGAACACTTTTTTCACTTGATGTCCCAGTGAACAAGGTGGCAGCAGGTACCAAAACGTTTGGGAAAATGTGGTTTTAACTTTTTACTTAAATAAAAGTGATGTTTTAACTTTACAAAATCCGGTGAGTGCAGTGGTCTGTTCTATAGGAATGGAATAACATTTGCTATATATATATTTACATATTTATATCTATATATATAGATATATATTTTTATATATATATATATATATATATATATATTTACATGTATAATTATATCTATATATCTATTCCTTTAGATATAAAGATATAAATATCTATTTTACTTTAATAGTATCAGATATGTATAGAAATATATGTATTTAATAATAAAAAGTACATTATTTTCTATGGCCCAGATTACAAGTCGCGCAGTATGGTGCTATACGGTCTTTGCATGCAGAACGGTCACCTACTTGATAATACAAGTCGCATGGTATGGCTTACCTGCTATTGTTATGGCCTTTAAAGCAACAATCCATTCCGCATTCAAAGACCTGTAGTTATGTGTTTTGCTAAACAAAAACGTTTCACAAAACACATCAAACATATGTTACAAAGTACATTAACACCCATAAACTATACTATTAACCCCTAAACCACCACCCCCCACATTGCAACTAATAAATAAACCTATTAACCCCTAAACTGCCACCACCCACAACACAACTAATAAATAAAGCTGTTAACCCCTAAACTGCTGTCCCCTCACATCACAACTACCTAAACTGAACTATTAACCCCTAAACCACCATCCCCCCACGATGCCAACACTAAATTAAGCTAATAACCCCTAAACCACCATCCCCCTACAACGCAACTACCTAAATTAAACTATAAACCCCTAAACCTAAACTAACACCCCCTAACTTTAACAAAATTAAAATACACCTAAATTAAAGTTAAAATATACTAACTACCTTAAAATATATAAAAACTTACCTGTGAAACAAAATTAAAACCTAAGCTTAACTAAAAACAAACCTAACATTACTTGTTTTACAAAAATAAATAATATAAAAAAAATCTACATTACCAAAAAAAACCTAACTAAAAAAAAAAAAGAATCCTATTCTAAAACCCCCTCCGAAAAAACACCCCCAACAAATAATAACCCCTTATCTAAAAATAAACTACAAATAGCCCTTTAAAGGGCCTTTGCAGGACATTGTCCCAAAGATAACAGCTCTTTTACCTTAAAAAAACCCACCAATTACCCTATCATCGTATTGGCTGATTTGACTTTGTCAGCCAATAGGAATGCAAGGTACCCCCATATAAAAGGGGTACCTTGCATTTAATCTTCAGTGTGCGGCTGAAGACCACATGAAGATGAGCTCCATGTCGATGCTCTGAAAAGGAGGACCAATGTCGCTGATGACTTTGCTGAGGACTTCGCCATCGCCACTGGGATCAAGATAGAAGATGGACCACAGCCTGGATGAAGATTGGAGAAAATGCTCCGCCGATGAATGAAGATGTTTCGCGCAAGGGATGAAGATGGATTGTCGCCCTTTATAATTGGTGAGTACCAATTTGGGGATTAGTGTTAGGTATTTTTTTTATTTTTGGGGTGTTTTTTTTAAGATTAGGGATTTTTTGGGGGGAGGGGATGAAAAAGAGCTGACAATGCCCATTCAAATACCCTTTTCGGGGCAATTGTTAGATTAGTTTTTTTTTTAGTTATGCTTTTTATTTTGGGGGGTGGGGGCTTGTAATGTTAGGTGGTTATTGGTGGGTGGTTTTAAGGTAAAAGAGCAGTTAGCTTTGGAGCAATACCCTGCAAAAGGCCATTTTAAGGTCTATTGGTAATTTATTTTTAAGATTAGGAGGTTTTATTTTTTTGGGGGGGTTTGGGGGGTATTAGAATAGGAATATTTTTTATTATTTTGGATGATTTTTTTTTTTATTTTTTGTAATGTTAGCTTTTTTTACTGTTTATTTGTTTTTTGTAATGGTATTTTTTTTTTGGTAATGTTAGATTTTATTTTTAGTAATGTTATTTTTTTGTTTTTGTTGGTATTATTTATTTTTGTAAAACAAGTTAGGTTTGTTTTTAGTTTAAGCTTAGGTTTTAATTTTGTTTTTATTTATTTAAGGTAGTTAGTATATTTTAACTTTAATTTAGGTGTATTTTAATTTTGCTAATGTTAGGGGGTGTAAGGTTTAGGGGTTAATAGTTTAAGTTAGGTAGTTGCGATGTGGGGGTACATCGGTTTAGGGATTAATAGCTTTATTTAGTGTTGGCGATGTGGAGGGACAGCTAGGGGTTAATAGCTTTATTTAGTGTTGGCGATCTGAGGGGACAGTGGTGTAGGGGTTATTAGACTACAGGGAGTGCAGAATTATTAGGCAAATGAGTATTTTGACCATATCATCCTCTTTATGCATGTTGTCTTACTCCAAGCTGTATAGGCTCGAAAGCCTACTACCAATTAAGCATATTAGGTGATGTGCATCTCTGTAATGAGAAGGGGTGTGGTCTAATGACATCAACACCCTATATCAGGTGTGCATAATTATTAGGCAACTTCCTTTCCTTTGGCAAAATGGGTCAAAAGAAGGACTTGACAGGCTCAGAAAAGTCAAAAATAGTGAGATATCTTGCAGAGGGATGCAGCACTCTTAAAATTGCAAAGCTTCTGAAGCATGATCATCGAACAATCAAGTGTTTCATTCAAAATAGTCAACAGGGTCGAAAGAAGCGTGTGGAAAAACCAAGGTGCAAAATAACTGCCCATGAACTGAGAAAAGTCAAGCGTGCAGCTGCCAAGATGCCACTTGCCACCAGTTTGGCCATATTTCAGAGCTGCAACATCACTGGAGTGCCCAAAAGCACAAGGTGTGCAATACTCAGAGACATGGCCAAGGTAAGAAAGGCTGAAAGACGACCACCACTGAACAAGACACACAAGCTGAAACGTCAAAACTGGGCCAAGAAATATCTCAAGACTGATTTTTCTAAGGTTTTATGGACTGATGAAATGAGAGTGAGTCTTGATGGGCCAGATGGATGGGCCTGTGGCTGGATTGGTAAAGGGCAGAGAGCTCCAGTCCGACTCAGACGCCAGCAAAGTGGAGGTGGAGTACTGGTTTGGGCTGGTATCATCAAAGATGAGCTTGTGGGGCCTTTTTGGGTTGAGGATGGAGTCAAGCTCAACTCCCAGTCCTACTGCCAGTTTCTGGAAGACACCTTCTTCAAGCAGTGGTACAGGAAGAAGTCTGCATCCTTCAAGAAAAACATGATTTTCATGCAGGACAATGCTCCATCACACGCGTCCAAGTACTCCACAGCGTGGCTGGCAAGAAAGGGTATAAAAGAAGAAAATCTAATGACATGGCCTCCTTGTTCACCTGATCTGAACCCCATTGAGAACCGGTGGTCCATCATCAAATGTGAGATTTACAAGGAGGGAAAACAGTACACCTCTCTGAACAGTGTCTGGGAGGCTGTGGTTGCTGCAGCACGAAATGTTGATGGTGAACAGATCAAAACACTGACAGAATCCATGGATGGCAGGCTTTTGAGTGTCCTTGCAAAGAAAGGTGGCTATATTGGTCACTGATTTGTTTTTGTTTTGTTTTTGAATGTCAGAAATGTATATTTGTGAATGTTGAGATGTTATATTGGTTTCACTGGTAAAAATAAATAATTGAAATGGGTATATATTTGTTTTTTGCTAAGTTGCCTAATAATTATGCACAGTAATAGTCACCTGCACACACAGATATCCCCCTAAAATAGCTATAACTAAAAACAAACTAAAAACTACTTCCAAAACTATTCAGCTTTGATATTAATGAGTTTTTTGGGTTCATTGAAAACATGGTTGTTGTTCAATAATAAAATTAATCCTCAAAAATACAACTTGCCTAATAATTCTGCACTCCCTGTAGGGGCTTATGTTGATAACTTCCATGGGAAATGTGAAAATGACATGGCGATTTCACAATTGCAGGTGTTAGGAACTTGGTTTGCGTGCAGTATGCGGGTTACCGCAGCATAACCCACACGGAAAAAAAGTTTTTTGAAACTTGTAATGGCGGCACAATGGAAGTTGCATTAAAGCCACACTGTGCTCTGTGTGTTCACAACAGATTTATAGTGCAACTTGTAATCCGGGCCTATGTGAAGAACATTGGAATGTAAAATTTGCATTTTGCACATTGTGTTTCGTGATTTAGAGTTCAAAGCAGTTGGGTTAGCGCACATGAAAATTTAGTAATTTTAAGGCACGTTATTGAGATTTTACATATAAAATATTCAAAATATAACAAAAATTATTAAAAAATATTTAACATACTATGGATTATTTATAATACTTTACAATATGTTTAATATTTTTTAATAAGTGTTATTAATTTGTTTAATAGTTTAAATATGCACTTACCCGACGGCATTAAAATCAAAATCGTGAAACACAGGGCGCAAAATATATATTTTACATTCCAGTGTTTTTTATGCGGCTGTTATCTGCGTGGTCACTAAGGCCTAGATTTGGAGTTTGGCGGTAGCCGTGAAAACCAGCGTTAGAGGCTCCTAACGCTGGTTTTAGGCTACCTCCGGTATTTGGAGTCACTCAAAAAAGGGTCTAACGCTCACTTTTCAGCGGCGACTTTTCCATACCGCAGATCCCCTTACGTCAATTGCGTATCCTATCTTTTCAATGGGATTTTTCTAACTCCGGTATTTAGAGTCGTGTCTGAAGTGAGCGTTAGAATTCTAACGACAAAACTCCAGCCGCAGAAAAAAGTCAGTAGTTAAGAGCTTTCTGGGCTAACGCCGGTTCATAAAGCTCTTAACTACTGGGCTCTAAAGTACACTAACACCCATAAACTACCTATGTACCCCTAAACCGAGGCCCCCCACATCGCCGCCACTCGATTAAATTTTTTTAACCCCTAATCTGCCGACCGCCACCTATGTTATCCTTATGTACCCCTAATCTGCTGCCCCTAACACCGCCGACCCCTATATTATATTTATTAACCCCTAACCTGCCCCCCACAACGTCGCAGCCAGCTACCTACAATAATTAACCCCTAATCTGCCGACCGCAAAGCGCCGCTACTTAAGTTATCCTTATGTACCCCTAATCTGCTGCCCCTAACACCGCCGACCCCTATATTATATTTATTAACCCCTAATCTGCCCCCCTCAACGTCGCCTCCACCTGCCTACACTTATTAACCCCTAATCTGCCGAGCGGACCGCACCGCTACTATAATAAAGTTATTAAACCCTAATCCGCCTCACTAACCCTATAATAAATAGTATTAACCCCTAATCTGCCTCCCTAACATCGCCGACACCTAACTTCAATTATTAACCCCTAATCTGCCGACCGGAGCTCACCGCTATTCTAATAAATGTATTAACCCCTAAAGCTAAGTCTAACCCTAACACTAACACCCCCCTAACTTAAATATAATTTAAATCTAATGAAATTAATTAACTCTTATTAAATAAATTATTCCTATTTAAAGCTAAATACTTACCTGTAAAATAAATCCTAATATAGCTACAATATAAATTATAATTATATTATAGCTATTTTAGGATTAATATTTATTTTACAGGTAACTTTGTATTTATTTTAACCAGGTACAATAGCTATTAGATAGTTAAGAACTATTTAATAGCTAAAATAGTTAAAATAATTACAAAATTACCTGTAAAATAAATCCTAACCTAAGTTACAATTAAACCTAACACTATACTATCATTAAATTAATTAAATAAAATACCTACAATTACCTACAATTAAACCTAACACTACACTATCAATAAATTAATTAAATACAATATGTACAAATAACTACAATGAAATAAACTAACTAAAGTACAAAAAATAAAAAAGAACTAAGTTACAAAAAATAAAAAAATATTTACAAACATAAGAAAAATATTACAACAATTTTAAACTAATTACACCTACTCTAAGCCCCCTAATAAAATAACAAAGACCCCCAAAATAAAAAATGCCCTACCCTATTCTAAATTACTAAAGTTCAAAGCTCTTTTACCTTACCAGCCCTGAACAGGGCCCTTTGCGGGGCATGCCCCAAGAAGTTCAGCTCTTTTGCCAATAGAATGCAAGCTCAATCTGATTGGCTGATTGGATCAGCCAATCGGATTGATTTTGATTCTGATTGGCTGATTCCATCAGCCAATCAGAATATTCCTACCTTAATTCCGATTGGCTGATAGAATCCTATCAGCCAATCGGAATTCGAGGGACGCCATCTTGGATGACGTCCCTTAAAGGAACCGTCATTCTTCAGTTGGACGTCGCCGGATGAAGATGGGTCCGCGGTGGAGGTCTTCAGGATGGAGCCGGTCCTCATCAGATGAAGATAGAAGATGCCACTTGGAAGATGATGGTTGCCGGTCCGGATCTACTCTTCTTCCTGGATAGGATGAAGACTTTGGAGCCTCTTCTGGACCTCTTCAGCCACCGGATGATGGATCGCCAGCCCCCGCTTGGGTTGGATGAAGATTTTGGAGCCAGGACCGATTGGTGATACCCACTGAGGTGAAGACAAGGTAGGATGATCTTCAGGGGCTTAGTGTTAGGTTTATTTAAGGGGGGTTTGGGTTAGATTAGGGGTATGTGGGTGGTGGGTTGTAATGTTGGGGGGGTATTGTATGTGTTTTTTTTTACAGGCAAAAGAGCTGAACTTCTTGGGGCATGCCCTGCAAAGGGCCCTGTTCAGGGCTGGTAAGGTAAAAGAGCTTTGAACTTTAGTAATTTAGAATAGGGTAGGGCATTTTTTTATTTTGGGGGTCTTTGTTATTTTATTAGGGGGCTTTGAGTAGGTGTAATTAGTTTAAAATTGTTGTAATATTTTTCTTATGTTTGTAAATATTTTTTTATTTTTTGTAACTTAGTTCTTTTTTATTTTTTGTACTTTAGTTAGTTTATTTCATTGTAGTTATTTGTAGGTATTGTATTTAATTAATGTATTGATAGTGTAGTGTTAGGTTTAATTGTAGGTAATTGTAGGTATTTTATTTAATTAATTTAATGATAGTATAGTGTTAGGTTTAATTGTAACTTAGGTTAGGATTTATTTTACAGGTAATTTTGTAATTATTTTAACTATTTTAGCTATTAAATAGTTCTTAACTATTTAATAGCTATTGTACCTAGTTAAAATAAATACAAAGTTACCTGTAAAATAAATATTAATCCTAAAATAGCTATAATATAATTATAATTTATATTGTAGCTATATTAGGATTTATTTTACAGGTAAGTATTTAGCTTTAAATAGGAATAATTTATTTAATAAGAGTTAATTAATTTCGTTAGATTTAAATTATATTTAAGTTAGGGGGGTGTTAGTGTTAGGGTTAGACTTAGCTTTAGGGGTTAATACATTTATTAGAATAGCGGTGAGCTCCGGTCGGCAGATTAGGGGTTAATAATTGAAGTTAGGTGTCGGCGATGTTAGGGAGGGCAGATTAGGGGTTAATACTATTTATTATAGGGTTAGTGAGGCGGATTAGCGGTTAATAACTTTATTATGATAGCGGTGCGGTCCGCTCGGCAGATTAGGGGTTAATAAGTGTAGGCAGGTGGAGGCGACGTTGTGGGGGGCAGATTAGGGGTTAATAAATATAATATAGGGGTCGGCAGTGTTAGGGGCAGCAGATTAGGGGTACATAAGGATAATGTAAGTAGCGGCGGTTTACGGAGCGGCAGATTAGGGGTTAAAAATAATATGCAGGGATCAGCGATAGCGGGGGCGGCAGATTAGGGGTTAATAAGTGTAAGGCTAGAGGTGTTTAGACTCGGGGTACATGTTAGGGTGTTAGGTGCAGACGTAGGAAGTGTTTCCCCATAGCAAACAATGGGGCTGTGTTAGGAGCTGAACGCGGCTTTTTTGCAGGTGTTAGGTTTTTTTTCAGCTCAAACAGCCCCATTGTTTCCTATGGGGGAATCGTGCACGAGCACGTTTTTGAGGCTGGCCGCGTCCGTAAGCAACTCTGGTATTGAGAGTTGAAGCTGCGTTAAATATGCTCTACGCTCCTTTTTTGGAGCCTAACGCAGCCTTTATGTGGACTCTCAATACCAGAGTTATTTTTATGGTGCGGCCAGAAAAAAGCCAGCGTTAGCTACGCGGGTCCTTACCGACAAAACTCTAAATCTAGCCGTAAGTGATTATGCAGCTGCTTCCACTGAATTGTTAGCGTTTTGCCTATTGGCATCTTTTACCTCATGAGTGCATGACTGGCATTTGCAGGCTGGTGGATCTGTGATAGCGATAGTCAGGATCGCATCTGGGCCTTAAAATTCTGCCGTTTGTGAAGAGAGGCTGAGAAGTCCTGCAGCACCTGTGGTTTATGTCTCCGGTGTGGCCCAGAGCCTTGCTCCTATGTTAGCTGTGATAGCATGCAGCTTTGGGGCTTCAGATTGCAGGTCGACTATTGCCTAGATCGTTCTCACACAGATTGGGCTCAGAGCTCACACAAAAGCCGCCGTATCCTCGGCTGGCTAGCTCCGCCCCCCTGGCCATCTGTTTTTATTTTGATTATTAGGAAAAATTCTTTATGATAGGACGAATCCCTAACAGTACTGTCAGCCCATCTTACCTTTATATCGCCGTGTGTAATCAGTTAATTGTCCCTTTCTCTTTTGCATAAAAACGGCATATATCAGATTGTTTACAGACTACTTCGGAATAAGCATATGCAGTCTGCAAGCACCCTGGATTGCAAACACTTCTGTGTTTAGTTTTAATTGTCACTTGCTTAGCCAATGTATGTCTTCACTAGTGAGGGCAAATATATGTAAGACCTATCATAACGGAGGTATGTCCGTTCTTGTTACCACCCACTTGATCCTAGAACCTATAGGATGGACCTTTGCATGCTTAACCTCTTCATGTTATCTTTTGGTTGGTTCGTGTGTACTATCAGTTAGATGTAAAAACAATGGGTTTGCACTTAACCCCTTGATCACTGACCAGGCAATTGAACCCTATAGTGGGCTGTCTGTCACAACTAAAATCTGTACCACAACCGAGGTCTGTGCCGCAACTGAGATTTTCAGCCGTAGGCTGTGACTATGCCTTATAATAGGCTTTCATAATTTGGATCCCCATCTGCACGCTCACTTTTGTTCTAAGTCTGTACCGCAACCGAGATTCTCTCAGTCGTGAGCGGTATTTGTAAAATAGCGATTGGTCAAACTGTGCTGTTTATTTCATGTTCTCATCAAAACTAGTACTATAATTGATGTGATATATGACAACGTAAATCAATTATATATGTAGAGAAAAGTGGATTAGTTTCTATCTTATATTATAATGTGAATGTAAAAAAATAATTGATAATTTAACGTAGTGTTTATGTGTTATGTGGAATAGGATATATGTGCTCATGTTATCATAAACAAAATTTCTATCTTATATTATAGTATGTAATGCCAGCAAATAAAGATATATTAACCCTTCATACTACGTTAGGGGAACTGGGGATATTTACCAACTATAGTGGATGTGTATAATGTGAGTACCCTTTTGGCATCTTTTAAATTGATATAGTCATATTTTGATTGATCTGCACATACAGTGCCTCTCTCTATGCTTTATATATTCACAGCAGCACATAGGAAATCCTAGCTGGGGGTGAGTTGTTACCCCCGATAATTCTACAGCCTTCAGTTGAATTAAAGAAGTATAAGCCACAACCGGACAACAGTGTAAAAGCAATCCACTTTATTGGATTACTTTACATGTTTAAAAAAAAGTACCACAGGAGGGGCATATCTAGGAAAGATCCATTCAACAGTACTGTGACTGCATGGTGCTGGCTGAAAGTGGCGGACAAACCACAGAAGAGTCAAGCCAAGAAGAACAAACCGCAACAGGACAACAGTGTAAAAGCAATCCACTTTATAGAAAATGTTTCTGATTTGCTACGGCTCTTTATTTGAGAAAGGGATCTGAGCGGTTTCTCTCTCTCAGGTTCAGTTGAAATGTTATTTTCTTTTCCGTGTAGTGTATATGGTGAGTAAAGTTACCGACATGGTGGTAGACAAAACATGAAAAAAAAAATGTTTATGCTTAGTACTAGAGTTAAAAAAACACCAGATATACATTATTTTGTAGTCTTTTATAACTCAAGTTTGTGTGCCAAGTGAGCAACTTTGTGGTCTTTAAACACTTCTATGAGAGTAAAGGGTGACTGGTTTGGGCACTGCATTCCTATATAAGATGGTTAAGGCATGTGCATCTGTGTCTGACTAAGAAAAAAAGCAAATGGTGGATATCAAAAAATCATTTAATTGTGTATGCTGTTTTATTGTTTAAATGAAACCTATAATAATCAAAACAATGTTTAATAAAGTATGGGAATGAGTGCAGGGTAGTCACTGGAAACAAGGATGTGCCCTGTTGAGAAGCCGCAACTTGTGAGGTATGCTGGAGACACTGAATTTACCACAATGTACTTAGCAACAGATGGACAAGCTTCCCAACATGTAACTGTTCATCCACTGCCCACAATTATCAATGCACAAAGATTTCCTTGGGCATTGCTGCACACTTCTCTTGCCTGACGTGTCATTCACTCCAAACAAATTAATTTGTGGTGATTTATCAAAGGTGGCTGAGAGGTTAAGAAGCAGCAGTCATATGACCATTGCTTCTTAACATGTGGTAAGCAGGCTCACATCCTGCACCACATGGGCTCAAGCAGCATCCGCCACCAATCACCAAGTGTTACCCAGTTTCTGAACCAAAAATGGGCCGGCTCCTAAGTTTAAATTCCTCCTTTTTCCAAATAAATATAGCAAAATAACAAAGAAAAAAATGATAATAGGAGTAAATTAGAAAGTTGCTAAACATTGCACGCTCTATCTGAATCATGGGGAAAAAAATTGGGTTTAGTATCCCTTTAAGCCCGTGTTGGTAGTGCAAAAATAACTTTCTTATTAGAGCTTTTCATAAGACGTACATCAGCATTTAATGTGTATTTATGTTTTGATCCTTAAATTCTTAAGAAATTGTTTTTGTCTGATTAATGTAGGGAATCCTAAAATTGGTTTAATTGGTGTTACACTTGGTTAAGACAGCAATAGAGATAAAAGCTTAATAATTTGTCGCCTTTTTTTTCTAAATCTTAAAGGGACATAAAACACAATTTTTTTCTTTGATAAATCAGATAGAGCATATGATTTTAAACAACTTTCCAATTTACTTGTATTACTTCTATCTAATTTGGTTTGTGCTCCTGGTATCCTTTCTTGAAAAAGAAACATAGGCCTAGATTTGGAGTTCGGCGGTAGCCGTCAAAACCAGCGTTAGAGGCTCCTAACGCTGGTTTTGGCCGCCCGCTGGTATTTGGAGTCAGTGATTAAAGGGTCTAACGCTCACTTTTCAGCCGCGACTTTTCCATACCGCAGATCCCCCTACGCCATTTGCGTATCCTATATTTTCAATGGGATCTTTCTAACGCCTGTATTTAGAGTCGTTTCTGAAGTGAGCGTTAGAGCTCTAACGACAAAATTCCAGCCGCCTGAAAATAGCAGGAGTTAAGAGCTTTCTGGCTAACGCCGGTTCATAAAGCTCTTAACTACTGTACCCTAAAGTACACTAACACCCATAAACTACCTATGTACCCCTAAACCGAGCTCCCCCCACATCGCCGCCACTCGATTAAAATTTTTAACCCCTAATCTGCCGACCGCCACCTACGTTATACTTATGTACCCCTAATCTGCTGCCCCTAACCCCGCCGACCCCTGTATTACATTTATTAACCCCTAACCTGCCCCCCACAACATCGCCGCCAGCTACTTAAAATAATTAACCCCTAATCTTCCGACCGCAAAGCGCCGCCACCTACGTTATCCCTATGTACCCCTAATCTGCTACCCCTAACACCGCCGACCCCTATATTATATTTATTAACCCCTAATCTGCCCCCCTCAACGTCGCCGACACCTGCCTACACTTATTAACCCCTAATCTGCCGAGCGGACCTGAGCGCTACTATAATAAAGTTATTAACCCCTAACCCGCCTCACTAACCCTATAATAAATAGTATTAACCCCCTAATCTGCCCTCCCTAACATCGCCGACACCTAACTTCAATTATTAACCCCTAATCTGACGACCGGAGCTCACCGCTATTCTAATAAATGTATTAACCCCTAAAGCTAAGTCTAACCCTAACACTAACACCCCCCTAACTTAAATATAATTTACATCTAACGAAATAAATTAACTCTTATTAAATAAATTATTCCTATTTAAAGCTAAATACTTACCTGTAAAATACATCCTAATATAGCTACAATATAAATTATAATTATATTATAGCTATTTTAGGATTAATATTTATTTTACAGGCAACTTGGTATTTATTTTAACTAGGTACAATAGCTATTAAATAGTTAAGAACTATTTAATAGTTACCTAGTTAAAATAATAACAAATTTACCTGTAAAATAAATCCTAACCTAAGATATAATTAAACATAACACTACCCTATCAATAAAATAATTAAATAAACTACCTACAATTACCTACAATTAACCTAACACTACACTATCAATAAATTAATTAAACACAATTGCTACAAATAAATACAATTAAATAAACTAGCTAAAGTACAAAAAATAAAAAATAACTAAGTTACAAAAAATAAAAAAATATTTACAAACATAAGAAAAATATTACAACAATTTTAAACTAATTACACCTACTCTAAGCCCCCTAATAAAATAACAAAGCACCCCAAAATAAAAAATTCCCTACCCTATTCTAAATTAAAAAAGTTACAAGCTCTTTTACCTTACCAGCCCTGAACAGGGCCCTTTGCGGGGCATGCCCCAAGAATTTCAGCTCTTTTGCCTGTAAAAGAATAAATACAATACCCCCCCCCCAACATTACAACCCACCACCCACATACCCCTAATCTAACCCAAACCCCCCTTAAATAAACCTAACACTAAGCCCCTGAAGATCTTCCTACCTTGTCTTCACCATACCAGGTTCACCGATCCGTCCTGGCTCCAACATCTTCATCCAACCCAAGCGGGGGTTGGCGATCCATCATCCGGTGCTGAAGAGGTCCAGAAGAGGCTCCAAAGTCTTCCTCCTATCCGGCAAGAAGAGGACATCCGGACCGGCAAACATCTTCTCCAAGCGGCATCTTCGATCTTCTTCCATCGGGTGCGGAGCGGGTCCATCTTGAAGCAGGCGACGCGGATCCATCCTCTTCTTCCGTTGTCTCCCGACTAATGACGGTTCCTTTAAGGGACGTCATCCAAGATGGCGTCCCTCGAATTCCGATTGGCTGATAGGATTCTATCAGCCAATCGGAATTAAGGTAGGAATTTTCTGATTGGCTGATGGAATCAGCCAATCAGAATCAAGTTCAATCCGATTGGCTGATCCAATCAGCCAATCAGATTGAGCTCGCATTCTATTGGCTGTTCCGATCAGCCAATAGAATGCAAGCTCAATCTGATTGGCTGATTGGATCAGCCAATCGGATTGAACTTGATTCTGATTGGCTGATTCCATCAGCCAATCAGAAAATTCCTACCTTAATTCCGATTGGCTGATAGAATCCTATCAGCCAATCGGAATTCGAGGGACGCCATCTTGGATGACGTCCCTTAAAGGAACCGTCATTAGTCGGGAGACAACGGAAGAAGAGGATGGATCCGCGTCGCCTGCTTCAAGATGGACCCGCTCCGCACCGGATGGAAGAAGATCGAAGATGCCGCTTGGAGAAGATGTTTGCCGGTCCGGATGTCCTCTTCTTGCCGGATAGGAGGAAGACTTTGGAGCCTCTTCTGGACCTCTTCAGCACCGGATGATGGATCGCCAACCCCCGCTTGGGTTGGATGAAGATGTTGGAGCCAGGACGGATCGGTGAACCTGGTATGGTGAAGACAAGGTAGGAAGATCTTCAGGGGCTTAGTGTTAGGTTTATTTAAGGGGGGTTTGGGTTAGATTAGGGGTATGTGGGTGGTGGGTTGTAATGTTGGGGGGGGGTATTGCATTTATTCTTTTACAGGCAAAAGAGCTGAAATTCTTGGGGCATGCCCCGCAAAGGGCCCTGTTCAGGGCTGGTAAGGTAAAAGAGCTTGTAACTTTTTTAATTTAGAATAGGGTAGGGAGTTTTTTTATTTTGGGGGGCTTTGTTATTTTATTAGGGGGCTTAGAGTAGGTGTAATTAGTTTAAAATTGTTGTAATATTTTTCTTATGTTTGTAAATATTTTTTTATTTTTTGTAACTTAGTTCTTTTTTATTTTTTGTACTTTAGCTAGTTTATTTAATTGTATTTATTTGTAGCAATTGTGTTTAATTAATTTATTGATAGTGTAGTGTTAGGTTAATTGTAGGTAATTGTAGGTAGTTTATTTAATTATTTTATTGATAGGGTAGTGTTAGGTTTAATTATATCTTAGGTTAGGATTTATTTTACAGGTAAATTTGTTATTATTTTAACTAGGTAACTATTAAATAGTTCTTAACTATTTAATAGCTATTGTACCTGGTTAAAATAATTACCAAGTTGCCTGTAAAATAAATATTAATCCTAAAATAGCTACAATGTAATTATAATTTATATTGTAGCTATATTAGGATTTATTTTACAGGTAAGTATTTAGCTTTAAATAGGAATCATTTATTTAATAAGAGTTAATTAATTTCGTTAGATGTAAAGTATATTTAAGTTATGGGGGTGTTAGTGTTAGGGTTAGACTTAGCGTTAGGGGTTAATACATTTATTAGAATAGCGGTGAGCTCCGCTCGGAAGATTAGGGGTAAATAATTGAAGGTAGGTGTCGGCGATGTTAGGGAGGGCAGATTAGGGGTTAATACTATTTATGATAGGGTTAGTGAGGCGGATTAGGGGTTAATAACTTTATTATAGTAGCGCTCAGGTCCGCTCGGCAGATTAGGAGTTAATAAGTGTAGGCAGGTGTCGGCGACGTTGTGGGGGGCAGATTAGGGGTTAATAAATATAATATAGGGGTCGGCGGTGTTAGGGGCAGCAGATTAGGGGTACATAGGGATAACGTAGGTTGCGGCGGTTTACGGAGCGGCAGATTAGGGGTTAAAAAAAATATGCAGGGGTCAGCGATAGCGGGAGCGGCAGATTAGGGGTTAATAAGTGTAAGGCTAGGGGTGTTTAGACTCGGGGTACATGTTAGGGTGTTAGGTGCAGACGTAGGAAGTGTTTCCCCATAGGAAACAATGGGGCTGCGTTAGGAGCTGAACGCTGCTTTTTTGCAGGTGTTAGGTTTTTTTTCAGCTCAAACAGCCCCATTGTTTCCTATGGGAGAATCGTGCACGAGCACGTTTTTGAGGCCGGCCGCGTCCGTAAGCAACTCTGGTATCGAGAGTTGCATTTGCGGTAAAAATGCTCTACGCTCCTTTTTTGGAGCCTAACGCAGCATTTGTTTGAACTCTCGATACCAGAGTTAAATTTATGGTGCGAGCAGAAAAAAGCCCGCGGAGCGTTAACAGCCCTTTTACCGCCAAACTCCAAATCTAGGCCATAGGTAGGCTCAGGGGCTGCTGATTGATGGCTGCTCATATATGCCTCAGGTTATTGGCTCACTCACTGCATTATTTAGCTCCCAGCAGTGCTTTGCTGCTTTTTAACAAAGGATACCAAGAGAACAAAGCAAATTAGATAATAGAAGTAAAAGGGAAAGTTGTTTAAACTTGTATTCTCTATCTGAATCATGAAAAAACAATTTTGGGTGTCATGTTCCTTTAAGTTGTTGCAATAAACAAACTATAGGCTTACAGGTTCCTCAATGTCTCTTTTGTATTTCTTTGTTTTATTTGAATCTTTGTATTTCCATCTGTAATTACATTTGCATTATGCATATTTACTATAAATATTGCACATATGGATATTTTACATAACAGGTCTATACAGTTAGCTCTACTGTATATTTATAGCTCATTTAGTTAAAAAAGTTATAAAATCAGTCTGGAAACATATGAATAGTTTACAAGAGAGTTTAAGAACCAGAATTATCACCTTTTTTTAGAACTACTATGTTATGAGTAATTAAGGAAGTATGTTCAGCAGAATCATTCCCACTTCATCAGGATTAACATAAACTGTCCAGATTTCTGCATTTTTTGACACAAACTTGAAAAATGCAGTGAATTTTCCAAACTTTTATTGCAGTGATTAAACATATTTAGTGTTTGGAATGCAGCTGATGATGAGATGTGCACCTGCTATTCATGTCAATTTCAAGCTGTAACACCAAATTCTCTAGAGTAAATACCATATTTATTTAATGGCTTTAACCTATGTTTTTTTAAAAAAAATAATCTTTATGTGTTTATGTTAGTTTGCAAATGTTTTTGTATTGTCATGTCATGCCCTCCTAGTGTCCACTTGCTCAGTTAAATAAAAAGGCTGACAACCAGTATTGGGGTGAAAAGTCTGCAGCCCAATTTTATTACCAATAATAAATATTATAAATACCAACTTAAACTATAACAAAAAGTGCTTGCCCACCTAAAACACGTGTTGCCAAACTTAGCCAACATGCCCCACAGTTGTGAATCTCTCCCCTGCAACCCAGCAGGAGGTACCACTAAGCACTTATAGAACTAAAATAGGCAAACAGCCGCCACCGCAAGGCCTAAGGCTGTGCACCACCCAACCGGGCTAAGACTTTTCAACCCCATCCTTGATGTTAAATCTAAACAACTGTTGACCAATCTCATTCAAATGAACCCCATCCTTCCTAAAAAAACAACTACCCAATTGCCCTTCAAACTCCACATGGCCAATGCCAAGCCCCACAGCCCTCATCACAAAACCTGTAATAATCCTGTTAACTTTCTTTCTCGAGCTGTCCAAACTCTTAGTATTCCAAGCCAATCTCAGAGCAATCTCGGACCAAACCACAATTAGACCAGGGAACAACTGCCACAGCCTAGCTATGTCTTTTTTAATACTGTCTATAAAATCCCTCTGCGGCATGAAACCAAGGTCATTCCCACCTGCATGAATAATTAGAATGGAAGGTGAATTGAATAAACGTGCATAATCTAGCACTATTCTTAAAACTTGATTCCACCGTAGACCCCTGACCCCAAACCATTTAAAACTGACATCAGACTCTGCCCATCCCAGTTGAGTACCTTTTCCTGTAGCGACAGCTGCCCTTATAGCCCAATACATGTAAGAGTGTCCGCAATCCAAAATGTCACTGGACCTGCCAAGACACAATAAAACCAAACTGAGCCCTCACACTGGCCTCACGTATCCTTTAACACTTTCAGACCTCCATCTTCCAATTCTCTTAATCACTACCTCCCCCAAACCTCTACCAAAAGCCTCTGTTGCCGCCCTGCAGGGCCGTCTTTAATATTGACTGGACCCTGGGCAAACATTTTCTTGGGGCCCCCCCATGAAATTTCGCTCTCCACCCCAACATCCCAAAAAACAACTAAATCAATTTATTTTATAATTTTTTAAGATTATTAGCCCAGCAGTGGATGATACACTGCTGGGCTAATCATTTAAAAAAAAAAAAAAAAAAATTGCAATAAGTGAAACTGGACCTAAGCAGTACTAATATGTAAATAAATATATAAATTCCGCCACTGTGGATTAATATAATATGCTTTTAAATGTGATTCTGTTGTGAGGTTAGCTGGTTAAAGAGATTTAGGGCAGCCAACAGGAGCAAAGCAAGGTAATGACTGAGGAGGAAGCATGGAGGTGCAGACAAATATAAGTTTACTGACTGGATCAGCAGAACTACTATGGTAAGCTGTAAAATCTGAGATAGAGATAAAAAAATCTATAAAATAAACCTTACCTTAATGTGTGAAGTACCAGCATGACACTATACATCAGCCACAGCAGCACATGTCACTTGCTAGGAACAAGTTCCCTCTCACCCTGCACTAGACAATGCTGCATGGGGGAGGGGCATGTGTGCACTCACTTATTCTTCCCACTTTTCACACCTTTCTATACAGCACTGTTCCCCTAACAAACTTAAGTTAGTTGATCTTAGGGCCACAGCAGAAAGAGCAGGGCTAAGGGGACCAGCAGACTGGATGCTGTCTGTCCAAGGCTGCATGGATACAGTGTGAGAATAGTCACACAGCCTCAAGACTGAAGAGAGCAGTGTGTGCAGCTGCACAAATGCTCAAATCAACACGTGCCTGTCGCTCCAGCTTTCTGCTGCGCCTACAGTCAGCCTTACCCAGAAACAATACCCACCACCAGAGCAGTTACCTGGTAACAATGGTAACCCCAGCAGGATGCAATGGGATTGTCTGGATGCTGGACTTAACATTCAGTGCTGCACAGCTTAATTCTAAAACAGCACATGGCACTAGCTTGGCATGTCACATAACACCGGTACGGTCTGGCACAGTTTCTCACAAATAAATATAAGCAGAAAACTTTTGACTGTGACAGTATTAGGACTGACTGTGTGTGTCCCTAATGTCACATGACATCAGCAGTCTGGCATGAACCAAAAAAAAAACCTTTTTTTTTTTTTAGGACTCTTGGGCCCCTTAACAAAGACTGGACCCTGGGCAGATGCCCCTTTTGCCCTGTGTTAAAAACGGCCTTGCCGCCCTGATCCGAAAATAATGCAAACCAAACTCCTTAACTTGCAATCTCAATAACCCAATAATTCTCCTGAAGACTGCCACGAACTGAAACCTAGACAACACGGTACTATCCTCATGAATCAAAAACGTCCCTTCCCCCACCGGCCAAACCACCAGATAACTTGCAACCGAGTCCACTGGACAACATTACCCCCCAACAGCATATAGCTGTATTAGCTTCCCTCTCCCCAATCTGTCTGTCTTAGATCTGCGAAACCAAATATCAAGGCCACCACAGGGCACTCTCATGTCCCCAAACCACAGACCACCTCTTCCAGATTTATTAACTGCAACCAACTCCGAAAAGAAACAATTTCAATCTATAATATCACTGAATATAAAGGGTGCGCCAATACTATAAGTGTAAAAAAAAATGTTTACAAAGATGTGTTAAACACAAATATTTTTTCAAAAATGTGTTATACAATGAAATATAAATTGTAAAATAAAAAATAATAAATAAAATATAAAATATATATATATAAAAAATAAAAAATGAGTGAATGATTCATGACGCTAAATGAGAAAACAGAACAAAATAATAATTGATAATAATGTGCCAATTAATAACAATGTGCAAATTAATAGTCTCTATTTTCCGTGAATAGTATGTCCAAAACAAATACAAACCACAATTGTTCAACCATTAGTGATCAAATATGAGAGTTCATGATTTATTTGTGTTAATTGTATCTTATTTGCTTGTTGACTCAACAAATGTATCCAGTAGCAACTGATAGCCTAGGCAGCTCTCTTGTATAATAGATAGTCAACAAACAGGGTCCTGAATGAGAGGAAAGAAAGAGGTGCCTGATGGTGTAATAACGAAAGCACAATTGATAGAACAAATGACAAGTACAGCTATATACTCACAATCCAAGGTGCACATACAGTGCAATAATAGGCAGACCGAGGCTTCAGAGCCACTCAGCTGACTCAATCCACTCCGATAGGCAGCTGGGCTAGGTACGAAGGGCGTCCTCCAAATCTTTACCAGAGCCAAAAAATGAGACAATCATCTATAGGAAGTGCCTACAGATTTAATAATATGATTCATAAACCAATTTCCAATATCCAGGAACATGGGCAAGGTACAGATAAAAAAAGTTGCTTTATTTAAAAACAATTAAAATCCAACAGGAGCACAGCAATCACTCATACCAAACCTTGCTCTAATTATACCCACAAGTCACCAATCATCAACCAATACACCAACTTCAAAATCCTTGAACAAGGCTGCTTCAACAAGAGAAGAGCACACGCTCAGTAACAATCCCACAACACTTTGCAGCAGCGAATACACCACCAGACGCCTCCCATCCACCAATACCCGACCCACACAAATGCTACAAATGGCCATCCATACTAAAAAAACTTTAGTAATGTCTTCCTGCCCCAAAAATTTAAACAAGAAGGCTAAAGCCACCACTCTCCTTTTCACTACAGTCCAGGAGACCACATCAGTTGCCACTCCTCCATCCATCTCAACAGTATCCATACTTGGTCCTGTCCTGATACTGACCACCATCTTACCAAAACCCCGTCCACTGACTCCAAACTTGCTTATAGGCCCTCCAAGTATTTTGAGCTAAAGCTCCTCTCACCAGCGACATTAAGCCTGGGTACCTAAATACCAAAGTTCTACTGGGCAGCTCATCCCTTCGCGATTGGCTTCTGGTGCCTCCTTCCGAAACTGGTCCCACTGCGTACGAGAAAAAGCATCACTGGTCCCTCCGTTTTATCAGCAGCCACTGGAATCCTGAATTCAGCTGCCATGGCTGAGAATACAGCCATCAAACGCTCACAATCTTGGGACCCAGCCGGGCCCACGAACAAGAAGCCATCCAGATAATGGATGACCGAGCTCACACCAGCCTGTTTAATAGCTACCCATTCTACAAAACTATTTTTTTCTAAATACGCACACGAAATAGAGCACCCCATGGGCAGGCACAAATCAATAAAGTAAGCTCCTTCGAACTAACACCCCAGCAGAATGATGCAACATAGGGAGAACAGGCAACAGCCTGGAAGCCACCTCAATATTAATTTTCCCAAGGAGTGCTCCATGCCCTGCTTCCTAAACCAAAGAAACAGCCCTGTCAAATGAGGCATAACTAACTGCTGTCAACAAGTGGTAAATTCCGTCATTCACCATGTTCCCCTTTGGATGAGACAGATGGTGTATCATCCTGAATTGGCCAGGAACTTTTTTAGGTACGACCCCCTAAAAGAGACCCTCTCAAGTCAGGGCCTGGAGGAAAGGCAAATGGACCAGGCATATGCCCCAGTTCAACCTCTTTCCTGAGCTTTTCCCTAACCACTGCTGGAAAGTCCCTGGCTGACCTCAAATTTTCCAAAATCACAAAACACAACCCTGGCCTTCAAATGGAATCATGAACCAGGAGCTAAAACCTGTCAATATTAGCTCTGCATCCCTTGTTTTCCTTCTCACTCTACCATACTGCTCTAACCAAGGAACCATCTCTCTTATTTTCACCGGGTTTCACACTCTGAGCAATGGAGTTCCCAACCTTCCCTCCAGGTTTTCCCCTCTTCAAGCACTTTGACATGGAGTGTGAACCCCACAGTTGGAACACTCATTTCTGTGTTTACACAAGGCTCCAAATTTCCATGTTTTTTTGTTGTACTAAAAACACAGCCCTTTTCTAATGGCCACTGCAGCACTAATGCTACTTGTGTTCCCTGACACTGCAAAGGACCGAAAGGACTAGCCCGCATGTAGAGGGGTCATTATTTCCAGCCAAATGCCCATGTCCCTATCGTCCCATCTCATCTCAGGGTGGACGGCGAAACGCTGATGAAATTGTTCATAGTACCGCCACTATGCCATGCCCTCATATGTCCTATTGGATTGAGCAATCTCTCCCAAGTAACAAAATAGTGCTGCACTTTGATCAGCAAACTTCTCACAGATTATACTGGCCATAATGCAAAATGCCTTGGACCAGTTCCCAAATGTTTTGGGCAACTTCCTATAATGCTTTTTACGTTCTTCCTCCTCTTTCTTTGTCTGTTTCCCCTTCGTATCCTCCTTAACCTCCCAGACCTGATACAGAGGGAGCAACACAAATATTTCTAAATACTCCCGTTTCCAAATGTGCTCTTTTAAATCAGCCATCAAATGAATGCCCAGAGGCCCAATTGAGCATAGACACAGGCGTCTAAAAGCTTGCTCCGAAAATGTAAGGCTCCCCCCTGCTTGCCCCCCTCCCGATGCACCCGGCATCCCCATCACCGGAGACTGTGCAGCCCCATCTGATCTTGGTCTGCCCGCCACCGCCGCACTAGGGACCCAAGCCTTTTCCACTGCACTCCCAACGACAACCAAACACTTCCCTGATCCCTGACCAGTCTGACCGGACACTAGCTGAAGAAGATCCTGTGCCGCACAGGGCCCTTCCTCTCAACCTGATGAATGGAAGATGTGAAAGCTCTTTTCCCTATGTCCCTGTCATATGTGTCCCCCCATGTGTCCCCCTCCCTTCAGTTCCAGACCTGGCAACCCCTTGCCCCCCAGAGCCCCGTATGGGGGATAAGGAATGTAGCAGCTGCGCCAAGGCAGCCAGCTCTCCTACCTGGCCTGCCGTAGAATGTCCAGTAGATGTTCCTTCACCCAAGTGCTCTCCATCTAGATCAATATAGGCAGTATCCACCCAAATGGAATCGCTGTCCGGGTTCAGAATTGTCATCTTCACTGGCACTCCCCTTGTGGCACTGAGGGGTAGGCTCTTCACCTCATCCTGAACACCTGTGGAACATAGGGGCGTAACATTATTTATAGCCACTCCCGCATCCCCGCCATAGGTGCCCCCATCCCCTCTACTAATGCTTATGCTACTACTCAGGGAAGTACCCCTTCCCCTAGCTCTACCACTATTTCTCAACACTCTCTCAGCCCTAGATCCTGCTCCCCTCTTCCTGTGGCCCTTACTTCTATCTGTCCTTCTACCAGTGCCCCCCTGCCCCCTTTCTATACTATTTGCTAAGTCCATGCCTCTCCCTGCACTACCCCAGCACTCTGTACTAAATTATTCCCTGAATGCGAGCAGGGGGCTCCTCTACCTAACCTGTCATAGCTCTCCCTGCCAGCCGGATCTTCCCCCAGGGGTTCACCTTCACCCAAGCCACCAGTGGTGCTGAACCTTCCCTCCACTGCTCCATCACACCCCCTACCAGCATCCAGGTCCTCAGGCTGGCCTGCACTCTCCTGCCTGGCCGCTATCACTGCTTCCGGTCTGCCGCTGATGAAGACATCGCTGTGCGCGACCTCTCCCCTACTCACACCTCTCCTGCTGTCTGCGCATGTCCTATTCCGGCAGGATCTCCTCTCCGGTTCCTGTATTGTGCTCCTGCTCCTCTCTGCCATCCTTGTATGCCTCCCAGACCTCAGCACCGGAGCTCCTCTGGCCTTCGCCAATGCTGAAACTCTAGCCAGCAGCCCCTGAACTGACGCCATGGGTAAGTCAACCTCTATCCCAGTACAGCTAGATTCCTAGTTTCTTCTAAATAGCAACTGCTGACCCACTTCCTGCTTATCCCCTACTTAACACCTGTCACACTCCACCCACTTCACCTATAATTGACCTTACACTTTCGCAGGTCCACAGTAGGAGGGTGGTTACCCACCCCTCCTTCCATGCTCTCATGCAGGGTGCATATATTGCATATTGTAAGGTAAATGGAGAATTATCTTGTTTGGCTGGAACTAGTATCAAAGAAAAGGCAGTAGTTAGGAACAGGCCATAGTAGTTACCAGGAAGGCATAACCAAAACCATGCATCAAAGCCCAAGAGATTACTCAAGAGTAGTCGAGAAGCAAGTCAAAGTCATGTATCAGCAGCAGACAGGTGTTCTTTCCTTGTTTCCATCCCCCCCCCCCTTTTTTTTCTTTTTTTTTTTCTTCTCCCCCTGGTTTTTTGTTTTGGATGGATGATTGTTCTAAATAGGGTATAAATATGGAAAAAAAATCACAATTCAGATACAGAAAATGTTATTTTATTGATGGGAACAAAAGGGGTGGGCCTATATTCTGTCTAATTTTTGTTTTTGGTTATTACTTGCTATTTTGGTCTGCTATATAGTGTGTTTATATTATTATCTTTTGTCCAAGTTTGCTTATTGATTTAAAGAAAAATGTACCTTGAATTGGTTCTAAATAAAAAATTTAAAAAAAAATGGAGGACAGGTCAGAATAATGAACACCAAGGTCTTTGTAGTTAAATAACCAAGCACAGAATGATGTCTTCAAAGGCCTTTTAACACTCGCTGTGCAGTGTTTTACCTAAAGGTAATTTCAGACTTTGATATTTTATTTAGCACTACCCTAAGCACATGTCACATAGTCCGGGATATCTTTAATAATAACATGGGCCCCAATTGCACTAACCTTAGTGTACCCCACTTCAGCTGCCTCAAAAGCTTTAGTGTTTAGGCCCTTTTTCCACATCCAACACTGAACAACAGGCAGCACACTCCATGCCTCCAGCCACGAACACAACCTTCTTTTTAGCAGATAAGCCTCTTGGGGCCTCACACATATTCTCTTCTTAGAATTTAAAACTTGGGGTTGTAAAGAGTTCACCTCAAATGTCATAGATGAAAGAGCCAGGCCTGCCCTTTGGGTGGGGCGA
Organism: Bombina bombina; assembly: GCF_027579735.1. Taxonomy (NCBI): domain Eukaryota; kingdom Metazoa; phylum Chordata; class Amphibia; order Anura; family Bombinatoridae; genus Bombina; species Bombina bombina. The sequence continues at coordinate 525,188,239 of NC_069502.1, read as the reverse complement.
GCAGGGCACTGGCCCTGGGCCCAGTGCTTTGGGAGGCCCTGCAGAGCTCATGTGCACTGTGAGAAGTAACTACAGAGGTCAATTATTTGTTGTATGTGCATTAAATATAACTTGTAAGAGTATAGAAAGTTTAGATCCACCAGAATAGGCGGTGCTACCGCTGCATTTGCAGCAACCAGTGTTTTGTAATGCAGGGCCATTTTTAGGGTTGGGTAAACCAGGATACTGCCTGGGGCATCAAGCATGCAGTAGCGCTAACAGTGACACTCCCCTCTATACGCACTGAGCTCTCTCTGCTCAGCAATTTCACTTATTCTGCATAACATTGAGCTCCTGAAAAAACAAGGCTCTTCCATTTCTTTAAACTCCATGGCTGCCAGAATGTGCTGCTATGAGATATGTATGTAGCAGGACTTGTTGGCAGCTATGGGGTTAACTGTAGTTAGCTTTAGGCAAGCTGTATATCGAGGGAGCTGGAGGTCATGTGGGAGGGGATGATCTGGTGAACTGCAAAAGAATAATTTACAGCTCCACAACAGAACATTGTGAAACGTTTTCCTTGCAGGTAATGCTAAGCAACTGTTTTGAGACAGCTGTCAACAAGCTATTACTTTATACATTCCGTAATATATTGACTAGCAAAGATTTGCAATGTCCTTCAAGGCAAGTTAATCCCATCAAAGGTTTAGGAGTTGCTGTCCCTACTGGTTGCAAAGTTTCTGAGAGATGTGTTTTTTGTTTCTTCTTTTTTTCATTGCCTTCAGAGAGACTAAAATAACAGATTATTAGGTATAAAAATGTTATTTTGTGAATTGCAATGTCATAAAGTTTGCTAATGTGAACTATTTTAATTTTTTTTAGAGGGGCCATTATAGTGAAATAAATACATGCTCTGATTGTTAAAGCATGTAATTTTAACACTAGCAACCATTCCATTCTAAGGGGTAGATTTATTATAGTGCGTGCGGACATGATACAATGTAGCGTATCATGTCTGCTGCACATCGATAACTGCTGGTGCAAGGCCGCCCCCTGCAGATCCTCGGCCAATTGGCTGCTAGCAGGGGGTGTCAATCAGCCTGATCGTATTCGATCGGGTTGATTTCTGTCTGCGGCCTCAGAGCAGGCGGACAAATTATGGAGCAGCGGTCTTTAGACAGCTGCTTCATAACTTCTGTTTCCGGCGTGCCTGAAGACTCGCGCGGAAACAGGGGCATCAAGCTCCATACAGAGCTTGATAAATCGGCCCCCATGTGTTTAAATCCTGTAAAAGGGTTAACCACATAGTTAAAGTACCCACCAGCAGCCACAGAGCATTGCTAGTATCAAGTAGTTAAGGCTGTTGACCCAATCAGCAGTGGTAATTGAACAACCCAGCTGTGCAATTACCACTGCTGATTGGGTGACCAGCAATTTCTATTCTGGACCAGCAGTGCTTTGTAGCTACCAAGTAGCATTGCAGGGTCGCTTATGTTAAAAAAAAAAAAATTGTCCCTTTAAGGCTTGCCCATTATAGATTATTGGTTAAGTATTATTATGGTGTGTTTTGAATATCTATATGTTGTGGTAATTAAGAATTTAAAATGAACTGTTATGTTATCACTTTTTGATATATTGGTGTGTCATTTTTCATTATCATGGATAATATGATAATAATTAAACCAAGACAAAGTTATAGGGGAATTTTAGCTTAAAGGGACACTAAACACAATTTTTGTTCTTTCATGATTCAGATAGAGCATGCAATTTTAAGCAACTAATTAATTCCTATTATCAATTTTTCTTTGTTATCTTGCTATCTTTATTTAAAAAGCAGGAATGTAAAGCTTAAGAGCCGGCCCATTTTTGTTTGAGAACCTAGGTTATGCTTGCTTATTAGTTTGCTAAATGTAGCCACCAATAAGCAAGCGCTATCCAGGGTTCTGAACCTAAAATGGGCTGGCTCCTAAGCTTTAAATTCCTTCTTTTTAAATAAAGATAGCAAGAGAATGAAGAAAAATTGAAAGTAGGAGTAAATTAGAAAGTTGTTTAAATTTGCATGCTCTATCTGAATCATGAAATAATTTATTGGTGTTTAGTAACCCTTTAACTAAGCATCAGTAATTCTGTAAAAACCCTTTTTAACCCACTGAGACTGAATTATATTGTTAAAGGATGAGTCTAATGTTATAAATGTCATAGCTTTAGATCCCTCCTGGGCCGGAATCAATTGTTTATAAAATGTATTACAAATCCAAAGTGTGTGTTAAATATATAGAAACTTCATACATAGCTTTTGGTCTGACCCCTCTTGAGAAGCATACAAGTTTATAAATAGAGGATATCCTTGTCATCTCAGTCTCAAGTAGTAACAATCTTATATTATCCTGACCATTATGCCACAATATAGATTGAGATTAAGTAACCAAAGACGGTTACACCAAAGGAGTACATATAAAAGCACTCACTCTCTTGTTGATGTATGATAGTATGGCGTGGTGTACGTGAAAAAAAGGAAACATTAAAAATATAACACTTTAATAGAATTAATTTAAAAATTGGGGTACGCTTAAAACCACTGGAGAACTATTAAAGGTTCTAAAGTAATAGATCTGAGAGAGGATCTAATCTCGTGTAATGGTAGAGATGATTGGTCAGGTATTGTATGGACAAACTAGAGATTGAATTTAGGTCAAATCTGTGTCCAAGGTGTGAGGTGGTGCAAACACTCAAGCACAGTAAGAGGTACAATATACTGAGGTGGGAATCTACAAGTAACAATCTACATAAAGTAGAGCCCTGTCATGTGGTTAGCAAGGAATGCTAGGACATTATCTACTCTCCTATTAGTGACTTTAAACATAAACTTGAAGTACAAGTACACACCTAATAATACAGCGCTGAAGTACTTGTGAAAAAATATACTCATGACTTCCAACAACCAGACCGGAGTATAGTATCTCTATGAACAGCTAACAAATATATGACCGTAGCCGTAGTTCAAGATTACCTGATTGCATAACCACAATGCTATAGCGTGGTAATATGAAAAAGATATAGTGTAACAACGACTGGATCCATCTACAACCTACTAAACAGGATATCATCCTGTGACACTAACCTCTAATAAATCTATGCTCCTAGTACATGTGAAACAATTATATTGTATGGTCAACATATTAGAATTTGCTATATGAGTTGTAGCAGTTGATAGCAGAATTGAGCTATGAATGAACTACCCTACAACGATATTTTATCTTAAACATTAGACACTCAGTATTCTTTATAACCCACGATTAACATACTGTCCTTCATCCACAGTTACAGCTTTGCACTGTTACTTATAATAACGCAAGTACATATGGAGTAAATGTTCTTTTATAGTTTCTTTCATCTCAAACATAAGGTAACCAACAAACTATACTCATATCAGGTTTAATGTAACAAGTACTAACCGAGGCTAGATTCCTAGCAATTCTAGCTACCTATCACATTCCTGGCTCTGGTTATACTACTTCCATTAATAGTTTTTAGAGGTTCATACTACGTCAGTCTCTGCACTGATAGCTCTGGATTCTAGGCTAACCTTAATATAGTCACTGCCTCTGTAGTGTATATAACCATTGTTGCTGCTTCAATACCACTCAGCAATCCCTGCCATACTAATCCACACTATATCTATAGGACGTTTTACACATATCCATAGACTTTATGACTGTATATTATACCAGCAAGTACATAATACTAGGAGAGTAGATAATGTCCTAGCATTCCTTGCTAACCACATGACAGGGCTCTACTTTATGTAGATTGTTACTTGTAGATTCCCACCTCAGTATATTGTACCTCTTACTGTGCTTGAGTGTTTGCATCAATACATATATATTTTCACCTCACACCTTGGACACAGATTTGACCTAAATTCAATCTTTAGTTTGTCCATACAATACCTGCCCAATCATCTCTACCATTACACGAGATTAGACCCTCTCTCAGATCTATTACTTTAGAACCTTTAATAGTTCTCCAGTGGTTTTAAGCGTACCGAAATTTTTAAATTAATTCTATTAAAGTGTTATATTTTTAATGTTTCCTTTTTTCATGTACACCACGCCATACTATCATACATCAACAAGAGAGTGAGTGCTTTTATTTGTACTCCTTTGGTGTAACCGTCTTTGGTTACTTAATCTTAATTGTGAATTAGTACTTAGCACCCCTGGGCTTCATTTACTGCAAATAAGGCCATTCGTTTGACCATTACTAGCCCATCTCTCATTATTTTAAGTAGTGCCATCACACACCCCTTTCTTTTGAACAATATAGATTGAGCCAGTAGAGCTGTACAATAACATGAAATAAAGTCAGGGACTCCCAATCCTAGTTAAAGTGAGCCTTCTGATCCTGAGTCTCTTCACTTGCAAAATTAAGATAATTATGTTTTTTGGAATAAGTTCATAGACTTTAAATCAATTTTGATTGCCAAGAATTGGAACAATTTAGGTAGGATTGACATCTTCACGATCACCATTCTACCAAAAAGTGAGATACAATACTTATTCCACTTATGTAACAAATGTTTTGATTGTATCAGGAGAGGTTTATACTTTAGTTTCAATAATTGGGACACATTTTGTAGAAGCTGAATTCACAGGTATTTTTTTTAACATGTTTGGCTATAAAGTTTGGCTATAAAGTTTAACTTTAAAAGTTTTATGGTATGGTCAGGGATATGGGTATGGATAGCTTCGCACTTGTTCTCATAAATTTAACCTGAAATAGAGAAGAATTTCTGAAAAATAGAATATAGTACTAGAAGAAATAATAAAGACATTCACCTAGATTACGAGTTTTGCGCTATACTAGGTGCGTAAATAACGCAATAAAATGAGCGGTATCAAACTTTCCATGGCCATTACGAGTTACTGAAAAACATTGTTGTGCTGTGCGTTATGGTGCTTTAAGCTCTGTACCGCACAAAAGCCAAGGGCTGAGTTTACATGCTCATGCACGCTTTCCCCCATAGACATCAATGGGGACAGAGTGTTAGAAAAAAACGAACACCTGCGATCGCGGAATGGCAAATCGCCATTATACAACCCCATTTATGTCTATAAGGGAAAGACAAATTCCGTTTAAACCTAACACCCTAACATAAACCCCTAATCTAAATACCCTTAATCCACCGCTCCCCGACATCGCCAACACTAAATAAAGTGATTAACCCCTAATCTTCCGCTCCCCGACATCGCCGACACTAAATAAACCTATTAACCCCTATACCGCCGGCTCCCCACATCGCAACTAATAAATAAACCTAATAACCCCTAATCCGCCACCCACCCACATCGCTACTACTATAATAAACCTATTAACCCTAAAACCGCTGGCCCCCCACATCGCCAACACTATAATAAAGTATCAACCCCTAAACCGCCAGCCCCCCACATCGCAACTAATAAACTAAATCTATTAACCCCTAAACCACTGGCCACCCATATCACAAAACATAATTAAACCATTAACCCCTAAACCACCGGCCCCCCATATTGCAAAACATAAATTAAACTATTAACCCCTAAACCTAACACCCCCCTAACTTTAAATTAAAAGTTACAATATAATTATCTTAAAATAAATAAACACCTGTGAAATAAAAAAAACCTAAGATTAAACTTTAAATTAACCTAACATAACTATTCTAATAAAATTAAAAAAAAACTTCAAATTAAAAAATCTAAATTACAAGTTTAAATAAACCTAATAGTACTAAAAAATTAAAAAAGCTAGCATTATGAAAAATAAAAAACACTAACGCCTAGATTATGAGTTTTGCATTAGAGGCTGTGCGGTGCTAACGAGCAGTTTATGCTCACCGCTCACTTACATACAGCGCTGGTATTACGGGTTTTTACAAACCCGGCGATAGCCGCAAAAAAGTAGAGCAAAATGTTGCTCCACATCTCACCTCAATACCAGCGCTGCTTACGTTAGTGGTGAGCTGGTAAAACGTGCTCATGTACGATTTGCCCATAGGAATCAATGGGGGAGAGCCGGCTGAAAAAAAAACCTAACACCTGCAAAAAAGCAGTGTAAAGCTCCTAACGCAGCCCCATTGATTCCTATGGGGAAATCGTACATGAGCACGTTTTACCGCAACCTACATTATACTTATGAACCCCTAATCTGATGCCCCTAACATCGCCGACACTTACATTATATTTATTAACACCTAATCTGCCGCCCCCAATGTCGGTGCAACCTAACTACATTTATTAACCCCTAATCTTCCGCCCCCAGTGCCGCCGCCACTATAATACAGTTATTAACCCCTAAACCTAAGTCTAACCCTAACCCTAACCCCCTAACTTAAATATAATTTAAATAAATCTAAATAAAATTACTACAATTAACTAAATAATTCCTATTTAAAACTAAATACTTACCTATAAAATAAACCCTAAGCTAGCTACAATATATGATTGGAACAGCCAATAGAATGCCAGCTCAATCCTATTGGCTGATTGGATTAGCCAATAGGATTGAAGTTCAATCCTATTGGCTGATTGCATCAGCCAATAGGATTTTTTCTACCTTAATTCCGATTGGCTGATAGAATTCTATCAGCCAATCGGAATTGAATGGACGCCATCTTGGATGACGTCATTTAAAGGAACCTTCTTTCAGTCGTCGGCCGTCGGATTAAGAGAATGCTCCGCGTCGGATGTCTTGAAGATGGATCTGCTCCGCGCCGGATGGATGAAGATAGAAGATGCCGTCTAGAGGACCACTTCTGCCCGGTTGGGTGAAGACGTCTCCGGTAGGGTGATCTTCAAGGGGTTAGTGTTAGTTTTTTTTAAGGGGGAATTGGGTGGGTTTTAGAGTAGGTTTGGTTGTGTGGGTGGTGGGTTTTAATGTTAGGGGGGATTGTCATTTGTTTTACAGGTAAAAGAGCAGCTTACTTTGGGGCAATGCCCAGCAAAAGGCCCTTTTAAGGGCTATTTGTAATTTAGTGTAGGGTAGGGTTTTTTTTATTTTGGGGGGCTTTTTTATTTTGTTAGGGGGATTAGATTAGGTGTAATTAGTTTAAAAATCTTTTAATTTCTTTATTATTTTCTGTAATTTAGTGGGGGGGGGTTGTACTTTAGATAATTTTATTTAATTGTAATTAATTGTATTTAATTTAGGTAATTAATTTAATTGTAGTGTAGTGTTAAGTGTAATTGTAACTTAGGTTAGGTTTTATTTTACAGGTATATTTGTATTTATTTTAACTAGGTAGTTATTAAATAGTTAATAACTATTTAATAACTATTATACCTAGTTAAAATAAATACAAAGTTGTCTGTAAAATAAAAATAAACCCTAAGATAGCTACAATGTAACTATTAGTTAAATTGCAGCTAGCTTAGGATTTATTGTATAGGTAAGTATTTAGTTTTAAATAGGAATAATTTAGTTAATGATAGTAATTTTATTTAGATTTATTTAAATTATACTTGTTAGTGGGTGCTAGGGTTAGGGTTAGACTTAGGTTTAGGGGTTAATAACTTTATTATAGTGGCGGCAAAGTTGGGGGCGGCAGATTAGGGGTTAATAATATTTAACGTTTGTGATGCGGGAGTACAGCGGTTTAATATATTTATTCTAGTGGCGGCGATGTCCGGTTCAGCAAATTAGGGGTTAAAATATTTATTTTAGTGTTTGCGATGTGGGGGGGGGCCTCGGTTTAGGGGTTAATAGCTAGTTTATGGGTGTTAGTGTACTTTTTAGCACTTTAGTTAAGAGTTTTATGCTACAGCGTTGTAGTGTAAAAATGCGGTACCAGGCTTGACAGGAGAGGGTGTACCTCTCACTTTTGGTCAGACTCCGGCGCTATGCAAGTCCCATTGAAAATATAGGATACGCAATTGACGTAAGTGGATTTGCGGTATTTCCAAGTCTGGCCAAAAAAGTGAGGTACACTTGTACCTGCAAGACTCGTAATACCAGCGGGCATTAAAAAGCAGCGTTAGGACTTCTTAATGCTGCTTTTTAACCCTAACGCACAACTCGTAATCTAGGCCTAAGATTATAACAATAAAAAATGAAATTATCCTAAATAATAAAAATTACACCTTATCTAATAGCCCTATAAACAGAAAAAAGCCCCCAAAATAAAAACACCCCCTAACCTAACAATGAACTACCAATAGCCCTTAAAAGGACTTTTTGTAGGGCATTGCCCTAAATTAAACAGCTCTTTTACATAAAAAAATTACAAAGTCCCCCTAAAAGTAAAAAAACCCCACGAAACCAACCCCAAAAAATAAAAATCCTAAGTCTAAAAAAATACTAAGCTACCCCTAAAGGTGCATTTGTATGGGCATTGCCTTAAAAGGGCATTCAGCTCTTTTACTGCCCATCCCTAATCTAAAAAAAAAAAAACATCCAAAAAAAAGAAAAAAAAAAACTAATACTTATCTCAAAAAATCTACTCACGGTTTCTGAAGTCCAGACATCCATCTTCATCTAGGCGGCATCTTCAAATTAAATTCAATAGGATTTCAGTAGCTCTCATCCTATTGGTTGATTTGAAAATGTCAGCCAATAGGAATGCAAGGTACCCCATATTTAAACGGGTACCTTTCATTCAAGCTGCAGTGTACGACAGTAATCGTATGAAAAGGATCCTCCATGCTGGATGTCCGCGCAGCCGGCGACAATGCTCTGCAGCTCCATGCCTCCACAGCTCTGCGACACCGGGATGAAGATAGAAGCTGCTTCCTGGATGAGGACTTCTCGCCGCCTGGATGAAGATGGATATCCAGACTTCAGGAACCGTGAGTAGATTTTATGGGGTTAGTGTTAGGGTTTTTTCTTATTTTTTTTTTGGATGTTTTTTTTTTTAGATTAGGGATGGGCAGTAAAAGAGCTGAATGCCCATACAAATGCCCCTTTAGGGGTGATGGGTAGTTTAGGATTTTTTTAGACTAAGGTTTTATTTTGGGGGGTTGGTTGGGTGGGGGGGGATTCTTTTAGTAGGGACTTTGTAATTTTTTAATGTAAAAGAGCTGTTTAACTTCTTTTAAGATCTATTGGTAGTTTATGGTCAGGATAGGGGGTGTTTTTATTTTGGGGATCTTTTTTGTTTTTATAGGGCTATTAGATTAGGTGTAATCTTAGTGTTTTTTATTTTTCGTAATTTTAGCATTTTTTTTTTTAATTGTTAGATTTTTTATTTTATTTTATTAGAATAGTTATGTTAGGTTAATTTATAGTTTAATCTTAGTTTTTTTAGTTTCACAGGTAAGTTTTTTCATTTATTTTAAGATAGTTATATTGTAACTTTCAATTTAAAGTTATGGGGTGTTAGGTTTAGGGGTTAATAGTTTAATTTAGTGTTTTGCAATGTGGGGGGCCGGTGGTTTAGGGGTAATAGGTTTGGTTTATTAGATGCAATGTGGGTGGGCTGGCGGTTTAGGGGTTAATAGGTTTAGTTTATTAGTTGCAATGTGGGGGGCTGGAGGTTTAGGGTTTAATAGTTTATTATAGTATTGGCGATGTGGGGGGGCGGTGGTTTAGGGGTTACTAGATTTATGTCGTATTGGCGATGTGGGGAGTCAGCGTTTAGGGGTTAATAGGTTTAATATAGTATTTGCCATGTGGGAAAGTGGTGGTTTAGGGGTTAATAGGTAGTTTATGGGTGTTAGTGTACTTTGTAACATTTTAGTTATGAGTTTTGTGAAACATTTTTGTTTTGCAAAATCCATAAATACTGGACTCGCGGAATGGCTTTTGTCTGTATAGGCTGTAATCTAAGCATTTTATCCGGACTGCACAACCTGTAATACGGCGCTATAGAAAATCCCACACACACATTTTTTGAGTGTGGAATGGAGGGTTGTGGTAAGGCTAAAATGCTTGCAATATACCTATACCACCGTGACTCGTAATATGCGTTACCTGCCATTCCACGCGCAATGGCCAATTTTTCAGCAGCATAGCTGATTAGATTAGGTGTAATTAGTTTAAAAAACTTGTAATTATTGTATCCCACCCAATCCCCCCTTAAAAAAAAAACCTAACACTAACCCCCTGAAGATCACCCTACCTGGATTAGGGGTTAATAGTAGTTTATGGGTGTTAGTGTACTTTATAGCACTTTAGTTAAGAGCTTTATGTTCCGGTGTTAGCCCATAAAACTCTTAACTACTGACTTTTAAATGTGGTAGGAGTCTTGGAGGTAGAGGCTGTACCGCTCACTTCTTCCAAGACTTGTAATACCAGCGTTAGGCAAATCCCATTAAAAAGATAGGAAATGCAATTGACGTAAGGGGATTTGCGGTATGGAAAGTTGCGGAAAAAAAGTGAGCGGTACACCTGTACCTACCTGACTCGTAATACCAGCGGGTGTTAAAAAGCAGCGTTAGGTCCCCTTAACGCTGCTTTTTAAGGCTAACGCCAAACTCGTAATCTAGCAGAATTTTTTTATAAACCTCAAATCTGAGGTTATTCACCTAAGGCCACACCCTCCCTCCTAACAGAAATACACATTCCCTGATATGCTCAAATTCAATAAGCATTCAAGTTTATACAATATGCATAAAAATTATGATTTGGTCAAAATACTCACTTGCCTAATAATTGTGCACACAGTGGCCTAGATTTGGAGTTTTGTCGGTAACAACCCGAAAAACTAACGCCGGCTTTTTTCTGGCCGCACCATAAAAATAACTCTGGTATCGAGAGTCCACATAAAGGCTGCGTTAGGCTCCAAAAAAGGAGCGTAGAGCATTTTTAACGCAGCTTCAACTCTCGATACCAGAGTTGCTTACGGACGCGGCCAGCCTCAAAAACGTGCTCGTGCACGATTCTCCCATAGGAAACAATGGGGCTGTTTGAGCTGAAAAAAAAACAAACACCTGCAAAAAAGCCGCGTTCAGCTCCTAACGCAGCCCCATTGTTTGCTATGCGGTAACCCTTCCTACGTCTGCACCTAACACTCTAACATGTACCCCGAGTCTAAACACCCCTAACCTTACACTTATTAACCCCTAATCTGCCGCCCCCGCTATCGCTGACCCCTGCATATTATTATTAACCCCTAATCTGCCGCTCCGTAAACCGCCACTACTTACATTATCCCTATGTACCCCTAATCTGCTGCCCCTAACACCGCCGACACCTATATTATATTTATTAACCCCTAATCTGCCCCCCACAACGTCGCCTCCACCTGCCTACACTTATTAACCCCTAATCTGCCGACCGGACCTGAGCGCTACTATAATAAAGTTATTACCCCCTAATCCGCCTCACTAACCCTATCATAAATAGTATTAACCCCTAATCTGCCCTCCCTAACATCGCCGACACCTAACTTCAATTATTAACCCCTAATCTGACGACCGAATCTCGCCGCTATTCTAATAAATGTATTAACCCCTAAAGCTAAGTCTAACCCTAATACTAACACCCCCCTAAATTAAATATAATTTAAATCTAACGAAATTAATTATCTCTTATTAAATAAATTATTCCTATTTAAAGCTAAATACTTACCTGTAAAATAAATCCTAATATAGCTACAATATAAATTATAATTATATTATAGCTATTTTAGGATTTATATTTATTTTACAGGTAACTTTGTATTTATTTTAACCAGGTACAATAGCTATTAAATAGTTAAGAACTATTTAATAGCTAAAATAGTTAAAATAATTACAAATTTACCTGTAAAATAAATCCTAACCTAAGTTACAAATAAACCTAACACTACACTATCAATAAATTAATTAAATAAACTACCTACAATTACCTACAATTAACCTAACACTACACTATCAATAAATTAATTAAATACAATTGCTACAAAGAAATACAATTAAATAAACTAGCTAAAGTACAAAAAATAAAAAAGAACTAAGTTACAAAAAATAAAAAAATATTTACAAACATAAGAAAAATATTACAACAATTTTAAACTAATTACACCTACTCTAAGCCCCCTAATAAAATAACAAAGCCCCCCAAAATAAAAAAATGCCCTACCCTATTCTAAATTACTAAAGTTCAAAGCTCTTTTACCTTACCAGCCCTGAACAGGGCCCTTTGCGGGGCATGCCCCAAGAAGTTCAGCTCTTTTGCCTGTAAAAGAAAAAATACAATACCCCCCCCCAACATTACAACCCACCACCCACATACCTCTAATCTAACCCAAACCCCCCTTAAATAAACCTAACACTAAGCCCCTGAAGATCATCCTACCTTGTCTTCACCATACCAGGTTCACCGATCGGTCCAGAAGAGCTCCTCCGATGTCCTGATCCAAGCCCAAGCGGGGGGCTGAAGAGGTCCATGATCCGGCTAAAGTCTTCATCCAAGCGGGCCAGAAGAGGTCTTCCATCCGATTGAAGTCTTCATCCAAGCGGCATCCATCTGGAGCAAAGCGGCAGCATCCTGAAGACCTCCACCGCGGAACATCCATCCTGGCCGACGACTGAACGACGAATGACGGTTCCTTTAAACGACGTCATCCAAGATGGCGTCCCTCGAATTCCAATTGGCTGATAGGATTCTATCAGCCAATCGGAATTAAGGTAGGAATATTCTGATTGGCTGATGGAATCAGCCAATCAGAATCAAGTTCAATCCGATTGGCTGATCCGATCAGCCAATCAGATTGAGCTCGCATTCTATTGGCTGTTCCGATCAGCCAATAGAATGCGAGCTCAATCTGATTGGCTGATCGGATCAGCCAATCGGATTGAACTTGATTCTGATTGGCTGATTCCATCAGCCAATCAGAATATTCCTACCTTAATTCCGATTGGCTGATAGAATCCTATGAGCCAATCGGAATTCGAGGGACGCCATCTTGGATGACGTCATTTAAAGGAACCGCCATTCGTCGTTCAGTCGTCGGCCAGGATGGATGTTCCGCGGTGGAGGTCTTCAGGATGCTGCCGCTTCGATCCGGATGGATGCCGCTTGGATGAAGACTTCAATCGGATGGAAGACCTCTTCTGGCCCGCTTGGATGAAGACTTCAGCCGGATCATGGACCTCTTCAGCCCCCCGCTTGGGCTTGGATCAGGACATCGGAGGAGCTCTTCTGGACCGATCGGTGAACCTGGTATGGTGAAGACAAGGTAGGATGATCTTCAGGGGCTTAGTGTTAGGTTTATTTAAGGGGGGTTTGGGTTAGATTAGGGGTATGTGGGTGGTGGGTTGTAATGTTGGGGGGGGGTATTGTATGTTTTTTTTACAGGCAAAAGAGCTGAATTTCTTGGGGCATGCCCCGCAAAGGGCCCTGTTCAGGGCTGGTAAGGTAAAAGAGCTTTGAACTTTAGTAATTTAGAATAGGGTAGGGCATTTTTTTTATTTTGGGGGGCTTTGTTATTTTATTAGGGGGCTTAGAGTAGGTGTAATTAGTTTAAAATTGTTGTAATATTTTTCTTATATTTGTAAATATTTTTTTATTTTTTGTAACTTAGTTCTTTTTTATTTTTTGTACTTTAGCTAGTTTATTTAATTGTATTTCTTTGTAGCAATTGTATTTAATTAATTTATTGATAGTGTAGTGTTAGGTTAATTGTAGGTAATTGTAGGTAGTTTATTTAATTAATTTATTGATAGTGTAGTGTTAGGTTTATTTGTAACTTAGGTTAGGATTTATTTTACAGGTAAATTTGTAATTATTTTAACTATTTTAGCTATTAAATAGTTCTTAACTATTTAATAGCTATTGTACCTGGTTAAAATAAATACAAAGTTACCTGTAAAATAAATATAAATCCTAAAATAGCTATAATATAATTATAATTTATATTGTAGCTATATTAGGATTTATTTTACAGGTAAGTATTTAGCTTTAAATAGGAATAATTTATTTAATAAGAGATAATTAATTTCGTTAGATTTAAATTATATTTAACTTAGGGGGGTGTTAATATTAGGGTTAGACTTAGCTTTAGGGGTTAATACATTTATTAGAATAGCGGCGAGATTCGGTCGGCAGATTAGGGGTTAATAATTGAAGTTAGGTGTCGGCGATGTTAGGGAGGGCAGATTAGGGGTTAATGCTATTTATGATAGGGTTAGTGAGGCGGATTAGGGGTTAATAACTTTATTATAGTAGCGCTCAGGTCCGGTCGGCAGATTAGGGGTTAATAAGTGTAGGCAGGTGGAGGCGACGTTGTGGGGGGCAGATTAGGGGTTAATAAATATAATATAGGGGTCGGCGGTGTTAGGGGCAGCAGATTAGGGGTACATAAGGATAACGTAGGTGGCGGCGCTTTGCGGTCGGCAGATTAGGGGTTAATAAGTGTAGGCAGGTGGAGGCGACGTTGAGGGGGGCAGATTAGGGGTTAATAAATATAATACAGGGGTCGGTGGTGTTAGGGGCAGCAGATTAGGGGTACATAAGGATAACGTAGATGGCGGTCGGCAGATTAGAGGTTAAAATTTTTTTTTCGAGTGTCGGCGATGTGGGGGGACCTCGGTTTAGGGGTACATAGGTAGTTTATGGGTGTTAGTGTACTTTAGAGCACAGTAGTTAAGAGCTTTATAAACCGGCGTTAGCCCAGAAAGCTCTTAACTACTGACTTTTTTCCTGCGGCTGGAGTTTTGTCGTTAGATGTCTAACGCTCACTTCAGAAACGACTCTAAATACCGGAGTTAGAGAAATCCCATTGAAAAGATAGGATACGCAATTGACGTAAGGGGATCTGCGGTATGGAAAAGTCGCGGCTGGAAAGTGAGCGTTAGACCCTATTTTGAGTGACTCCAAATACCGGCGGTAGCCTAAAACCAGCGTTAGGAGCCTCTAACGCTGGTTTTCACGGCTAACGCCAAACTCTAAATCTAGGCCAGTGTATTTCCAATTTCAAAGTATTTATTTTGTGGGTCTTAAGTTTAGACTGTGTGTTAGATTCTTTAATTAATTGGCCTCTGACACAAGCTTTCAGAGCCCCCCAAACTTATATATGGTGGGATGTTGTAGCTTCATTTTTTGATACAAATTGCATTATCCGTTGACTAAGGTTATTAACAAACAATTTACCTCTGAACAACAGGGGGTTTAGAGTCCACAATCTCTGCCTGACCAGATCAATTACTCCAGCTAGAGTTAGCTAAATTGCATTGTGGTCCGACCAGGAGATAAAGTGGATATAAGTCTGAGAGACTAATGGTAACATGGTTTGGCTAACAAGTAAATAGTCGCTCCTAAAAAAGGAGTGGTGAACTGTGGAGTAGTAGGTATAATCCATAGCTGTCCTGTTAGTGGCTCTTCAGCTGTCGATGAGATTTTACCTTTTATTTTTTATTTACTTTATTTGTGCAGTGTCCACTACTTCCTGATGCAGTCCCACAAAGGGGCTGTGGTCTCTACAGAAATGCATATCTAGCTTGATGTCATACATTTTCTCCATCAACATGAGCTGGTCTACTATTCAGTAAAAGCTAGAGATGGGAATTCAGATTCTGCTCATGCTTAGAAGATTTGCCTGACATTTATTTGAGCCTACTTTAGGGCCAACCTTACACCTGTGTGTTCTATTCTAAGGAGAAAAACTTTGGGTTGGAACTTGAGTGAGCCATACAATTTGCTAATGGTGGTGGGGAGCAAGGTGGCTGAGCTGGGAGGCCCCACAAATGCTAAGGGTGGCCCTGGAAGGAGCACTAACATACAATCTCAACTTTTATGGGCCGGTTTATAAAGAGTCGGACAGACATGATCTGCTGAAGTGATCATGCCCGCCCAACATCGCAGAATGGTTATGGTGAACTGCTTGTGCAATGCCCCTCCCTGCAGATTTGTGGCCACTAGCAGGGGGTGTCAATCAATCCGATTATATGTGATTGGGCTGATTGCTGTATGCCGCATCAGAGGTGGCGTACAAGTTAAGGAGAAGTGGTCTTAAGACTGCTGCTTCTTTACTCCTATTTCCGTCGAGCCTGAAGCCTTGCGGGGAAACAGATGTATCTGGCCACATTCGGGCCATGATAAATTGGCCCCTTAGCATTTATTCTTATATTTAAAAGGTTTCCCTTCTCCCTACTTAACCTCTCTTTGCTCTAACTAGAGTACTAGATATGCAAAAAAAGCCCAAGTTTTGTTGTAGTAAGGAATGATGATGCATGGCTCCCCTAGCAAGATCTTCAACTGCCTCTGCTTTCTGTCAGTATACTATTTTTAACAGAAATGTACACACCTATACACATTTAAAACATAAATAACTATAATTTCTTTAGTTTGGTTATTGAATACTTTTTAAAGGGATGTTAAACAGTCTTTTGTAATAAAGTCATTGTTGTTTTATTTTTGTAATAAAAAAGCACTATGCTGTGATGTAACCTTTTAATTAATTTCCCTCCCTCTACATTTGTGCAGTGTTCATTACTTCTTGTCACAGCCTTACAAGGAGGAGGGGGGCTCTGCAGGAAGGCTTTATGTAGCCTGATGTCATAAAACTTCCATGCTGGTTACTATTAAGTGAATTTACTAGATTACATGGAGCCAGACTTGCTCATGCCTAGATCACTCAGAATGTAACCTAAGTTTCAAAGATGTCAGCTCCCATATCACACTGGGGGCAAGGCTACACTGAGAATTTCTAACTGTTCATTATGCAAAAAATTAACAGCTAGATTACGAGTTGTGTGTTAGGCTGAAAAAGCAGTGTTAACAGGTCCTAACCTGGCCTTACCGCAAAACAACTTACGTAAACTTCGTAAAGTCTTTTTTCTATGGGACTTCCATAGCACCGGTATTACGAGTCTGTCCTGGGAGGCCAAAAAGTGAGCGGTACACCCTACCCCATCAAGAGTCCTAACGCATTTAAAAGTCAGTAATTAAGAGTTTTATAGTACAATGCCATAACATAAAACTCATAACTAAAGTGCTAAAATGTATACTAACACCCATACACTACCTATTAACCCCTAAACTGAGGCCCTCTCGCATTGCAAACACTATAATACATTGTTTAACCCCTAATCTGCTGCTCCGGACATCGCCACAACTATAATAAACATATTAACCCCTAAACCGCCGCACTCCCGCCTCGCAAACACTAGTTAAATATTATTAACCCCTAATCTGCCGCCCCTAACATCGCAGCCACCTACCTACATTTATTAACCCCTAATCTGCCGCCCCAAAGTCGCCGCCACTATACTAAATGTATTAACCCCTAAACCTAAGTCTAACCCTAACCCTAACACCCCCTAACTTAAATATAATTACAATAAATCTAAATAAAAATTACTATCATTAACTAAATTATTCCTATTTAAAACTAAATACTTACCTATAAAATAAACCCTAAACTAGCTACAATATAACTAATAGTTACATTGTAGCTATCTTAGGGTTTATTTTTATTTTACAGGCAAGTTTGTATTTATTTTAACTAGGTAAAATAGTTATTAAATAGTTATTAACTATTTAATTACTACCTAGCTAAAATAAATACAAATTTACCTGTAAAATAAAACCTAACTTCTTCGCCCAGCTTGGATGAAGACTTCTCCCGGCTTCGTTGAGGACTTCGGCCCAATTGGATGAAGACTTCTGCTACTTCCTTGAAGATGGATGTCCGGTCTTCAGAACAGTAAGTCGATCTTCAGGGGGTTAGTGTTAGGTTTTTTTAAGGGTGTATTGGGTGGGTTTTATTTTTAGGTTAGGGTTTGGGCCTGCAAAAGAGCTAACTGCCCTTTTAAGGGCAATGCCCATCCAAATGCCCTTTTCAGGGCAATGGGGAGCTTAGGTATTTTTAGATAGTATTTTATTTGGGGTGTTGGTTGTGTGGGTGGTGGGTTTTACTGTTGGGAGAGTTGTTTGTATTTTCTTTTACAGGTAAAAGAGCTGATTACTTTGGGGCAATGCCCCGCAAAAGGCCCTTTTAAGGGCTATTGATAGTTTAGTTTAGTTTAGGCTAGGTTTTTTTTTATTTTGGGGTGCTTTTTTATTTTGATAGGGCTATTAGATTAGTTGTAATTAGTTTAAATATATATTTTTTTGTACTTTAGGTAATTTAATTTAATTTATATAATTGTTGTTAATTTATTAATTTATTTAATTATAGTGTAGTGTTAGGTGTTATTGTAACTTAGGTTAGGTTTTATTTTACAGGTACTTTTGTATTTATTTTAGCTAGGTACTTATTAAATAGCTAATAACTATTTAATAACTATTCTACCACGTTAAAATAAATACAAACTTGCTTGTAAAATAAAAATAAACCCTAAGTTAGCTACAATGTAACTATTAATTATATTGTAGCTAGCTTAGGGTTTATTTTATAGGTAAGTTTTTAGTTTTAAATAGGAATAATTTAGTTTATGATAGTAATTTTTATTTAGATTTATTGTAATTATATTTAAGTTAGGGGGTGTTAGGGTTAGACTTAGGTTTAGGGGTTAATACATTTAATATTGTGGCGCTGACGCTGGGGACGGCAGATTAGGGGTTGATAAATGTAGGTAGGTGGCGGCGATGTTAGGGACGGCAGATTAGGGGTTAATAATATTTAACTAATGTTTGTGAGGCAGGAGTGCGGCAGTTTAGGGGTTAATATGTGTATTATAGTGGCTGCAACATTGGGGGCGACATATTAGGGGTTAATAAGTGTAGGTAGGTTGCGGCAACATTAGGGGCGGCAAATTAGGGGTTAATAATTATAATGTACGTATAGGTGATGTTGGGGTTAGCAGATTAGGGGTTCAAAAGTATAATGTAGGTGGCAGCGGTGTCCGGAGCAGCAGATTAGGGGTTAATAAATATAATGCAGGTGTCGGCAGATTAGGGGTTAATAAGTATAAGATTAGGGGTGTTTAGACTCGAGGTTCATGTTAGGGTGTTAGGTGTAGACATAAATTTTATTTCCCCATAGGAATCAATGGGGCTGCGTTACTGAGATTTACGCTGCTTTTTTGCAGGTGTTAGACTTTTTCTCAGCCGGCTCTCCCCGTTGATTCCAATGGGGAAATCATGCTTGAGCATGTACGACCAGCTCACTGCTGACTTAAGCAGCGCTGGTATTGGAGTGCGGTAAGGAGCAAAATTTTGCTCAACGCTCACTTCTTGTCTTTTAACACCGGGTTTGAAAAAAGTGAGCGGTGAGAGAAAACTGCTCGTTAGCACCGCATACCCTCTAACGCACAACTCGTAATCTAGCCGTCAGTAAGTTGTTTGTGTTTTTTTGCACAATCGGTTTCCTTTTAGGTTACTTTGATTTCACCCTTTTGTTTTTACCAAAAAAGCAATGGTTAATACCCCTTTAAATTAAATGTATAAATTAAAATCTAACTTAAATTAAGCAGAAAGGTTCCATTTAACAACGGCTGGACAGACAAGGACGGACATCTCTGCCACTGTCTGCCTGGCATTGCATCTATTGAACAACAATACATTGCCCACAATTATCATTTCACAAGCTGGTGCTTGTGCAATGTAACCCCCTGCTCATGCACGGCTAACAAACACCACAGTAGGAGAAGCTCAGGGGGACAAAGAAACACCACTTGAGAGTTGGCATAGTAGGTTAAGAAGCAGTGGGCTGATGCTACATTTGAAACTGTAATTCAAACCATTGATTATCTGTAACACAGAGATCAGTGAACTGTATTATTATTGCCATATCTGGGTTAACCATGTATTATATGGTAATACATCAGTACTGCTTGTCGGATTTGAAGAGTTAACAAGAAGTTGAGAGCACTGAGACTTGCAGCTGTTTAAAGAAATGCCAGCTAATCAGAGGTATAACGAGGTTGCGCCAGCAGTTCTCTCAGGGAGAGGGAGGAGGTGTGGATATAAGCACTGTACAGCTCCCGTTCAAAGAAGGACCAGGGCACTGTACTTGGTGCCAGGATCAATTTTCTTTGGACTGTGGTACTCCGGATGCTGGAATGTGTCCAGTGACTTACTAACACATCTGAATTTTTCACACTACTGTGTTCAAAATGCTTTTAAATAAGACCTTAGCATAGAGCACATATGCAGACCGGTGCTGAAGTATCAGAGTTGTTCAGAATATTCCACCAGACCAACTTCAAATTTAAGCAGCTACTACTGGTAATGATTCATTGAAAACTATAATGAAATTAAACCCCTTTCACACAAGGCTTCTTATGTAATATTTCTGTAGAGTGTGAAAGACAAGGGCTTCTTTAGGGTAACAAAATCCTCCAAAATAACCAAAGCTATAAGGCATGTTCCATTTTTATGACAAATACATTGAAGTCAGTTGTGTACAGGAGCTCTTATATAGGATGACTGATGTCTCTTTGAAAGAGGAGGCTTCATCTATATATTGTTGGGGCTGAGAGAGAGGCAACCTTACCTCACGATATTTCTATATGGTTCTGTCAGGTGTTCCCTGTTGCCATGGTGGTGGTTATACAAATACATAATAATTATTATTATTATTATTATTATTATTATTATTATTATTATTAAAATAATAATAAAAGTTATCACTAGTTAGCCTCATGGGCATTTTTATTTCTTAAATGGGGTGCTAGAGTCTCTTCTTAAAGTAACTTGCTAGACTATTCTTATGGCAAGCACCTGCCAACTAGAGGAGTAAGAGACCTCTTATTTGAAAGAGAAGAATACACAGTCTAAGTTGACAGATGATGATTGTGGAGAATTCTAAACTCTCATGAGACCCATCTTTGGGAAGTCTAATATTTCCAAAATGGGTTCTCATACCCCTTTATGTTCTGCAAAAACCTCACCTTCCTTATTAAAACACCCCATGGTGCCTATTGTAACAGGTGATCGCCTTTGTCTTGGAAATTATACTGGGTATGTGACCCTTCATACAAAAAGGGAATTGCCCTATTTACAATGTAAAGGCTCATGTCTCTCTATGCCAAACACGGGGGGGGGGGATCTACTCTATCAAATGAGCTCCTTATCCTACAAAAGGAAATAGGGATACAGAAGGAGTCGGGATTCTTTTATAGAACTTATATAACTTCTCAATGCCATGTTTACTGATCCTTGTTTTTATAATATTTACTTGGAGCTATAATAAATTAAGTCAGTTCATTTTCACTGCAGCCCATATAGCAGAGTGCACCTATCTGCAAGGTGTCTATTGTTCTGATAAAAGAATGTAATAGAGTTACACAGCAACCAAAGTTTTACTTACTACTCCATGCCAGATGTCTGCCTGTCTAACAGTATTAAAGCTATGGTAATATTCATCCTCCTCTTCAGGGAACCTTAAAGTCTAATTTAATTGAAAAGGTCTGAGTGGCTGATGTGGTATAGAGGGTCTCCAGGCTGTGGGTTCTTGTGTGACAGAGATAGTGTGCATGGTCACAAATATATTATGGTACAGAGCATCTAGATGGCCAATAATTCTGATCTGCTTGAAGTGGGTCTCTAGCATCAAGGATCTCATGTGGCAAAGGCATTCTGCAATGTCATAAGATGTCAGAGCCTTGGAGGGTTGGTCAGAGGGCTTGGAGTCTGATGTAAGGCCAAGGGCCTGCTATAGTAAATAATATTTGCTGGACATGTGTCAGAGATGTCTAGCAGGCTGATATAACTGGTAGGATATGCACAATTAGGGTTTGATGTTAAAGATCTAAACTAAATTCTAATTGTAACCCCATCTGCCATTCCACTCTTCTCATTTTTAAATGCTTTCCGTCCAGGCAGATGGCATATTTAATTTGTTTTCAATTTCACAGGAATCACTATACTAGCTGATTTTAGTTTGGGTGGTCCTTAATGATATTATGGTGTCCATTTATTAAGCAGTGGATGCTGCTTCAGAGCCCCATCGTTTCAGGTCCCCCTGAAACGGAAGTTAAGAAACAGCGGTCGTAAAACGACTGCTCCTTAACTTGCAGACTGAAATCATCCCAATCCTATTGGGACGATTGATGACCCCCTACTAGTGGCTGATTGGCAGCCAGTGAGCAAGGGACTGCATTGCACAAGCATTTAATCAGAAATGCTTGTGCAATGTTAAATACCAACAGCGTTTGCTGTCAGTATTTAGCGAGGTCAAGAGGACATGATTCGCTACAGGAAATCATGTCCGCTCTCCTCCTATGAATCAGGGTTAGAGAGGAAAATCAAACATTACAGCAACTCAAATGTCAGAATTCTAGTACTATGCACAATATGCATGATATGCATTGGGGCCCACACTTTCATCACAATGAAATGTAATTTTTATATGAGATTATTACTATATTATTATTATTTAAGCTTCTGGTATCAGAGAGAGATACACCTATTGTCATGCCCATGCCTGAGATTGATCCTGAGTCTCCTGGTTCTGTTGCTTGTGGCTTTCCCTTCTAAATCCTGCTTCCTGCACTGGCTGGCTGGCTCTCTGACTCGACCTGTCTGCCAGCTGCAGGCCATTACCTAATCAGCCTGGGAATATTTAAAGGGATATACAACCCAAAAACTTTATTTTATCATTTATAGAGAGAATGCAATTTTAAATTACTTTCAAATGTACTATTATCAATTCAGCTTCATTCTCTTTATATCCTTTATTAAAGTTGCAACAATGCACTACTGGTAGCTAGATGAACATGTCAGTAAATTAATGGCAAGAGGCATACTTTTGCAGCCACCAATCAGCAGTTAGCTCTCAGCTCCTGAGCCTACCTAGGTATCCTTTTCAAGAATGGATACCAAGAGAACAAAGCCAATTAGACAATAGAAGTAAACTGGAAAGTTGTTTAAAATTGTATGCTGTATCTAAATAGTGAATGAAAAAAATGTGGGTTTCATGTCCCTTTAAAGATGCCTTTCAGACCACTCTTTTCCCTGACATTGGTTTACCCTTGTGTTTATACCTCTGTCCAGTATCCTGCAATCTGCTGTATTAGTGATTTTCCAGCTCCTGAACCTGGAAGTCTTCAGACCATTCTTTTGTGTAATATTTGTTTATGTCACATGATCTGACTGATTTCTGGTATCATGACGCCTGGCTTGTCCTATACTTCACTCTTGTTATTCATATTGGATCCTTTCTGCCAGTGTGGTACCTGAATTTGGCCTGTCTGACCTTTCTTTAGCTTAAGAATTCTGTTTATCCAGTCCTAGGCGTGGTGTGGGCATTTCTCCATTCCTTGTCCTTGGTTTGGGCATTCCTCCTATCCTAGACCAGGTTTGGGCACTCTCCAGTCCTGTGCTCAGCTCTGCAGATTCCAAGTCCTGGGTCTCTTGTGCTCAACTCTGCAGATTCCAAGTACTGTGTCTCCTGTGCTCAGCTCTACAGATTCCAAGTCCTGTGTCTCATGTGCTCAGCTTTGCAGATTCCAAATCCTGTGTACAGCTTCACAGATTCAAAATCCTGTGTCCAGTGTACAGCTTCACAGATTCCAAATCCTGTTAGCAGTGTAAAGCTTTACAGACTCCAAGTCCTGTGTCTAGCATACATCTCTGTGTTCAGCTCCACAGAATCCAAAATTCTTAGACAACTGCACAAGTGCATTGTTTAATTTTTCATATTAGGCTTCCGTTAGCACAGCAATATTTTGTTGATGACTTCATGAACAATAGTTCTATAATTTTTTGGCCAAAAAAGGTTTTAGTAAACCCTAGAAAAATATGTAGAAACAAATATTAGTGCCAAAATATGATGTAATAAATGTGTAAAAAAACATTTCTATAATTTTATGAAAAGCACTGCCTCCACATTAGTTTCTTCATTTCCTGTGTGCAGCTATGGGGTTAATTTAATACTTAAATGAAAAAAAAAAAACAAGAGTGGTACAAATGTACTTCCTGAATTTGAGTTCTATGTTGAAAGTTGTTATAGTCTTATTACTATTTTTTTATACACATGGAAAAACTTTTATCTAAACCAATGTTTAAAGGTATATGGACGTGAAAATAAAATGTTCATGATTCAGGAAGAACATACAATTAAAAAAATAATGTGACACAAAACCAGTTGCTGATTTTAGAGCCCAGCCCTTTAGGGGTTCAAAAGATGGTTCCTACCCACAAGTCCCTTTATTTAAAAAGCAAACTCTGTGCCACATCCCAGCACAAAGCAACATTTTAAATGTTTTTTTCTAATTGCCTGGAAGCATTTTATCTTTCCTGGCTACACTACCTTGTGAGCACCCGGTAAACACAAAAAGGCTTGTCTCTTCCACACCATGGGGCCGGAATGCCCCAAGACTGTGACTGAACAAGAGCTTTAAAATGATACACTTTGGGTGCTCCTTCTAGAAGCAGATGCTTTGCCATTAAAGTTACCGGATATAAAAGGGGCGTGGCTAAATGTTATGCCCAGGAAACCTTGTCTCCAGGTAGAATCTGGATCCAAACAGGGAGAGCAGGGGGAAGTATGTGATTGGCTTTTTCATGTTTACATTTTACACCTTGTACTGTATAAAAACCCTCACCTAGATTACGAGTTTTGCAATAGAGGCTGTGCGGTGCTAACAAGCAGTTTTCTCTCACCGCTCACTTACCTACAGCACTGGTATTATGAGTTTTCAGAAACCCGTCGTTATAAGACAAGAAGTGAGCGTTGAGCAAAATTTTGCACATTACCGCACTCCAATACCAGCGGTGAGCTGGTATAACGTGCTTGTGCATGATTTCCCCATAGGAATCAACGGGGAGAACCGGCTGAAAAAAAGTCTAACACCTGCAAAAAAGCAGCGTAAAACTCCTTAACGCAGCCCCATTTATTGGATCAGCCAATCGATTGAACTTGATTCTGATTGGCTGATTCCATCAGCCAATCAGAATATTCCTACCTTAATTCCGATTGGCTGATAGAATCCTATCAGCCAATCGGAATTCGAGGTACGCCATCTTGGATGACGTCCCTTAAAGGAACCGTCATTCGGCTAGTAGGCGTCGGGAGAAGAGGATGTTCCGCGTCGGAGGTCTGCAAGATGGATCCAGAAGAAAGAAGATTGAAGATGCCGTTGATAGAAGACTTCATCCGGATCATGGACCTCTTCAGCTCCCGCTTGGATGAAGACTTCATCCGGATCATGGACCTCTTCAGCTCCCGCTTGGATGAAGACTTCAGCCGGATCATGGACCTCTTCAGCCCCCCGCTTGGGCTTGGATCAGGACATCGGAGGAGCTCTTCAGGACGGATCGGTGAACCTGGTATGGTGAAGATAAGGTAGGAAGATCTTCAGGGGCTTAGTGTTAGGTTTATTTAAGGGGGGTTTGGGTTAGATTAGGGGTATGTGGGTGGTGGGTTGTAATGTTGGGGGGGGGGTATTGTATGTTTTTTTTTTACAGGCAAAAGAGTTGAATTCTTTGGGGCATGCCCCGCAAAGGGCCCTGTTCAGGGCTGGTAAGGTAAAAGAGCTTTGAACTGTAGTAATTTAGAATAGGGTAGGGCATTTTTTATTTTGGGGGTCTTTGTTATTTTATTAGGGGGCTTAGAGTAGGTGTAATTAGTTTAAAATTGTTGTAATATTTTTCTTATGTTTGTAAATATTTTTTTATTTTTTGTAACTTAGTTCTTTTTTATTTTTTGTACTTTAGTTAGTTTATTTCATTGTAGTTATTTGTAGGAATTGTATTTAATTTATTTATTGATAGTGTAGTGTTAGGTTTAATTGTAGGTAATTGTAGGTATTTTATTTAATTCATTTAATGATAGTATAGTGTTAGGTTTAATTGTAACTTAGGTTAGGATTTATTTTACAGGTAATTTTGTAATTATTTTAACTAGGTAGCTATTAAATAGTTCTTAACTATTTAATAGCTATTGTTCCTGGTTAAAATAATTACAAAGTTGCCTGTCAAATAAATATTAATCCTAAAATAGCTATAATATAATTATAATTTATATTGTAGCTATATTAGGATTTATTTTACAGGTAAGTATTTAGCTTTAAATAGGAATAATTTATTTAATAAGAGATAATTAATTTCGTTAGATTAAAATTATATTTAACTTAGGGGGGTGTTAGTGTTAGGGTTAGATTTAGCTTTAGGGGTTAATACATTTATTAGAATAGCGGTGAGCACCAGTCGGCAGATTAGGGGTTAATAATTGAAGTTAGGTGTCGGCGATGTTAGGGAGGGCAGATTAGGGGTTAATACTATTTATTATAGGGTTAGTGAGGCGGATTAGGGGTTAATAACTTTATTATAGTAGCGCTCAGGTCCGGTCGGCAGATTAGGGGTTAATAAGTGTAGGCAGGTGGAGGCGACGTTGTGGGGGGGCAGATTAGGGGTTAATAAATATAATATAGGGGTCGGCGATGTTAGGGCAGCAGATTAGGGGTACATAAGGATAATGTAAGTAGCGGCGGTTTACGGAGCGGCAGATTAGGGGTTAATAATAATATGCAGGGGTCAGCGATAGCGGGGGCGGCAGAATAGGGGTTAATAAGTGTAAGGTTAGGGGTTTTTAGACTCGGGGTACATGTTAGGGTGTTAGGTGCAGACGTAGGAAGTGTTTCCGCATAGCAAACAATGGGGCTGCGTTAGGAGCTGAACTCGGCTTTTTTGCAGGTGTTAGGTTTTTTTTCAGCTCAAACAGCCCCATTGTTTCCTATGGGAGAATCGTGCACGAGCACGTTTTTGAGGCTGGCCGCTTGCGTAAGCAACTCTGGTATCGAGAGTTGAAGCTGCATTAAAAATGCTCTACGCTCCTTTTTTGGAGCCTAACGCAGCCTTTATGTGGACTCTCAATACCAGAGTTATTTTTATGGTGCGGCCAGAAAAAAGCCAGCGTTAGATTTTCGGGTCGTTACCGACAAAACTTCAAATCTAGCCGTAAGCAAATTACAGAAATTTAAATCAATTAACCTAATCTAATAGCCCTATTAAGATAAAAAAAAGCCCCCCAAAATAAAAAAACCCTAGCCTAAACTAAACTACCAATAGCCCCTTAAAATGGCCTTTTGCAGGGCATTGCCCCAAAGTAATCAGCTCTTTTACCTGTAAAAAAAAATACAAACAACCCCCCCAACAGTAAAACCCACCACCCACACAACCAACCCCGCAAATAAAATACTATCTTAAAAAAACCTAAGCTCCCCATTGCCCTGAAAAGGGCATTTGGATGGGCATTGCCCTTAAAAGGGCAGTTATCTCTTTTGCCGCCAAAACCCTAATCTAAAAAATAAAACCCACCCAATACACCCTTAAAAAAAAATAACACAAACCCCATGAAGATTGACTTACCGGGAGACGTCTTCATCCAAGCCGGGGCAAAGTGTTCCTCCAGATGGGCAGAAGTCTTCATCCAAGCCGGGCAGAAGTGGTCCTCCAGACGGGCAGAAGTTTTCATCCAGACGGCATCTTCTATCTTCATCCATCCGGCGCGGAGCGGGTCCATCTTCAAGACATCCAACGCGGAACATCCTCTTCTGGTGACGACTGAAACGGAATAAAGGTACCTTTAAGTGACGTCGTCCAAGATGGTGTCCCTTAGATTCCGATTGGCTGATAGAATTCTATTCTATAGAATTAAGGTAGAAAAAATCCTATTGGCTGTTGCAATCAGCCAATAGAAATGAAGTTCAATCCTATTGGCTGATCAAATCAGCCAATAGGATTGAGCTTGCATTCTATTGGCTGTTTACTTTGGGGCAATGCCCCGCAAAAGACCCTTTTAAAGGCTATTGGTAGTTTAGTTTAGGCTAGGGTTTTTTTTTTATTTTGGGGGGACTTTTTTATTTTAATAGGGCTATTAGATTAGGTGTAATTAGTTTAAATGTCTGTAATTTGTTTATTATTTTCTGTAATTTAGTGGGGGGGTTTGTACTTTAGCTAATTTAATTTAATTTAGGTAATTGTATTTAATTTAGTTAACTTATTTAATTATAGTGTAGTGTTAGGTGTTAGTGTAACTTAGGTTAGATTTTATTTTACAGGTAAATTTGTATTTATTTTAGCTAGGTAGTTATTTAATAGATAATAACTATTCTACCTAGTTAAAATAAATACAAATTTGCCTGTAAAATAAAAATAAATCCTAAAATAGCTGCAATGTAACTATTAGTTACATTGTAGCTAGCTTACACCTAGATTTAGGCCTAGATTTAGAGTTTGGAGGTAGCCGTGAAAACCAGCGTTAGAGGCTCCTAATGCTGGTTTTAGGCTACCGCCGGTATTTGGAGTCAGTCAGGAAAGGGTCTAACGCTCACTTTTCAGCTGCGACTTTTCCATACCGCAGATCCCCTTACGTCAATTGCGTATCCTATCTTTTCAATGGGATCTTTCTAACTCCGGTATTTAGAGTCGTGCCTGAAGTGAGCGTTAGAAATCTAACGACAAAACTCCAGCCGCAGAAAAAAGTCAGTAGTTAAGAGCTTTCTGGGCTAACGCCGGTTTATAAAGCTCTTAACTACTGTGCTCTAAAGTACACTAACAGCCATAAACTACCTATGTACCCCTAAACCGAGGCCCCCCTACATCGCCGACACTCGATTACATTTTTTTAACCCCTAATCTGCCGACCGCCACCTACGTTATCCTTATGTACCCCTAATCTGCTGCCCCTAACACCGCCGACCCCTATATTATATTTATTAACCCCTAATCTGCCCCCCACAACATCGCCGCCAGCTACCTACACTTATTAACCCCTAATCTGCCGTCCGCACGCCGCTGCCAGCTACATTATAGCTATGTACCCCTAATCTGCTGCCCCTAACACCGCCGACCCCTATATTATATTTATTAACCCCTAATATGCCCCCCACAACGTCGCCTCCACCTGCCTACACTTATTAACCCCTAATCTGCTGAGCGGACCGCACAGCTATTATAATAAAGTTATTAACCCCTAATCCGCCTCACTCCCGCCTCAATAACCCTATAATAAATAGTATTAACCCCTAATCTGCCCTCCATAACATCGCCGACACCTAACTTCAAGTATTAACCCCTAATCTGCCGATCGGAGCTCACCGCTACTCTAATACATTTTTTAACCCCTAAAGCTAATTTTAAACCTAACCCTAACACCCCCCTAAGTTAAATATAATTTTATTCTAACGAAATAAATTAACTCTTATTAAATAAATTATTCCTATTTAAATCTAAATACTTACCTGTAAAATAAACCCTAATATAGCTACAATATAAATTATAATTATATTATAGCTATTTTAGGATTAATATTTATTTTACAGGCAACTTAGTATTTATTTTAACCAGGTACAATAGCTATTAAATAGTTAAGAACTATTTAATAGCTAAAATAGTTAAAATAATTACAAAATTACCTGTAAAATAAATCCTAACCTAAGTTACAATTAAACCTAACACTACACTATCAATAAATTAATTAAATACAATATCTACAAATAAATACAATGAAATAAACTAACTAAAGTACAAAAAATAAAAAAGAACTAAGTTACAAAAAATAAAAAAATATTTACAAACATTAGAAAAATATTACAACAATTTTAAACTAATTACACCTACTCTAAGCCCCCTAATAAAATAACAAAGCCCCCCAAAATAAAAAAATGCCCTACCCTATTCTAAATTACAAAAGTTCAAAGCTCTTTTACCTTACCAGCCCTGAACAGGGCCCTTTGCGGGGCATGCCCCAAAGAATTCAGCTCTTTTGCCTGTAAAAAAACACATACAATACCCCCCCCCCCAACATTACAACCCACCACCCACATACCCCTAATCTAACCCAAACCCCCCTTAAATAAACCTAACACTAAGCCCCTGAAGATCTTCCTACCTTATCTTCACCATACCAGGTTCACCGATCGATCCAGAAGAGCTCCTCCGATGTCTTGATCCAAGCCCAAGCGGGGGGCTGAAGATGTCCATGATCCGGCTGAAGTCTTCATCCAAGCGGGAGCTGAAGAGGTCCATGATCCGGCTGAAGTCTTCTATCAACGGCATCTTCAATCTTCTTTCTTCGGGAGCCATCATCTTCCAGCCGACGCGGAACATCCTCTTCTCCCGACGCCTACTCGCCGAATGACGGTTCCTTTAAATGACGTCATCAAGATGGCGTCCCTCGAATTCCGATTGGCTGATAGGATTCTATCAGCCAATCGGAATTAAGATAGGAATATTCTGATTAGCTGATGGAATCAGCCAATCAGAATCAAGTTCAATCCGATTGGCTGATCCAATCAGCCAATCCGATTGAGCTCGCATTCTATTGGCTGTTCCGATCAGCCAATAGAATGCGAGCTCAATCTGATTGGCTGATTGGATCAGCCAATCGGATTGAACTTGATTCTGATTGGCTGATTCCATCAGCCAATAAGGATTTTCCTACCTTAATTCCGATTGGCTGATAGAATACTATCAGCCAATCGAAATTCGAGGGACGCCATCTTGGATGACGTCATTTAAAGGAACCGTCATTTGGCGAATAGGCGTCAGGAGAAGAGGATGTTCCGCGTCGGCTGGAAGATGATGGCTCCCGAAGAAAGAAGATTGAAGATGCCGTTGATAGAAGACTTCAGCCGGATCATGGACCTCTTCAGCTCCCGCTTGGATGAAGACTTCAGCCGGATCATGGACATCTTCAGCCCCCCGCTTGGGCTTGGATCAAGACATCGGAGGAGCTCTTCTGGATCGATCGGTGAACCTGGTATGGTGAAGATAAGGTAGGAAGATCTTCAGGGGCTTAGTGTTAGGTTTATTATAGGGCGGTTTGGGTTAGATTAGGGGTATGTGGGTGGTGG
This sequence comes from Bombina bombina, assembly GCF_027579735.1. Lineage (NCBI taxonomy): Eukaryota > Metazoa > Chordata > Amphibia > Anura > Bombinatoridae > Bombina > Bombina bombina. The sequence continues at coordinate 525,157,619 of NC_069502.1, read as the reverse complement.
GTTGTAATGTTGGGGGGGGGTATTGTATGTGTTTTTTACAGGCAAAAGAGCTGAATTCTTTGGGGCATGCCCCGCAAAGGGCCCTGTTCAGGGCTGGTAAGGTAAAAGAGCTTTGAACTTTTGTAATTTAGAATAGGGTAGGGCATTTTTTTATTTTGGGGGGCTTTGTTATTTTATTAGGGGGCTTAGAGTAGGTGTAATTAGTTTAAAATTGTTGTAATATTTTTCTAATGTTTGTAAATATTTTTTTATTTTTTGTAACTTAGTTCTTTTTTATTTTTTGTACTTTAGTTAGTTTATTTCATTGTAGTTATTTGTAGGTATTGTATTTAATTAATTTATTGATAGTGTAGTGTTAGGTTTAATTGTAGGTAATTGTAGGTATTTTATTTAATTTATTTATTGCTAGTGTAGTGTTAGGTTTAATTGTAACTTAGGTTAGGATTTATTTTACAGGTAATTTTGTAATTATTTTAACTATTTTAGCTATTAAATAGTTCTTAACTATTTAATAGCTATTGTACCTGGTTAAAATAAATACAAAGTTACCTGTAAAATAAATATTAATCCTAAAATAGCTATAATATAATTATAATTTATATTGTAGCTATATTAGGATTTATTTTACAGGTAAGTATTTAGCTTTAAATAGGAATAATTTATTTAATAAGAGTTAATTAATTTAGTTAGATTTAAATTATATTTAACTTAAAGGGGTGTTAGTGTTAGGGTTAGACTTAGCTTTAGGGGTTAATACATTTATTAGAATAGCGGTGAGCTCCAGTCGGCAGATTAGGGGTTAATGTTTGAAGTTAGGTGTCGGCGATGTTAGGGAGGGCAGATTAGGGGTTAATACTATTTATTATAGGGTTAGTGAGGCGGATTAGGGGTTAATGACTTTATTATAATAGCAGTGCGGTCCGCTCGGCAGATAGGGGTTAATAAGTGTAGGCAGGGGGAGGCGACGTTGTGGGGGGCAGATTAGGGGTTAATAAATATAATATAGGGGTCGGCGGTGTTAGGGGCAGCAGATTAGGGGTACCTAGGGATAATGTAAGTAGCGGCGGTTTACGGAGCGGCATATTAGGGGTTAATAATAATATGCAGGGGTCAGCGATAGCGGGGGCGGCAGAATAGGGGTTAATAAGTGTAAGGTTAGGGGTGTTTAGACTCGGGGTACATGTTAGAGTGTTAGGTGCAGACGTAGGAAGTGTTTCCCCATAGGAAACAATGGGGCTGCGTTAGGAGCTGAACGCTGCTTTTTTGCAGGTGTTAGGTTTTTTTTCAGCTCAAACAGCCCCATTGTTTTCTATGGGGGAATCGTGCACGAGCATGTTTTTGAAGCTGGCCGCGTCCGTAAGCAACTCTGGTATCGAGAGTTGCAGTGGCGTTAAATATGCCTGTACGCTCCCTTTTTGGAGCCTAACGCAGCCATTCTGTGAACTCTCAATACCAGAGGTATTTAAAAGGTGCGGCCAGAAAAAAGCCAGCATTAGCTACGCGGGTCGTTACCGACAAAACTCTAAATCTAGGCCTTAGAGTTTTGCGTTAGAAGGGGTGCGTTAGCTACACATGTTTTTTTCCCCCGCACCTTTTAAACAACGCTGGTATTTAGAGTTCTCTGAAGGGCTGCGTTAGGCTCCAAAAAGGGAGTGTAGAGCATAATTTACCGCCACTTCAACTCTAAATACCAGCGTTGCTTACGGACGCGGCCAGCTTAAAAAACGTGCTCGTGCTCGACATCCCCATAGGAAACAATGGGGCAGTTTGAGCTGAAAAAAAAACCTAACACCTGCAAAATAGCAGCGTTCAGCTCCTAACGCAGCCCCATTTTTTCCTATGGGGAAACACTTCCTAAGTCTGCACCTAACACCCTAACTTGTACCCCAAGTCTAAACACCCCTAACCTTACACTTATTAACCCCTAATCTGCCGCCCCCGCTATCTCTGACCCCTGCATTTTATTATTAACCCCTAATCTGCCTCTCCGTACACCGCTGCAACCTACTTTATAGCTATGTACCCCTAATCTGCTGCCCCTAACATTGCCGACCCCTATATTATATTTATTAACCCCTAATCTAACAAATAATTATATTTTAGCTATTTTAGGATTTATATTTATTTTAACTAGGTACAATAGCTATTAAATAGTTAATAACTATTTAATAGCTACCTAGTTAAAATAAGTATAAAATTACCTGTAAAATAAATCCTAACCTAAGTTACAATTAAACCTAACACTACACTATCAATAAATTAATTAACTAAACTATCTACAATTATCTACAATTCAAATCAACTAAACTAAATTACAAAAAAACAAACACTAAATTACAAAAAATAAAAAAAGATTACAAGAATTTTAAACTAATTACACCTACTCTAAGCCCCCTAAAAAAATAACAAAGCCCTCCAAAATAAAAAAATGCCCTACCCTATTCTAAAATAAAAAATTAACAGCTCTTTTACCTTACCAGCCCTTAAAAGGGCCTTTTGCGGGACATGCCCCAAAGAAAACAGCTCTTTTGCATTTAAAAAAACATACAATACCCCCCCAACATTACAACCCACCACCCACATACCCCTAATCTAACCCAAACATCCCTTAAAAAACCTAACACTAAGCCCCTGAAGATCTCCCTACCTTATCTTCACCACGCCGGGTATCACCGATCCGTCCAGAAGAGGGTCCGAAGTCTTCATCCTATCCGGCAAGAAGAGGTCCAGAAGAGGGTCCGAAGTCTTCATCCTATCCGGCAGGAAGAGGACAACCGGACCGGTAGACATGTTCATCCAGGCTGCGTCTTCTATCTTCATCCATGCGGAGCTGGACCATCTTGACGCAGCCGACGCGGATCCATCTTCTTCTTCCGGTGACTCCCGATGAATGAAGGTTCCTTTAAGGGACGTCATCCAAGATGGCGTCCCTCGAATTCCGATTGGCTGATAGGATTCTATCAGCCAATTGAAATTAAGGTAGGAAAAATCTGATTGGCTGATTCAATCAGATTCAAGTTCAATCCGATTGGCTGATCCAATCAGCCAATCAGATTGAGTTCGCATCTATTCTAATAGCTATTGTACCGAGTTAAAATAAATACAAAGTTGCCTGTAAAATAAATATAAATCCTAAAATAGCTACAATATAATTATTCGTTATATTGTAGCTATATTAGGGTTAATTCTACAGGTAAGTATTTAGCTTTAAATAGGATTAATTTATTTAATAAGATTTATTTTATTTTGTTAGATTTAAATTATATTTAATTTAGGGGGGTGTTAGTGTTAGACTTAGCTTTAGGGGTTAATACATTTATTCGAGTAGCGGCGAGGTCCGGTCGGCAGATTAGGGGTTAATAAGTATAGTTAGGTAGCGGCGACGTTGGGGGGGGGCAGATTAGGGGTTAATAAGGGGTTAATAAAATTCATTCAGATTTTCAGCTGCACAGACCTAAGAGGAATACAACTAAAACTGCAAATCTACCATCCTGATTGGTCTGCTGACCTGCCTGTTCAAACGTGGAGCCTGGCATTGGCTACTCTCGGAACAGTTCTGACGTCCGATGCTGACTCTCTGTGGCCGCTGATTGGCTGAACGTACCCTGTGACCTCACGTCTCCACGCACTGCTGTGTTTGTCTGTCGGGCGACCTAAAGTCCCGTCCCGCTCTACTAGGCATCCTCATATGCCGCTTTCCTTGTGAGTATATCCCATCACGGGCTATCTCATTGTTTGCTTTATCTGGTTGTTTCAATACTGTCCCATGAGGCGCCTCTCTCTTTCTCTTTTAATAAATATTATGTAGGTGTCGGCGATGTTAGGGGCAGCAGATTAGGGGTACATAGGGATAATGTAGGTTGCGGCGGTGTGCGGTCGGCAGATTAGGGGTTAATAATTTTTATTAGAGTGGCGGCGATGTGGGGGTCCTCGGTTTAGGGGTACATAGGTAGTTTATGGGTGTTAGTGTACTTTAGAGCACAGTAGTTAAGACCTTTATGAACCGGCGTTAGCCCATAAAGCTCTTAACTCCTGACTTTTTTCTGCGGCTGGAGTCTTGTCGTTAGAGTTCTAACGCTCACTTCAGCCAAGACTCTAAATACCAGAGTTAGAAAGATCCCATTGAAAAGATAGGATATGCAATTGACGTAAGGGGATCTGCGGAATGGAAAAGTCGCGGCTGGAAAGTGAGCGTTAGACCCTTTCCTGACTGACTCTAAATACCAGCGGTCGGCCAAAACCAGCATTAGGACCCCTTAACGCTGGTTTGGACGGCTAACGCAGAACTCTAAATCTAGGCGTTAGGTTTTATTTTACAGGTAAGTATTTAGTTTTAAATAGGAATTATTTAGTTTATGATAGGAATATTATTTAGATTTTTTAAAATTATATTTAAGTTAGTGGGTGTTAGGTTTAATGTTAGACTTAGGTTTAGGGGTTAATAACTTTAATATAGTGGCGGCGACGTTGGGGACGGCAGAATAGGGGTTAATAAATTTAGGTAGGTGGTGGCGATGTTAGGGATGGCAGATTAGGGGTTAATAATATTTAGCTAATGTTTGCGAGGCGGGAGTGTGGCAGTTTAGGGGTTAATATGTTTATTATAGTGGCGGCAACATTGGGGACGGCAGATTAGGGGTTGATAAATATAATGTAGGTGTTGGTGATGTTGGGGTCAGCAGATTAGGGGTTCATAAATATAATGTAGGTGGCAGCAGTGTCTGGAGCGGCAGATTAGGGGTTACAATTTTTATTTTAGTATTTGCGATGCGGGAGGGCCTCGGTTTAGGGGTTAATAGGTAATTTATGGGTGTTAGTGTACTTTTTAGCACTTTTGTTATGAGTTTTATGCTACGGCGTTGTACCATAAAACTCTTAACTACTGACTTTTAAATGCATTAGGGATCTTGACAGGAGTGGGTGTACCACTCACTTTTTGGCCTCCCAGGACAGACTCGTAATACCGGCGCTATGAAAGTCCCATCGAAAAAAGACTTTACAAAGTTTACATAAGTCGTTTTGTGGTAAGGTCAAAAAAGTGTGCGGTGCCCCTAAACCTTCGAGACTCGTAATAAGTGTAAGGTTAGGGGTGTTTAGACTCGGGGTACATGTTAGAGTGTTAGGTGCAGACGTAGGAAGTGTTTCCCCATAGGAAACAATGGGGCTGCGTTAGGAGCTGAACGCTGCTTTTTTGCAGGTGTTAGGTTTTTTTTCAGCTCAAACAGCCCCATTGTTTTCTATGGGGGAATCGTGCACGAGCACGTTTTTGAAGCTGGCCGCGTCCGTAAGCAACTCTGGTATCGAGAGTTGCAGTGGCGTTAAATATGCCTGTACTCTCCCTTTTTGGAGCCTAACGCAGCCATTCTGTGAACTCTCAATACCAGTGGTATTTAAAAGGTGCGGCCAGAAAAAAGCCATCATTAGCTAAGCGGGTCGTTACCATCAAAACTCTAAATCTAGGCCTTAGAGTTTTGCGTTAGAAGGGGTGCGTTAGCTATGCATGTTTTTTCCCCCCGCACCTTTTAAACAACGCTGGTATTTAGAGTTCTCTGAAGGGCTGAGTTAGGCTCCAAAAAGGGAGTGTAGAGCATAATTTACCGCCACTTCAACTCTAAATACCAGCGTTGCTTACGGACGCGGCCAGCTTAAAAAACGTGCTCGTGCTCGACATCCCCATAGGAAACAATGGGGCAGTTTGAGCTGAAAAAAAAACCTAACACCTGCAAAATAGCAGCGTTCAGCTCCTAACGCAGCCCCATTTTTTCCTATGGGGAAACACTTCCTAAGTCTGCACCTAACACCCTAACTTGTACCCCGAGTCTAAACACCCCTAACCTTACACTTATTAATCCCTAATCTGCCGCCCCCGCTATCGCTGACCCCTGCATTTTATTATTAACCCCTAATCTGCCTCTCCGTACACCGCTGCAACCTACATTATAGCTATGTACCCCTAATCTGCTGCCCCTAACATCGCCGACCCCTATATTATATTTATTAACCCCTAATCTGCCCCCCCCAACGTCACCGCTACCTAACTACACTTATTAACCCCTAATCTGCTGACCGGACCTCGCCGCCACTATAATAAATGTATTAACCCCTAAACCACCTCACTCCCGCCTCAAAAACCCTATAATAAATAGTATTAACCCCTAATCTGCCCTCCCTAACATCGCCGACACCTAACTTCAAGTATTAACCCCTAATCTGCCGACCGGACCTCGCCGCTACTCTAATAAATGTATTAACCCCTAAAGCTAAGTCTAACCCTAACACTAACACCCCCCTAAGTTAAATTTAAATCTAACAAAATAAAATAAATCTTATTAAATAAATTAATCCTATTTAAAGCTAAATACTTAACTGTAAAATAAACCCTAATATAGCTACAATATAACGAATAATTATATTTTAGCTATTTTAGGATTTATATTTATTTTACAGGCAACTTTGTATTTATTTTAACTAGGTACAATAGCTATTAAATAGTTAAGAACCATTTAATAGCTACCTAGTTAAAATAAGTATAAAATTACCTGTAAAATAAATCCTAACCTAAGTTACAATTAAACCTAACACTACACTATCAATAAATTAATTAACTAAACTATCTACAATTATCTACAATTCAAATCAACTAAACTAAATTACAAAAAAAAACAAACACTAAATTACAAAAAATAAAAAAAGATTACAAGAATTTTAAACTAATTACACCTACTCTAAGCCCCCTAAAAAAATAACAAAGCCCCCCAAAATAAAAAAATGCCCTACCCTATTCTAAAATAAAAAATGAACAGCTCTTTTACCTTACCAGCCCTTAAAAGGGCCTTTTGCGGGACATGCCCCAAAGAAAACAGCTCTTTTGCATTTAAAAAAACATACAATACCCCCCCAACATTACAACCCACCACCCACATACCCCTAATCTAACCCAAACATCCCTTAAAAAACCTAACACTAAGCCCCTGAAGATCTCCCTACCTTATCTTCACCACGCCGGGTATCACCGATCCGTCCAGAAGAGGGTCCGAAGTCTTCATCCTATCCGGCAAGAAGAGGTCCAGAAGAGGGTCCGAAGTCTTCATCCTATCCGGCAGGAAGAGGACATCCGGACCGGTAGACATGTTCATCCAGGCTGCGTCTTCTATCTTCATCCATCCGGCACGGAGCGGGACCATCTTGACGCAGCTGACGCGGATCCATCTTCTTCTTCCGGTGACTCCCGACGAATGAAGGTTCCTTTAAGTGACGTCATCCAAGATGGCGTCCCTCGAATTCCGATTGGCTGATAGGATTCTATCAGCCAATCGAAATTAAGGTAGGAAAAATCTGATTGGCTGATTCAATCAGATTCAAGTTCAATCCGATTGGCTGATCCAATCAGCCAATCAGATTGAGTTCGCATCTATTCTAATAGCTATTGTACCGAGTTAAAATAAATACAAAGTTGCCTGTAAAATAAAAATAAATCCTAAAATAGCTACAATATAATTATTCGTTATATTGTAGCTATATTAGGGTTAATTTTACAGGTAAGTATTTAGCTTTAAATAGGATTAATTTATTTAATAAGATTTATTTTATTTTGTTAGATTTAAATTATATTTAATTTAGGGGGGTGTTAGTGTTAGGGTTAGACTTAGCTTTAGGGGTTAATACATTTATTAGAGTAGCGGTGAGGTCCGTTTGGCAGATTAGGGTTTAATAAGTATAGTTAGGTAGCGGCGACGTTGGGGGGGGGGGGCAGATTAGGGGTTAATAAATATTATGTAGGTGTCGGCGATGTTAGGGGCAGCAGATTAGGGGTACATAGGGATAATATAGGTTGCGGCGGTGTGCGGTCGGAAGATTAGGGGTTAATAATTTTTATTAGAGTGGCGGTGATGTGGGGGTCCTCGGTTTAGGGGTACATAGGTAGTTTATGGGTGTTAGTGTACTTTAGAGCACAGTAGTTAAGACCTTTATGAACCGGCGTTAGCCCATAAAGCTCTTAACTCCTGACTTTTTTCTGCGGCTGGAGCCAAGACTCTAAATACCAGCGTTAGAAAGATCCCATTGAAAAGATAGGATACGCAATTGACGTAAGGGGATCTGCGGAATGGAAAGTGAGCGTTAGACCCTTTCCTGACTGACTCTAAATACCAGCGGGCGGCCAAAACCAGCATTAGGACCCCTTAACGCTGGTTTGGACGGCTAACGCAGAACTCTAAATCTAGGCGTTAGGTTTTATTTTACAGGTAAGTATTTAGTTTTAAATAGGAATTATTTAGTTTATGATAGGAATATTTATTTAGATTTTTTAAAATTATATTTAAGTTAGTGGGTGTTAGGTTTAATGTTAGACTTAGGTTTAGGGGTTAATAACTTTAATATAGTGGCGGCGACGTTGGGGATGGCAGAATAGGGGTTAATAAATTTAGGTAGGTGGTGGCGATGTTAGGGATGGCAGATTAGGGGTTAATAATATTTAACTAATGTTTGCGAGGCGAGAGTGTGGCGGTTTAGGGGTTAATATGTTTATTATAGTGGCGGCAACATTGGGGACGGCAGATTAGGGGTTGATAAATATAATGTAGGTGTTGGTGATGTTGGGGTCAGCAGATTAGGGGTTCATAAATATAATGTAGGTGGCAGCGGTGTCTGGAGCGGCAGATTAGGGGTTACAATTTTTATTTTAGTATTTGCGATGCGGGAGGGCCTCGGTTTAGGGGTTAATAGGTAATTTATGGGTGTTAGTGTACTTTTTAGCACTTTAGTTATGAGTTTTATGCTAAGGCGTTGTACCATAAAACTCTTAACTACTGACTTTTAAATGCATTAGGGATCTTGACAGGAGTGGGTGTACCGCTCACTTTTTGGCCTCCCAGGACAGACTCGTAATACCGGCGCTATGAAAGTCCCATCGAAAAAAGACTTTACAAAGTTTACGTAAGTCGTTTTGTGGTAAGGTCAAAAAAGTGTGCGGTGCCCCTAAACCTTCGAGACTCGTAATACCAGCAGGCGTAAAAAAGCAGCGTTCGGACCTCTTAAGGCTCGTAATCTAGCCGCCTGTGTCTTGACCCTAGCCACAAGTCATCGAAACCCAGGGATACATAGCTTTATCTGTCTAAAGCAACTCTGGACCCTGCCATAGTCCTTTGAGCCTAGGTGTTAACCTTGGCCTGACAGATGCTCGAGAGGGTGTCTATAATATAAGCACTATCAACATCACCCCAGATGAGAACCGTGATCATCATAGCCAGATTGTGCTCATAAATGGGCAACCAGCCCAGGGACTCAGGGATTCTGGAGCCACCCTCACATTGAAACAGACAAACCACGTTCCAGGCGAATTTGAAGGGGGAAATACTGTGGCAGTCTGGGAGTCCAGTAGTATTATCAGATGTTACTTTAAACAGAACAAACTCAATGAGTTTTCCAACTGAAAGGCATACTTGTTTACTATTAAGACACCATGACCAAGATTTCTCCCCTAAAAATGTATAGTCACTACACATGGAACATAATGGTATATTGCTGATTGTGTCAGGAGATCAAAAAAGCAAACTAAATGTAGTTATTAGGGGGCAATCCAACGCAGTGATGTTTTGTTACAAAAACTTTTAAAATAATAACAATCCGTGGAATGAATAACAAATTATAACAAAACACATCAAATAGTAAAAGTCCCAGTAAGCAAGTATCAACATATATCCTTTGCTGTGGAAGTCGGCTGCTCTCCTCTTCACAGACACTGGCTGTTAGATTGATAAGCTCACTTATTCCCAGCAAACTGGAACACTTCAATGGACTAAAGCAAGTATGCTAATTAAAAAACACTTTTTCAACAATTGGCTTGTAATAACAAATGTGTTTTAATAAACACAGGTTAAAAACAAGTTAAAAGCAAGTGAAGAGTGTAGGGGCATGACAGTGCTCCCTTAATTCATTATTTGTATTAAAACATGTTTATTATTACAAGCCAATTGTTGAAAGAGTGTTTTGTAAATAACATACTTGCTTTGCTTTGTTGAAATGTTCCAGTTCGCTGGAAATAGGTGAGCTAATCTATCAGCCTAATCTATCAGCCTGTGTCTACAAGCACATAAGGGTGCTTCAGCTAAATGTGAGTACCTATTTCTATTGCTTGCACCATTGTCCGATTGATATGCACATGAGGCGCCGCTCTATCTTTTTGTTACTATTGTGGAAGGAGAAATGCATTTATCAAAGACAGATGATAATCAAAATGCTCACCTCCTGGCTTCAACTGAAGTAGTAGCAAAAACCTACAAAGTTTGACTTATTGGTATCTAACTTTCCCATACTACTCCAAAGAAAAGGAGAATAAAGAACTTTCTATAATCAGGAAACAGACGCCAGCATGGATGGAGGTCTTCACCTCAGGAAACTAAGAAGAATGGCAAGAAGCAATGGCAGTAGTGCCTGCCACTATGGGGCCAATTTAACATGCCCCAAATGGCCCTGAATGCACCTGTTTCTGAGCGAGCCTTCAGGCTCGCTGGAAACAGGAGTTAAGAAGCAGCAGTCTTAACTTGTCCGCTGCCTCTGAGGCTGCGGACATCAATCTGCCCGATCGAATATGATCGGGTTGATTGACACCCCCTGCTAGTACCTGATTGGCCGAAAATCTGCAGGGGGTGGCATTGCACAAGCAGTTCACCAGAACTGCTTGTGCAATGTTAAATGCTGGCAGCATATCTACCCCTTATTCTACAATGCCTAGTGTTGTCTAAGGCAAGTAGTAATTTAATTGTGTATTATAGAATGTCTGTCTAATTGTATCATCTAAATTCCTAGGCACAGGAGTCATAAAGTTGTTATAGACCATCAATTACAAATATACACTATATAAAGGAAAACAATTGGATTTTTCAATGTATGCTCTATAACTTTGTAGTTGATCTATATATACCAAGCAGACATAATATATATATATATATATATATATATATATATATATATATATATATATATATACGCTAGTTGAAGGATCCAAGCACTCACTGTTAGTTTGTAATGCCTGGGTGCACTCTATGGTAGATAGGTAAAAACTTCACAAGTAAAGAAGAGGCACTCACAGGTCTTAATAAGCATAAAGGTTTTATTGGTTCATAGGTTAGGTCAACGTTTCGGTCCTTGCAGGGACCTTTGTCAAGACCGTTCTCGGCTTAGATAAGTGTCAGGCGTTATCTATCTAGGCTAAAAGAAAAGAACTGCTGCCGACAAACTAAGTGCTGTAATCAGGTAAAGATTTATTCTGCCACAATCAAAGGGTCATTGCAGATATAGAACACCTGAGATGTTTTGCGCAGGGCTGTTCCAGATAGCTATAGACTAGTTAGTCTGAAAATAATGGTAGGGAAGATACTTTAAGGTCTTATAAGGGATTATATGGATAAGTATATTAATGTAAACAAGATTATGGGGTACATTTATCATAGTGCCAGTGGACATGATACGATGCATCATATCATGTCAGCTGCACATCGATAAATGCCGACAGCATACGCTATCGACATTTATCATTGCCCAGTAGTTCTTGTGAACTGCTGGTGCAATGCTGCCCCCTGCAGATTTGCGGCCAACCCGCCGCTACCAGGAGGTGTGATTCAGCCTGATCATGTTTGATCGGGTAGATTTCTGTCCGTGGCCTCAGAGCAGGCAGACAAGTTATGGAGCAGCGGTCTTTAGACTGCTGCTTCATAACTTCTGTTTCCAGCGAAACAGGGGCATCAAGCTCCATACAGAGCTTGATAAATCTGCCCCTATGAGTTCCAATCAGCATGGTTTTATGAAAAACAGATCATGTCAAACTATTCTAATTAGATTCTTCAAGGAAGTAAGTAAAAATATAGATAAAGGTGTATCAGTTGATGCGATACACTTGGATTTTGCAAAGGCATTTGATACACTGCCACATGAGAGATTAATGTACAAAATGAAGGGACTGGGAATAGCTGAAAATGTTAGCCCATGGATAAATAACTGGATAATGTCATGTACCTTCCGTCTCCGCTCCTTGTTCCTGCCGTCCCTGCTCCTTCTTCCTGCCGCCTCCACTCTCTCAGCCACTGCTATAGCCACCTGTGGTTGTTTTGTGGCATGTGGTAATGACGTCATTGCCGCATGCCACAAGCACAACTCTGTGCGCTTCCTTGCTTCACTCTGGTCACTCTGCATTCCCACCTTGGCATAAACCTGCGCCTATATGTAAGTAGCCTTCTACTTTTCATGTTGTCCAAGTACAGGTCTATCTTTGTGTTCTCCTGGGTGCTCTATTTGCTATATATATATATATATATATAAGATTGGACCGACTACCTATTGCTGAATCCGTCTCTGCGTTGTAATCTATTCTATTGCTTTGCCTATTGGTACCTTGAAAGATTGAACTGATTAGCTATTGCTGAACCCTGCTCTGCTTTGTGACCTACTCTATTGCATTGCCCATTGCATTGCCCATTGGACTGATTTCATGTTGCTGATTCTTGCTTCTCTTTGAATACCAACCTTTTTGCCTTGCCCTCTGGTATCTTGGAAGATTTATTTTTATTTAGCTTCTGTGTCTTCTCTGTATTACCTTATTCATTTTTATCCTATTTACTATGTCCTGGAATTTTTCTTTATCTTTCCACTTGAAGCCTGGATAAGAAGGCTACTGGGAAGGATTGGTCTGATAGAGAAAATTTCCATGGACATAACAGATAAAAGACAGGAAGCAATGAGTAGTAGTAAACGGATTATGCTCAGATTGGACAAAGGTAATCAGTGGAATCTCCCAGGGATCAGTACTGGCCCCTGTTCTTTTTAATATTTTTATTAATGACTTGGAGCAAGGAATAAATAGTAACATCTCTATTTTTTCAGATGATACAAAGTTGTGTAAAGTCATTAGGTCAGGGCAGGAGGAACTTGCTTTTCAAGGGGATCTTTAAAAATTAGAAGAATGGGCAGGTAAAAGGAAAATTTGATTTAATGCTGGAAAATGCAAGGTTGTATATTTTGGAAGTATAAATAAGCTGGCAACCTATTATTCTCCTCCAAACAGAGGAGAAAATGGGTTTGAGAGTAGTATTAGATAACAAGCTAAATATGGGTGCACAATGCAGGGCAACAGCTTCTGAGGCTAATAAGATACCTGCATCATTCACTATTTTTCCCACTTTTCACTCTCCATTGAAGCCTATCGGGGCATAGCGTTTCAAATTCTGCTTTTTGCACACGTTGGGTTATCGCATGAGCGAAAACATTTTACTTTCAATTTGTAATAAACGTGCTACCTTAAGCAAGCAAAAAGCCAAAGTCTAGAGGGGTAAACGAGCGAGCAGGAGTGCAAATTACTGCTCCATTCTTGATCTAGCCCAAAGTGTGCAAAGGAGACTCTACACACTCCTCCAAGAATGATCAGCTTTTTTTTAACTGTTGTTTATTTGCACTAGTTTTTTATAAGACTAGGGCACCAGTAAAACTCCAACAACTTAAAGACTTTAATAAACTTTAGAAAATTGTAAATTAAATGTTTTACACTGTTTCAAACATTGCTGCCATATAGTGCTCAAGTCTGAATCAGGAACGCTCTTTTTGATTTTGATGTCTCTTTAATGTAGAAATTCCTCTCCTGGAGTGTTTATTTTAGGCAAGGAATTTGAAGGTTTGAGTACATCTTGTTTTTTTTCATGAGGGTGTGAGCAATAGGAATACATATTTCTCAATTTTGTTTAATTAAAATGATACTGCTAGAGGCATAGGTATCAATTGTAAATGTAAATACATTTTTTTTATTACACCAGTGGCAATAGATTATTTAATTGACATACCTCAAGCCTCTTAAAAAATGGCAGAGATATGCAAGTTAAATAAATAATGATTAATCATTGGGCAAGCTGACTATAAATTCTATATTGACACTATAGAAAGGGGTACAAAATATCTGTAATGGTAAATAATGTTTTTGGGTTTTTTTTACCTTTTTCTGCAAATGAATTCATTCTACAGATCAGGAGCAAGCTGGGTAGTAAGTAGTAGCCAGGAGATTAGTCAGTAAAGGAGCAGAGGTGCATGAAGATATTTTGTGGGCCAAAGTTCATAAACCACTGAGTGAGTAAAGTCAGATGTTCATAACAAGGGTTTTTTTTCCAATACAGCTTGAGGAGAAGGACTTGCTATGGGTCTTGCAATGTGGTAAATCCAGCATATGATCCCTTACAAAACAAAATGTAATTGCTCAAGAGTATTGGCAAAGAAAATAAACCCCTGGTAGCAAATCCACATAGCAAAAAAACAACCTTTCATAAGGTGGAGTGTGTCATTTTGGAGGATTGAAAGGAAGTATCGTTAAATTCCTCTAAATTATCACATAAGCTCAGAAAACTTGGTAAATGTGGCCATTTCATACAATGCATATTCACTATTTCCATACAACAATACTAGAGCACACATAAAGATTATTTTAAGGGGTCATATCATGATCAGAATTAAGATAAAGAATATTATTTTCCTCTATTATTCCATTCTCTCACCAACTCAACCCCATAACTCTCTCAATGGCCCAACTCCTCTCACTCTTTCTCTCACCAGCAAAGTTGTTGCACAACTCCCAACATTTGAAGGAGTCTTTCTGGGACAGGGAGGTAAGGGAGACTTGTTGACAGTGGCTTACCAGTGTTCAGTGGGTGGGGGATCTATGACAGAATGGGTGAGGTCACTGTGTGACTTGGGTAAAGCAAGGTGTGTCAAGGGAGCTGGTGTAGTCCCAAGAAACCAGAAATCTGTTTGAGTGGCAGCAGCCCATATCAATACAGCAATATCTGGGACAGGTGCAAGGTAAGCTTTTCTCTCCAAAGATCCACTTCTCTTATAGAGCCTGATGATAAAAGTTTCTCTTGCTTGGAGAAAAATAGTAGTGCAGACTTCATAAGGACTGAACTCACTGAATGAAAAACAAAAAGGGCTAAAATCTTGAAGTCCGAGAGAGATGATAGATGCCTGGTATAAGTCTCTTAGCACTCCAAGATCTGTTACAAGATTCTAGATAGGCAAATTTTGCTATGCTTCTCCAAAGGGGTGGTCTCTGCATTTCTGTATGTGAAGGAGAGACAAGCCCAGTGCAATATAGCACTGCATGACATGAGAGTTTTGTTACACTTACGCTTTGTGCTTTGTATTTTATATTGCTTTAAACTTCGCATTGGGTCCTTTCAGTACTCTTACATTTAAGCTTTACACTTTTTCACTTTTGTATTTTAATGGATTTAAAGTTATATCTAGCAGTGATTTTACAAATTCTGATTATGTTTTTAAATTTTCTGTGTTACTTTAACACATTAGGATACTACTTTGTATAGTTCTGTGAATCTTTTACAAAGTAGACTGCACTTTGTATTTGCTCTATAGTAAAATAAAACAGTGTCAGGGAATGGGTGGGACAGGGGAGGTCCCTGGATCAAACAAGGGAGTTCCCAGGGTATAACTGAAACTCTCATACAATTCTCATGAAATGCTGTAAGCATTTTAAACAAGCTGTTCTCACTAAATAAATTCACCAGTATACAGGTGAAGTTTGATTAAAATTCACAATACATTCATTTAACTTATAGAAAAGTGGTATATACTAAATTAGATGTAAAAGGCTCGAGGCTACCGCAGACCCCTTTACGTCAATTGCGTATCCTATCTTTTCTATGGGATTAGCCTAATGCTGGTATTACGAGTCTTAGAAGAAGTGTGCAGTAGAGCCTCTACCAACAAGACCCCTACCGTCAAAAAAAGTCAGTAGTTAAGAGTTTTTTATGGGCTAACACGGGAACATAAAGCTCTTAACTACTGTGCTATAAAGTACACTAACACCCATAAACTACCTATGAACCCCTAAACCGAGCCCCCCCCCCCACATCGCAAACCCTCTAATAAAAATTTTTAACACCTAATCTGCCGCTCCAGACACCACCGCAACCTACATTATAGCTATGAACCCCTAATCTGCTGCCCCTAACATCGCCGACACCTATATTATATTTATTACCCCCTAATCTGCCCCCCCAATGTAGCCGACACCTACCTACACTTATTAACCCCTAATCTGCCGACCGGACATCGCCGCCACTATAATAAATGTATTAACCCCTAAACCGCCACAATCCCACCTCTCAAACACTATAATAAATTTTATTAACCCCTAATCTTCCCTCCCTAACATAGCCGCCACCTACCTACAATTAGTAACCCCTAATCTGCCAGCCCCAACGTCGCCACTACTATAATAAAGTTATTAACCCCTAAACCTAAGTCTAACACTAACCCTAACACCTCCCTAACTTAAATATAATTTAAATTAAAATAACTAAATTTACTATAAATAAATGAATTAATCCTATTTAAAACTAAATACTTACCTATAAAATAAACCCTAATATAGCTATAATATAACTAATAGTTACATTGTAGCTATTTTAGGATTTATTTTTATTTTACAGGCAACCTTGTATTTATTTTAACTAGGTACAATAGCTATTAAATAGTTAATAACTATTTAATAGCTACCTAGTTAAAATAATTACAAAATTACCTGTAAAATAAATCCTAACCTAAGTTACAAATACACCTAACACTACACTATCAATAAAATAATTAAATAAATTACCTACAATTAGCTAAAATAAAATACAATTAAATAAACTGAACTATATTACAAAACCCCCCCACTAAATTATAGAAAATAAAAAAGAAATTACAAGAAGATTAAACTAATTACACCCAATCTAATCCCCCTAATAAAATAAAAAAGCCCCCCAAAATAATAAAATGCTCTACCCTATCCTAAATTATAAAGTAATCAGCTCTTTTACCAGCCCTTAAAAGGGCTTTTTGCGGGGCATTGCCCCAAAGTAATCAGCTCTTTTACCTGTAAAGAAAAAAACAATAACCCCCCAACATTAAAACCCACCACCCACATACCCCTACTCTAACCCACCCAAACCCCCCCTTAAATAAACCTAACACTAACCCCCTGAAGATCTCCCTACCTTGAGTCTTCTTCACCCAGCCAAGCCGAATTCTTCATCCAAGCGGAGCAAGAAGAGGTCCTCCATCCGGTAGAAGTCTTCATCCGAGTGGCGTCTTCTATCTTCATCCATCCGGAGCGGAGTGGAGCCATCTTCCATCCAACCGACGCGGAGTCATCCTCTTCAACCGACGGACTAACGACGAATGATGGTTCCTTTAAGGGACGTCATCCAAGATGGCGTCCCTTGAATTCCGATTGGCTGATAGGATTCCATCAGCCAATCAGAATTAAGGTAGGAAAAATCTGATTGGCTGATTCAATCAGCCAATCAGATTGAAGTTCAATCCGACTGGCTGATCCAATCAGCCAATCGGATTGACCTTGCATTCTATTGGCTGATCGGAACAGCCAATAGAATGCAAGGTCAATCCGATTGGCAGATTGGATCAGCCAATCGGATTGAACGTCAATCTGATTGGCTGATTGAATCAGCCAATCAGATTTTTCCTACCTTAATTCCGATTGGCTGATAGAATCCTATCAGCCAATCGGAAATCAAGGGATCGGCAGATAAGGAGTTAATAAGTGTAGGTAGGTGACAGCGACATTGGGGGGGCAGATTAGGGCGTAATAGATATAATATAGGTGTCGGCGATGTTAGGGGCAGCAGATTAGGGGTTCATAGCGATAATGTAGGTTGCGGCGGTGTCCGGAGCGGCAGATTAGGGGTTAATAATATAATGTAGGTGTCAGCGATAGCGGGGCCAGCAGATTAGGGGTTAATAAGTGTAAGGTTAGGGGTGTTTCGACTCGGGGTTCATGTTAGGGTGTTAGGTGTAGACTTAGAAAGTGTTTCCCCATAGGAAACAATGGGGCTGCGTTAGGAGCTGAACGCTGCTTTTTTGCAGGTGTTAGGTTTTTTTTTTCAGCCAGCTCAGCCCCATTGTTTCCTATTGGGATATCGTGCACAAGCACGTTTTTCCAGCTTACCGCTACCGTAAGCAGCGCTGGTATTGAGGGTTGAAGTGGAGCTAAAATATGCTCAACTCTCCCTTTTCTGAGGCTAACGGAGCCATTCAGACAACTCTAAATACCAGCGTTGTCTTAAGGGCGCGCTGGCACCGTGTTTCTTTACCGACAAAACTCTAAATCTAGGCATAAGACTTTGACTTTATATCAGCCCCACATATTCTCCTGTTAACTTCTCTCTTCCCTATGAAATTCTGTAAGCAAGTTACCCCTTGATAAAAAGAACACTCAGAATGGAACCAAGCGCTGCAACAAAGCTCTCTGCAAACTATCACAAAATATACGCTACATTGTATCATGTCCGTCCGCACTTTAATAAGTATACCCCTCAGAGGCAACTTCAAAAACACCATGGAAAGAAAAACATTTGAAATGAAAATGATAATGCACCTTAACTTGCTAAATTCTGGACTAAATGGGACTCTGGTTTCTTTTCTTTTTTTTTTTTTATATATATTTTTTATTGAGGTAATAATATGGCATACAAACACAAACTTGTAGCAGTACACAATAGAAATCTAAATTTGCTAATGACATATTACAATGTGTAGGTTATATATTGATAGACGGTACACGTGATCTCAGCTGCACTAGGCAAAGCAAAAAACAGCAAAAAACAGATCTAAATTTGCTTATGACATGTTACAATGTGTAGGTTATATATTGATAGACAGTGCATGTGATCTCAGTTGCACTAAGCAAAGCGAAAAACAGATTCACCTGCTGCAAGAGTAAAAAAAGGTAAAACAACAATTCAAGCAAATGCCAATGAAAGTTTTGAACCTTCTTATGTATCTAAGAGGCCACTCTTGGACCTCATACCAAAACATATTTAAAAACTATAGCGGAATGTTACCCTAGAGGGAAGAGGCCTCTTGTGGACCTCATTATGAAAACCTCAGATTTTAGATTTATGGCACTATATATTTGCTAGACAGGGGAAAAATGATATTTCTTTCCAGTAAAATGGATTTACCACAGGAGTCTGGAATATAAGGACATGGTTGTGCTACATAGAATTATAAGTTTGGATATATGTCTCAAGGTGCACTGGGTTGTGACTATAGAGTGCTGATTAGGAGAGCATAAAGGACATGCACCTACAAATTGTGAGCTATAGGTTTTCAGGGCAGCTGCATGGCAGGTATTCTTAATAAGACAGCTATTAAAAATATATATAAAAATCCAGATATGAGACATCTGCTAGCTACTAGACAAGTATAGGGTCTCACCATCTCGGCCGCAGACAGCAAGACCCAAGACACGTCAAGAAGAAAAAAGAGATAGGTGCTCTCAGATGCAACCCAGGAAACCAGACCCAGAAGACTGAGACTAAGAAAAGCATTGGCAAAATTGTTACCTTAAGATGAAAGGGAGTAAATATATTTGACCTGCAAATATATATATATAGAAAAGGGTTAACTTTCAACGGTTAGCTATATTTGCGTCAGATATCCCTGGGTCGCAACTTCATCTCTCTGTTCAGCTCTCAATCTAGCAGTTGCTATATAAACGCATACATACATTTTATCCTGATATGGGTACATTGCTAAATTTGACCTGCAGAGAATATAGCAAAGACATATTCAACTTCTATTGCTGTAACCAGCAGATCATTGTAGTATAGTTATCTTTGGTTTGTTACACCAAGTACTTTAAAAGGACTCAAATAGGTAGGCACAGAATAGTTTGGACAGCTGTCACAATCAAAATATAGATAATGTAACTATGGGTTATGCATCTGAGACATTATAAATATATATATTTTCTCCTTCTTCCTTCTCCCCCTCTGTCCTGTAACTATAAAGTAGTCAAATAGCTGGTAATACACTGACCACCAAATATCTGCATAAAATAAAAAAAAATAAAAAAGGAAGAGAGACTGCAGCAATCTGATCTAACGGTCTTGTTAAATCTCTAACTAGTATGTATGCCGACAATACAATGGTAGTGAACAGGAAAATGCAACTAGAAACATGTGCAATAACAATAAAACCTTATGGTATATTTTACTTTTTAAGTGAGTACTATTACTCAGTAACGTCCCATTCATAATCATAAAAATCTGTTTGTCCAGTTGTAGGGATGTCTGCATATAACCGTTGCTCAACACCACTCTACATCTTTGCATTGATTTCTAGCCCACACCTATTCTATTAGACATAAGTGCAAGGTGCTGTCTGTATGTCTGGATACCTCTCCTCGTAATAGGCAGTCGTACACTAGAGACCCTTCGCCAGCTATCCTCTAAGCTGAACAGGACCGTAGCTGAATTGTGTTTTTCGTTTGGTATCTGCCATCTCCCCAGTGGTGACTGTCTAATGATCTGTGCGGTCTGGGGGACTGCCGGTGGGATATTGTGCAGGGCTCCTTGCTTCCTCTGGACAGGCCGACTCAATGGCAACATGTGCGCTGAACCTGGGTCAGTGACACGTTGAGCTGATGCGGTGAAGTTTGTCGCGGCCAGTTTTGTAAGGTTCCCGGTAGCATCTGGCACTAAGTCTATCTCCCGGAGGTGGCCATCAAATGGAGGTGTAGCAATCTGCTGTGCTTCTAATAGGTTACTTGCCGTGTTATGCTCCAAATTAGGTGCCACCAAGTTCGCAATGGCCCCGGTTCTCTGCAGACCTGTAGCATCGCCACTGCCCCAGGCTGCATCAACAACTCTCTCAAGACGTGCAAAGTGTTTATCCAATATCTCGGCAATCAGCTCAAGCAGGACGGCACTCCCAGACTCCATCCGGTACTGTGGTAAATGAATCCCCGTTAGAAAAGGGTAAAATTAGTGCTCTGTAGATTATAGCAGTGACTGGTGAGGTAGCACTGCGTCTTAACGACAGGCCCTCAAAGGGTACCCGCCGGGGGGTCTAAACGGTGGTAACAGTCCTCAACATAGATTGGGAGTCCGGATAAATTTGTAAAATTCTGCAGCCACGAGGTTAGAAAGATGGCCGCCACTGAAGCAGAGTAAGAATAGAGCTTCGATCCTAAGTCCAAAATTAACGTCAAAGGTTAGATTTGGCTATCGCCAATTGCTAGGTAGAAGTTCAAAGTAAACTTAAATGGTTTTTCAGGGTTCAGCTCTATAATGGACAATAAATAAAGTAGTATATAGTGTACTCAGCACGGAGCAATAAGATTATGCGACCTTCCTCGTGCGCTCCGGGCTCCGCCCCCGGACTCTGGTTTCTTAACACATTATCAAAAAAAATTGTAATGTATTTTCATATAGTCAATTACATTATATATTCCACACTCTCTATGCATAGGTACATAGGTAAGCCTATTTCCAAACTTTTGTCATTATTATTATTCCCATTTTTTTGTTTCTTTCTTTTCTCCTTTTTTGACTATTTTATATTCCCCCTTTATACATAATTTCACATCTTTATACATATTGATTCCATGTTGATATATAACTTTATGTCAATATATGCTCTATGTAAAACCATATATTACACCTGTCTGTTCTCATACAGTGGACACTGTCTGCCTCTGTCACCTACCCCCCCCCCCATGATTTTAACTACTCCCCCTCCTCTCCCTGCACTCAGACCTCTGTAACACTTTCTGTTCTTTTTAGCCATCCTGTGTTTTAAGATATAATCTGTAAATTCCATTGAATTGGTCAGTATTGCTTCAGACTTCAAAAAGGAAAGAATTCTTCTGAAAGTTTGTCAACTTATAAATGTATAGTTAGTCCAATAAAAAAATATAATTGCTAAATGCAATACTCTTGTTATTTTGATATATACAAATGTAAACACATACATCTAATGTTTACACATACATACAGATGCACATATATATAACACACAGAGAAAACCCAGCACTCACTTACAAGCTCTCAGCTAAGATTTAAAAGCAAAAATGGAAAGGTTAGTAACCACATCTGGCCAAATGGGACAAGCTTAGGTACCACGTCAAGGTCCTTTCCAATACCTGAGACCCTAAAACAGCCACACAATGCAAGCTTTCAAATCCAAACAAACTGAAAACAAGGGAAGGGTGCACAGGAATATGTAATCACCCTAGACATATACAAAACACGGAAGGGAACTGCACTCTCATACTGGACCGGGTACACATCCCATGACCCTGCAACATGCTCAGTCCTGGGTGCCACTGGCACTCACAGGAAGCTGTGCTGTTCCCAGACCCACAAGCAGTTAACCCCAGACAGGTCTGTTTTAGGGTCTCAGGTATTGGAAAGGACCTTGACGTGGTACCTGAGCTTGTCCCATACATGTATACAAATGTACATACATACATATATACAAGTGTTCACACATACATACAAATGTACACACATACATATATACAAATGTACACACATACATATATACAAATGTACACACATACATATATACAAATGTACACACATACATATATAAAAATGTACACACATACATTTCTACAAATGTACACACATACATTTCTACAAATGTACACACATACATATTTACAAATGTACACACATACATACATACATACAAATGTACACACATACATATATACTAATGTACACACATACATATATACAAATGTACACACATACATATATACAAATGTACACACACACATATATATAAATGTTCACACATACATATATAAAAATGTACACACATACATATATACAAATGTACACACATACATATATACAAATGTACACACATACATACATACAAATGTACACACATACATATATAAAAATGTACACACATACATATATACAAATGTACACACATACATATATACAAATGTGCAAACATATACATATATACAAATGTACACACATACAAATATACAAATGTACACACATACATATATAAAAAATGTACACACATACATATATACAAATGTACACACATACATATATACAAATGTACACACATACATACATGTATACACATACATATATATAAATGTTCACACATACATATATACAAATGTACACACATACATATATAAAAATGTACACACATACATATATACAAATGTACACACACATACATATATACAAATGTACACACATACATATATACAAATGTACATACATATATACAAATGTACATACATATATACAAATGTAAACACATACATACAAAAGTACACCAAAAGAACTTGTTAAAGGGACAATGTGCTCAAAAGTTATGCTTACAAATGAGAGGCAATATAGCATGTTATTTATCTAGTTATTTTCGTTTTTTTACTGGATATCAGTTAAATAAAAGCTGTTTAATAAATGTAGTGTATATATTTATGTATGGTATTGATGCTCATTGACTGCTATCACCAGCTTCCATATTCCTAATGGTTAAGAGAGGCATGTCTATGCTAGATTGATGAGGAAAAAAAAAGGTTTATTCAGCACAACAGGACCATTTATTTTTCAGATATAAATCACTATTACATTTTAAAAAGCCTTCATTTATGGGGGCATATTTATCAAGCTTTATAACTTGTCCGCTTACTCTGAGGCGGCGGACAGAAATATGATTGGGTTGATTGACAGTCCCTGCTAGCGTATGCTGTTGGCATTTATCGATGTGCAGCGGACATGATACGCTACTTCGTATCATGTCTGCTCACACATTGATAAATATACCCCATGGTCTGAAGATAAATGATCTAAGCTAAAAAAGACTTACTGGTTAAGGATAAGCTAAGAAACAAAATTTATGCTTACCTGATAAATTTATTTCTCTTGTGGTGTATCCAGTCCACGGATTCATCCATTACTTGTGGGATATTCTCCTTCCCAACAGGAAGCTGCAAGAGGACACCCACAGCAGAGCTGTCTATATAGCTCCTCCCCTAACTGCCACTCCCAGTCATTCGACCGAAGACAAGCAAGAGAAAGGAGAAACTATAGGGTGCAGTGGTGACTGTAGTTTAAAAATAAAAAACACCTGCCTTAAAATGACAGGGCAGGCCGTGGACTGGATACACCACAAGAGAAATAAATTTATCAGGTAAGCATAAATTTAGTTTTCTCTTGTAAGGTGTATCCAGTCCACGGCTTCATCCATTACTTGTGGGATACCAATACCAAAGCTATAGGACACGGATGAATGGAGGGACAAGGCAGGCACTTAAACGGAAGGCACCACTGCCTGTAAGTCCTTTCTCCCAAAAATAGCCTCTGAAGAAGCAAAAGTATCAAATTTGTAGAATTTAGAAAAAGTATGAAGCGAAGACCAAGTCACAAATCTGTTCTACAGAAGCCTCATTCTTAAAAGCCCATGTGGAAGCTACTGCTCTAGTGGAATGAGCTGTAATTCTTTCAGGAGGCTGCTAGCCAGCAGTCTCATAAGCTAAGCGGATTATGCTTCTTAGCCAAAAAGAAAGAGAAGTTGCCGAAGCCTTTTGGCCTCTCCTCTTTCCAGAGTAGACCACAAACAAAGCAGATGTTTGACGAAAATCCTTCGTAGCTTGTAAATAAAATTTTAAAGCACGAACCACATCAAGATTGTGTAATAGACGTTCCTTCTTTGAAGAAGGATTAGGACATAGTGAAGGAACAATAATCTTCTGATTGATATTTTTATTAGATACCACCTTAGGAAGAAAACCAGGTTTGGTATGTAACACTACCTTATCTGCATGGAAAATGAGATAAGGGGAATCACATTGTTAAGCAGATAACTCCGAAACTCTTCGAGCCGAGGAGATAGCTACTAAAAACAGAACTTTCCAAGATAAAAGTTTAATATCTATGGAATGCAAAGGTTCAAACGGAACCCTTGCAGAGCCTTAAGAACTAAATTTAAACTCCATGGCGGAGCAGCAGGTTTAAACACAGGCTTGATTCTAACTAAAGCCTGACAAAACGCCTGAATGTCTGGAGTATCAGGCAGACGATTGTGCAAAAGAATAGACAGAGCAGAAATCTGTCCCTTTAAGGAACTCGCTGACAATCCCTTCTCCAATCCTTCTTGGAGAAAAGATAATATCCTAGGAATCCTGACCTTACTCCATGAGTAACCTTTGGATTCACACCAGTGAAGAATATCTACACCATATCTTATGATAGATTTTCCTGGTGACCGGCTTTCGAGCCTGAATTAAAGTATCAATGACCGACTCAGAGAAACCACGCTTTGATAAAATCAAGCGTTCAATCTCCAAGCAGTCAGACGCAGAGAAATTAGATTTGGATGGTTGAAAGGACCCTGAAGTAGAAGGTCCTGCCTCAGCGGCAGAGTCCATGGTGGAAGGGATGACATGTCCACCAGATCTGCATACCAAGTCCTGCGTGGCCACGCAGGTGCTATCAAAATCACAGAAGCTCTCTCCTGCTTGATCTTGGCAATCAGATGAGGGAGCAGAGGAAACGGTGGAAAGACATAAGCCAGATTGAAGGACCAAGACGCTGCTAGAGCATCTATCAGCGCTGCCTTGGGATCCCTGGACCTGGATCCATAACAAGGAAGTTTGGCGTTCTGATGAGACGCCATGAGATCCAGTTCTGGTTTGCCCCAAAGTTGAATCAACTGTGCAAATACCTCCGGATGGAGTTCCCACTGCCCCGGATGAAAAGTCTGCCGACTTAGAAAATCTGCCTCCCAGTTCACTACTCCTGGGATATGGATAGCTGATAGATGGCAAGAGTGAACCTCTGCCCATAGAATTATTTTTGAAACCTCCAACATTTCTAGGGAACTCCTTGTTCCCTCTTGATGGTTGATGTAGGCTACAGTCGTGATATTGTCCGACTGAAATCTGATTAACCTGACTGCAGCAAGCTGAGGCCAAGCCTGAAGAGCATTGAATATCGCTCTTAGTTCCAGAATGTTTATCGGAAGGAGTGCCTCCTCCTGAGTACACAAGCCCTGAGCCTTCAGGGAGTTCCAGACTGCACCCCAGCCCAGAAGGCTGGCATCTGTCATTACTATTGTCCAATCTGGCCTGCGGAAGCTCATACCCTTGGACAGATGGACCCGAGATAGCCACCAGAGAAGAGAATCCCTGGTCTCTTGATCCAGATTTAGTAGAGGGGACAAATCTGTGTAATCCCCATTCCACTGACTGAGCATGCAAAGTTGCAGCGGTCTGAGATGTAGGCGGGCAAACGGCACTATGTCCATTGCCGCTACCATTAAGCCGATTACTTCCATACACTGAGCCACTGAAGGGCGAAAAGTGGAATAAAGAACACGGCAGGAATTTAGAAGTTTTGACAACCTGGCCTCTGTCAGGTAAATCTTCATTTCTACAGAATTTGTCAGAGTTCCTAGGAAGGAAACTCTTGTGAGAGGGGATAGAGAACTCTTTTCTTCGTTCACCTTCCACCCATGAGACCTCAGGAATGCCAGAACAATGTCCGTATGGGACCTGGCGATTTGAAAAGTCGACACCTGTATCAGAATGTCGTCTAGGTAAGGGGCTACTGCTATACCCCGCAGCCTTAGGACCGCTAGGAGGGACCCTAGAACCTTCGTAAAGATTCTTGGTGCCGTGGCTAACCCAAAGGGAAGAGCCACAAACTGGTAATGCCTGTCTAGGAAGGTGAACCTGAGAAACCGATGATGATCTCTGTGTATCGGAATGTGAAGATAAGCATCCTTTAAGTCCATGGTAATCATATATTAACCCTCCTGGATCATAGGTAGGATGGTTCAAATATTCTCCATCTTGAAGGATGGGACCCTGAGAAATTTGTTTAAGATCCTGAGATCTAAGATTGGTCTGAAGGTTCCCTCTTTCTTGGGAACTACAAACAGATTTGAATCTGGGTGGATCACTCCCATAACTAGGAGGTCTTGAACACAATGTAAGAATGCCTCTCTCTTTATCTGGTTTGCAGATAATTGTGAGAGATGAAATCTCCCTTTTGGGGAAGAAGCTTTGAAATCCAGAAGATATCCCTGGGACACAATTTCCAACGCCCAGGGATCCTGGACATCTCTTGCCCAAGCCTGGGCGAAGAGAGAAAGTCTGCCCCCTACTAGACCCGTTTCCGAATCGGGGGCTGATCCTTCATGCTGTCTTGGCCTTTTTTCCCTTGTTCCAAGCCTGGTTAGGTCTCCAGACCGGCTTGGACTGGGCAAAATTTCCCTCTTGTTTTGTATTAGAGGAAGTTGAAGCTGCGTCACTCTTGAAGTTTCGAAAGGAACGAAAATTAGTCTGTTTGGTCCTTAATTTGTTGGACCTATCCTGAGGAAGGGCGTAACCTTTTCCTTCCATTGGATCTAGAAAAGCACAACTTTCCTTGACAGGGATAGTTGTACGCTTCGCTAGGGTAGAGACTGCTCCCTCCACCTTAGGGACTGTCTGCCACAAGTCCCGTGTAGCGGCATCTATAGGAAACATCTTTTTAAAATCAGGAGGGGGAGAGAACGGTACACCTGGTCTATCCCATTCCTTAGTAATAATTTCAGAAAACCTCTTAGGGATTGGAAAAACATCAGTGTAAACAGGCACTGCATAATATTTATCCAATTTACACAATTTCTCTGGGACTACAATGGTGTCACAGTCATCCAGAGTTGCTAAAACATCCCTGAGCAACACGCGGAGGTGTTCAAGTTTAAATTTAAATGTAGACATATCAGAATCAGGTTGAAGTGTCTTCCCAGAATCAGAAAAATCACCCACAGATAGAAGCTCTCCTGCTTCGGCTTCTGCACATTGTGAGGGTATATCAGACATAGCTACTAAAGCGTCAGAGAGCTCTGTATTTGTTCTAGCCCCAGAGCTGTCTCGCTTTCCTTGCAACCCTGGCAGTTTGGACAATACCTCTGTAAGGGTATGATTCATAACTGCCGCCATGTCTTGTAAGGTATACGCAATGGGCGTGCTAGATGTACTTGGCATCCCTTGAGCGGGAGTTATAGGTTCTGACACGTGGGGAGAGTTAGACGGCATAACTTCCCCCTTGTCAATTTCCTCTGGTGATAAATCTTTTAAAGCCAGAATATGGTCTTTATAATTTATAGTAAGATCAGTGCATTTGGTACACATTCTAAGAGGGGGTTCCACAATGGCTTCTAAACATAATGAACAAGGAGTTTCCTCTATTTCAGACATGTTTAACAGACTAGTAATGAGACCAGCAAGCTTGGAAAACACTTTAATAAATGTGAAAAAGCAGAATATAAAAAACGGTACTGTGCCTTTAAGGGAAAAAAACAATCACATAAACTGCAAAACTGAAAAAAGCAATAAACTCTACGCAATTTTTACAGTGTGTATAATAGACTAAAGTAGCATTGCACCCACTTGCAAATGGATGATTAACCCTTCAGGCTCAAAAACGGATCAGAAAAACGATAAAACCGTTATAAACAGTCACAAGCAAACTGCCACAGCTCTACTGTGGCTCCTACCTGCCCTTAAAATGACTTTTGTAGGAACAAAAACCCTTTACAGAGGTCCTATATGTCAGGGGACTTCTTCAGGGAAGCTGGATGTCTCAGACTGCAAAAACTACTGCGCAATTAGAGCGCGAAAATAGGCCCCTCCCACCATGCACTCAAAGTGAGAGGGCCATAAATAACTACTCCTAGGAGAAATCTAATCAGCCATGTGGAAAACTAGGGCCCAAATAAAGATTTATCACCTTCAGTAAAAAACGTTTTTTATATATCATGCAAACGTTTTACATACTAAGTAATAAGAGCAATTATCATAAATATTACCCTTTACTGCAAGCATGATCCCAGTCGTTTGTTAAATCACTGTAATCAGGCTTACCTTAAATATATCAGGCACTGTCAGCATTTTCTAGACCTTATTATCGCTCTAGAAAAAAATATACTGAACATACCTCAGAGCAGGTAATTCTGCAGGCCATTCCCCCAGCTGAAGTTTTCCCATACTCTTCAGTTATGTGTGAGAACAGCAATTGACCTTAGTTACAAACCGCTAAGATCATCAAAAACCTCAGGCAGAACTCTTCTTCTAATTTCTGCCTAAGGCAAAAACAGTATAACGCCGGTACCGTTTAAAAATAACAAACTTTTGATTGAAGATAAACTACCACATATCTCTTGCTACTTCCTTTCTTGTCGAGAGCTGCAAGAGAATGACTGGGAGTGGCAGTTAGGGGAGGAGCTATATAGACAGCTCTGCTGTGGGTGTCCTCTTGCAGCTTCCTGTTAGGAAGGAGAATATCCCACAAGTAATGGATGAATCCGTGGACTGGATACACCTTACAAGAGAAATAAATATTAACTGTAAATTTTCAATAAAAGCAAAATAAAATAAATAGTATTTCTTCTAAGCTAAATACAAAATAGATTGACAAAGACATTTAGTATATTTATGGTTTAAATCAATTAAATTATACTTTTCTGTTAGGTCATCATACAGAAAAAAACAAAACATATTACACTATTATACAAATTATAATAAAATATGTTCTATTTAAAGAATACTAACACAAAACCATATTTTTTCTCATTTGAGTTCAGGAGCTAATCTAGCTAATGCCACTGAATCAGGATGTCTAAAATCAGAAACATATGGCAATTAGAAGCTAGGATGGAGTTTCAAAAGAAGCAAAAGCAGTGCATTCCAGAGTTCATAGTGTACTTTTTCCACAAGATTAATGACTATTATAAAAGCATTGTATTTGCTAACCTTATGTATCACCAGATTACCTAGAAAGTGAAGCAATTCATTCTTGCAGACTTAGATAATGCAGATCCCCTGTAAATAGTCAACATGATTGATAAGTATATATTTGTAATTATAATTTTTATAGTGTGACACAATATTCCAATCCATCATAAGAGCAGTTCAATTTGAATGGCTTTTGGGTGGTTTTCAAAACTGAAGCTATTCCATTCTAATCCATTCTAAAACCTGGTTTAAAGTCCTTAAACAACTTGATAACTGAATTGATTTTGGCATGAATAGAATGTAATAATGTTACTCTTTTTAAACCCATATTTTTTGAATGTTTAAAAGCTTCTTTATTTTTATTTTATGTCTTTAATTGTACTCTTGAAAACTCTTGTAAATTACATTTTCAGCAGCTCTTTTTTTAGTGTCTATATTTTTGTTCATGCTCAGTTCACATTTTAATAAATTTCATAGATATTCTCATTATTTTACATTCAGATGAGATTTTCATACATTTATGATTTGATATTAAATAAACACAGCTGTTTTATTTGTCCTTTTTTCTTGCAATGACATGTTAGTTTACATTTAAACAAATATAAATACTTCCTGACTATAATTACATAATAAAAAGGTAACACAAATAACACTTATAAGGTTCCACATTAATTATGGTAGAAAAACATTAAACTTTAGAAATATGTTTTAACATTTGTAAAGTCAGTCAGTATTTAATATAGAATGGTTTATTACAGATATATAACTATTTCTGCTATTAAGGACATTATAAAAAGAAAATACATGGACAGGTGACATTAAGCTTTTCATGCTTAAAGGGCCATAATAGTTGAAAAATGACATGCTCTAATTTGTTATAGCATGTCATTTTACAACTATCAACCTTGCATTACTTTGTGTTTAATCCCTGCATAGGGGTTAAACTTATAGAAGAAGTACAAATCAGGACCTGCAGAGGAACTCAGCTATGTAACTAGTGATTCTGATCGCAGGGGTTAAACACAAAGTAGTGGAGGGTCTGAAAATTACATGCAGTTAAAAAATTAAAGCATGTCATTTTTCATGTGTTGTGGGTGTGATTGGGGCATGATGTAGGAAAGTCAGGGTGGAGTCTGGGAATGTCCTTTGTTGAGCAGGTGCAGTCTCTAAAACTAGGTCAATTACCCTGATTGGATAGACAAGAAAGCAATGAAGAACTCCTAAATGCCATAGGATCTCAGACAGTTAGAAAGTCTGCTTAACAACTGGTATTATTGAGGAGAATAGAAGGGGTTGTGCAAAAGCCACAAAACATATTGAAAGGTCCAGTAAGTGAATGAAATCAGGGGGCTCCAGACAGTTGTAGGAGCTTCTCCAGGGCAACAAAGAGTAGAGAATGGGGTTGATATTGAGATTGTGCCAGTGAGAGGAAGAGGAAGTGGTAGGTGAGATGGGTTAGATGACTGCAATTGGGTAATATATCTTTAGGTAGAACCCTGTCAGGTAGATGAAAGCAGACCCTGAAGGCAAGCACCTTGAATACTGGACAGAGAAGGTTGTTTTAGGGACTGTGAACTGTGAAACAAGTGGTGAGGTATTAAAGGGACAGTCTACACCAGAATTGTTATTGTTTAAAAAGATAGATAATCCCTTTATTACCCATTTCCCAGTTTTGCATAACCAACACAGTTATAATAATATACTTTTAACCTCTGTGATTATCTTGTATCTAAGCCTCTGCAAACTGCCCCTTTTTTCAGTTCTTTTGACAGACTTGAAGTCTAGCCAATCAGTGCCTGCTTCCAGATTACTTCACGTGCACGAGCACAGTGTTATCTATATGAAATATGTGAACTAACACCCTCTAGTGGTGAAAAACTGTTAAAATGCAATCTGAGGGGGGCGAAGCCAACCATGGAGGCAACTAGACGTGTTTTTAGGCAGCTCCGGGCTCCTTGATATGCTTATATGGTTTAATTTCTGTATAAAAGATTCAAACTTTTATTACAATACAACAGAAGGTAACTACTATTTAGCCTAACTTTATGGACACTCAGGATACATCACTTTGAGAATTTATCGCTGACACCATACGCTAGACAACGCCACATGGAGCAAATACATAAGCGACTGCATCTAGCCTACTTTGCCGGCATGGAGGCTCTAGAAATATGGGAACAGCATACCTTACAATGCCTGGAGCGGCATTTTCACGACATGAAAGAGGATCTAAGGGCACTACTATCTGCCCTTACACCGCTGCTGAAGCATGTGGATGAGAGATCTGGCTCGGTACTGGGTGAAGAGAACTACGCTTCATTTGGACTCACACTACAGGAAAGTTCATGGACTCCACCTGGCGATCCTACACTGAACCCTCTCTACAGTACCCTAGACCAAACTTTGGATATAGACTATTCACCTACTTTGCACGCAGTCCCAGAGGATAATGTAGTATCGCGCCTTGATATTCTGCGCACACAAGCCGACCTACTACCCATGGGTATGTCTCCCCATTTGGGACTTACAGTTCAGCTTCTAGCGGACAAGCCGATATGTCTGAGCCACCCCTTGGAGAGGACTGTGTTACTGGGCTCAGCTAATCTTACACCCTCGGCGTGGGGCAGAGATTTAGCTCTGAAGCAATCCTTTACTAATGGGTCCACGCTCACTCAGGATATATTGGGACTGCTCATGCCAGTACCGATAACCGACGCCCATCCTGACACTACAGATGACCGCTCCTCTTTGCAGCCACCTCAGGGACCCTCAGACTCTGGAATGTCAGCAGCAGACGGAAGGACTCTGGCTTTGCATCAGAAAGGTACAGCTAGCCATTGTGTACGAGTGCCAGAGTCCTGGTATTACCCTCCACATGCGATCCCCACTTTTCCGGCAGAGAGAAGCATAGGACTGCTCCCTCTCCCTTTCTCTTATGCAAAGATTAGGCTTGTCTTTCCGGATCTGCAATCCAGCCCTCCCAACAACAACTTTTGGACTTTAGATTACAGTTTGCAGCATAAGATTAGACATGGTATTGGTTAAATTTCTTTATACCCCTGAATATACACCCTAGTAAGCTAATACTTTTTGCTGTTGGGGTTATTGTGATTGTCAGCTCATGTAATCTCTATTTCCAGTTAAGCTCCAGTTTAAGATTTGTTATCTGTTTTTTGCCCTTTTTTTATGATATATGCCTTAAATGTTTCAAACAGAAGTTACATTATATATTGTAGTCCTATGATGGCAGGTTACATGTTTTCATATTTTATTCCATAGTCTTTTGTCTTTGTTCTCATCCCACTATATTGTGGGACCTAGTTATTTGGATATAGGCCTGTGTATGCTGTATAATAATCAAACCCTTCTTAACATTACCCTGCACAATCTCCTATCAGAACTTTAGGCTTCTGGCCATGTTAAATATTATATTTTATGTTATAGGAAGCTCGGGAAGGCTTATACACTTTATTAACCTATTCTAGACAGAGAAGGAATGAACCTTACCTCACACCGTTTTATTATCACTTATATTGTTTCTTGATGAGCGCTATATGACTTAACCCATACATATGATAGGCCGCAGACCTGTCAGATAATTCTACCATGGGTATTGTATAAAACTATTTTACTCTACATGCTTTTCTCCTTCATCGGATTATTGTCAGCATAACACTCATAAGGGCTGATGGTAGTGCTATAATCCTCCATAAGTATGCTTTTTAATTAGAAATGTGTTCCCATTTGTGCACCTATTCTCTACAAATAGTTATTTTTTCACATTCCCTATAATAATATTCCCGCCTAGCTTTAATACTAGGAATTAGAGTGCCAGCTTAGCACACCACAGTTACCTTAGCCTCACTAATTTAACTCACTATAGACTATTTTATTATGCAGATTCTGAACAGTATAGTCTCAATTAGACAGAAATCCGGAGTTAAGCCACTAGTTAGCCAGTATTACAGTCACGAATTAGAGAGAACAAAACCAGCCCTGCTTAGGGGCAATAGTTGACAATGTCCGCTCTATGGACTGCTTTATTTCTTGTAAGTTGCCCCATCCTAATAGAGTGACACCCTTACAGCCCCCCCGAATATACTATATAATAAGACTACACAAGAGCTTTTACTAATTAACCTCCTAATTTGTAATATGTCACAGCTTTGCTTTGAGGTGAGCTAGACCCCTTTGTGTGCCTGCTCTACATGTCACCGACATTTCCAAACTGCATTACCTCATAGAATTTCTTACTTCAAATTAAGGTCTAAAATGTAGACATGGTGCATGTATACTTACTTCGTTATGGGTCTTCATATCTTATAGCGTCAATGATTGTGTTTATTATGACAACTCAGTATCACTTAAAAATCTTAAACTCAACTTATATAATAGATCCTTGAGGGTTCATCAATTCTTCTAGTTAATTTAAAAGCTACTAGGTTTTACTTTGGCTCTACGTCATTCTCTTACAAATGTATATGGTGCATCATCCACTCAAGATACAACAGGCTGAACATTTATAACTATTGTCCTTCTCTTGCCCTATTAAAAAAATAGCCTCATATGAGCTACAATAGTATATAATAACTTTTATACTCAAGAACTCTGAGGTTCTTGAGTGTTTACCTGCATTATATCTTAACTGGCTCCGCCCTCCTATCCCCATTCCCCCACTCCCTTTACTCCTCACTCTGAGCGGCTCTGGCCCGCAGAACTCCCTCTCCCCAAAAAATATTAAAGCCAACTCCCCCTTGCTCTACTCTCTTTTACATAAATTACTCCAATATAGATTTCCCACAGCAATACGGGGACCCTGGGGGGCTACTTATCAAGCCGTCTACTTTTCTGGCTTCGCCGGCCCAATACGTCCGCCTAAGCTCGCCTACCTTCGCCGCCGCGGACCTTGAATACGTTCGCCTAAGTTATCAAATAAAGCTGTCAAAAAGCCGCGGGGCGATGAGCAGCGGACTGTGACAGTTATCACTCATCCGATCTCGCTGCCCTTCGGCTTTTTCCCAGCTTTATTGCTAGCCTGTCACTAAGCACTCACACTAAACTACACTGTTCTACCCCCTATACCGGCGCCCCCGGAGGCCCCCGCAACTAAATAAAGTTACTAACCCCTAAACCGCCGCTCCTAGACCCCGCCGCAACTCTTATAAATGTATTAACCCCTAAACCGCCGCTCCTAGACCCCGCCGCAAGTCTTATAAATGTATTAACCCCTAAACCGCCGCTCCCGGACACCGCTGCCACCTACATTATACCTAGTAACCCCTATCCTGCCCCCCTATACCGTCGCCCTCTATTATAAAATTATTAACCCCTATCCTGCTGATCCCGCACCTCTCCGCAACTAAATAAATAGTTTAACCCCTAAACCGCCGCTCCATGAACCCGCCGCAACCTATAATAAATTTATTAACCCCTATCCTGCCCCCCACTACGCCACCGCCACTGTAATAAAATGATTAACCCCTAAACCTAAGTCTAACCCTAACCATAACGCCCCCCTAACTTAAATATTAATTAAATAAATCTAAATAAATTAACTCTTATTAACTAAATGAATCCTATTTAAAACTAAATACTTACCTTTAAAATAAACCCTAATATAGCTACAATATAAATAATAATTATATTCTAGCTATCTTAGGATTTATTTTTATTTTACAGGTACCTTTCAATTTATTTTAACCATGTACAATAGCTATTAAATAGTTATTAACTATTTAATAGCTTACCTAGCTAAAATAAAGAGAAATGTACCTGTGAAATAAATCCTAACCTAAGTTACAATTACACCTAACACTACACTATACTTTAATAAATTATTCCTATTTAAAAATAAATACTTACCTGTAAAATAAACCCTAAGATAGCTACAATGTAATTAATAATTATATTATAGCTATCTTAGGATTTATATTTATTTTACAGGTAACTTTGTATTTATTTTAGCTAGTTAGAATAGTTATTAAATAGTTATTAACTATTTAATAACTACCTAGCTAAAAGAAATACAAAATTACCTGTAAAATAAATCCTAACTTAAGTTACAATTAAACCTAATACTACACTATCATTAAATTAACTAAATAAACTACCTACAAAGAACTACAATGAAATACAATTACATAAACTAACTAAAGTACAAAAAATAAAAAAAGCTAAGTTACAAAAAATAAAAAATTAAGTTACAAACATGTTAAAAATATTACAACAATTTTAAGCTACTTACACCTAATCTAAGCCCCCTAATAAAATAACAAACCCCCCCAAAATAAAAAAAATCCCGACCCTATTCTAAATTACATAAATTTCAAAGCTCTTTTACCTTACCAGCCCTTAAAAGGGCCATTTGTGGGGGCATGCCCCAAAAAGTTCAGCTCTTTTGCCTGTAAAATAAAAATACAACCCCCCCCCAACATTAAAACCCACCACCCACATACCCCTAATCTAACCCAAACCCCCCTTACAAAAACCTAACACTAATCCCCTGAAGATCATCCTACCTTGAGTCGTCTTCACTCAGCCGAGCCACCGATGGAACTGAAGAGGACATCCGGAGCGGAAGAAGTTAATCCTCCAAGCGGCGCTGAAGAAATCTTCCATCCGATGAAGTCATCATCCAGGCGGCGCTGAAGAAGTCTTCGATCCGGCCGATGTCATCTTCAAAGAGGCGCTGAAGAGGTCTTCTATCCGGGCGAAGTCATCTTCCAAGCCGGGTCTTCAATCTTCCTTCCGCCGACGCGGAACCACCTTCTTCACCGACGGACTACGACGAATGACGGCTCCTTTAAGGGACGTCATCCAAGATGGCGTCCCCTCAATTCCGATTGGCTGATAGGATTCTATCAGCCAATCGGAATTAAGGTAGGAAAATCTGATTGGCTGATGGAATCAGCCAATCAGATTCAAGTTCAATCCGATTGGCTGATCCAATCAGCCAATCAGATTGAGCTCGCATTCTATTGGCTGATCGGAACAGCCAATAGAATGCGAGCTCAATCTGATTGGCTGATTCCATCAGCCAATCAGATTTTCCTACCTTAATTCCGATTGGCTGATAGAATCCTATCAGCCAATCGGAATTGAGGGGACGCCATCTTGGATGACGTCCCTTAAAGGAGCCGTCATTCGTCGTAGTCCGTCGGTGAAGAAGGTGGTTCCGCGTCGGCGGAAGGAAGATTGAAGACCCGGCTTGGAAGATGACTTCGCCCGGATAGAAGACCTCTTCAGCGCCTCTTTGAAGATGACATCGGCCGGATCGAAGACTTCTTCAGCGCCGCCTGGATGATGACTTCATCGGATGGAAGATTTCTTCAGCGCCGCTTGGAGGATTAACTTCTTCCGCTCCGGATGTCCTCTTCAGTTCCATCGGTGGCTCGGCTGAGTGAAGACGACTCAAGGTAGGATGATCTTCAGGGGATTAGTGTTAGGTTTTTGTAAGGGGGGTTTGGGTTAGATTAGGGGTATGTGGGTGGTGGGTTTTAATGTTGGGGGGGGGGTTGTATTTTTATTTTACAGGCAAAAGAGCTGAACTTTTTGGGGCATGCCCCCACAAATGGCCCTTTTAAGGGCTGGTAAGGTAAAAGAGCTTTGAAATTTATGTAATTTAGAATAGGGTAGGGATTTTTTTTATTTTGGGGGGGTTTGTTATTTTATTAGGGGGCTTAGATTAGGTGTAAGTAGCTTAAAATTGTTGTAATATTTTTAACATGTTTGTAACTTAATTTTTTATTTTTTGTAACTTAGCTTTTTTTATTTTTTGTACTTTAGTTAGTTTATGTAATTGTATTTCATTGTAGTTCTTTGTAGGTAGTTTATTTAGTTAATTTAATGATAGTGTAGTATTAGGTTTAATTGTAACTTAAGTTAGGATTTATTTTACAGGTAATTTTGTATTTCTTTTAGCTAGGTAGTTATTAAATAGTTAATAACTATTTAATAACTATTCTAACTAGCTAAAATAAATACAAAGTTACCTGTAAAATAAATATAAATCCTAAGATAGCTATAATATAATTATTAATTACATTGTAGCTATCTTAGGGTTTATTTTACAGGTAAGTATTTATTTTTAAATAGGAATAATTTATTAAAGTATAGTGTAGTGTTAGGTGTAATTGTAACTTAGGTTAGGATTTATTTCACAGGTACATTTCTCTTTATTTTAGCTAGGTAAGCTATTAAATAGTTAATAACTATTTAATAGCTATTGTACATGGTTAAAATAAATTGAAAGGTACCTGTAAAATAAAAATAAATCCTTAGATAGCTAGAATATAATTATTATTTATATTGTAGCTATATTAGGGTTTATTTTAAAGGTAAGTATTTAGTTTTAAATAGGATTCATTTAGTTAATAAGAGTTAATTTATTTAGATTTATTTAATTAATATTTAAGTTAGGGGGCGTTAGGGTTAGGGTTAGGTTTAGGGGTTAATCATTTTATTACAGTGGCGGCAGCGTAGTGGGGGGCAGGATAGGGGTTAATAAATTTATTATAGGTGGCGACGGTGTAGGGGGGGCAGATTAGG
Organism: Bombina bombina; assembly: GCF_027579735.1. NCBI lineage: Eukaryota > Metazoa > Chordata > Amphibia > Anura > Bombinatoridae > Bombina > Bombina bombina. Next base: position 525,119,464 of record NC_069502.1, on the reverse strand, counting down.
GGTTAATAAATGTATTATAGGTGGCGACGGTGTAGGGGGGGCAGGATAGGGGTTAATACATTTAATATAGGTTGCGGCGGGTTCAGGGAGCGGCGGGTTAGGGGTTAATACATTTATTATAGTTGCGGTGGGCTCCGGGAGCGGCGGTTTAGGGGTTAATATGTATAGAGTAGCTTGCGGTGGGCTCCGGGAGCGGCGGTTTAGGGGGTAATAACTTTATTTAGTTGCGGCGGTGTAGGGGGGGTCAGATTAGTGGTGTTTAGACTCGGGGTACATGTTAGGGTGTTAGGTGTAGACAGCTCCCATAGAAATCAATGGGATGTCTGTCAGCAGCGAACTTGTACTTTCGCTATGGTCAGACTCCCATTGATTCCTATGGGATCCGCCGCCTCCAGGCTGGCGCTTTGAAAACCAGGTACGCTGGGCCGTAAAAGTGCCGAGCGTACCTGCTAGTTTTTTGATAGCTAGCAAAAGTAGTGAGAATGTGCCGCACTTGTGTGCGGAACATCTGGAGTGACGTAAGAATCGATCTGTGTCGGACTGAGTCCGGCGGATCGAAGCTGACGTCACAAAATTCTACTTTTGCCGGTCTCGAGCCTTTGATAACTAAGGCGTATCAGCCTCGCCACAAATACGCTGCGGAATACGCAGCGTATTTGAGGTTGACGGCTTGATAACTACCCCCCTATTTATATTCTTTACTTAATATAAAAATGAGGTTTCATAATTATATGCACAATACTTTCTTGGACATACTTGCCCAATTTATTTCAGACTGTTAGTCCTATATACTAGTTATAGGGTGTAGATTGCTACTTCTTCACACAGCTAGGCGTCATAATAGTCTACGTTGTATATTATAAGGAAGAACACATGCCTAGAGTGCTTATAGACCTACAGTTGTACCATGGCTACATGTTAAGATTGTTTGTCTAACCATAATGTTATTCTCATGTATTGTTAATTATATTTGTAATAATCTGCACAACCTCAATAAAAAAATATATTGGGGAAAAAAAAAATGCAATCTGAAAGAGGTGGGCTTCAAGGACTAAGAAATTAGCATATGAACATCCTAGGTTAAGCTTTCAACTAAGAATACCAAGAGAACAAAGCAAAATTGGTGATAAAAGTAAATTGGAAAATTGTTTAACCCCTTAATGACCACAGCACTTTTCCATTTTCTGTCCGTTTGGGACCAAGGCTATTTTTACATTTTTGCGGTGTTTGTGTTTAGCTGTAATTTTCCTCTTACTCATTTACTGTACCCACACATATTATATACCGTTTTTCTCGCCATTAAATGGACTTTCTAAAGATACCAATATTTTCATCATATTTTATAATTTACTATAAAAAAAATTATAAAATATCAGGAAAAATTGAAAAAAAACCCACTTTTTCTAACTTTGACCCCCAAAATCTGTTACATATCTACAACCACCAAAAAACACCCATGCTAAATAGTTTCTAAATATTATGCTGAGTTTAGAAATACCCAATGTTTACATGTTCTTTGCTTTTTTTGCAAGTTATAGGGAAATAAATACAAGTAGCACTTTGCTATTTCCAAACCATTTTTTTTTCAAAATTAGCGCTAGTTACATTGGAACCCTGATATCTTTCAGGAATCTCTGAATATCCATTGACATGTATATATTTTTTTTTAGTAGACATCCCAAAGTATTCATCTAGGCCCATTTTGGTATATTTCATGCCACCATTTCACCGCCAAATGCGATCAAATAAAAAAAATCGTTCACTTTTTCACAAATTTTTTCACAAACTTTAGGTTTCTCACTGAAATTATTTACAAACAGCTTGTGCAATTATGGCACAAATGGTTGTAAATTCTTCTCTGGGATCCCCTTTGTTCAGAAATAGCATACTTATATGGCTTTGGTGTTGCTTTTTGGTAATTAGAATGCCACTAAATGCCACTGCGCACCACACGTGTATTATGCCCAGCAGTGAAGGGGTTAATTAGGGAGCATGTAGGGAGCTTTTTGGGGTAATTTTAGCTTTAGTGTAGTGTAGTAGACAACCCCAAGTATTGATCTAGGCCCATTTTGGTATATTTCATGCCACCATTTCACCGCCAAATGCGATCAAATTAAAAAAAACGTAAAATTTTTCAAAATTTTAGGTTTCTCACTGAAATCATTTACAAACAGCTTGTGCAGTTATGGCACAAATGGTTCTAAATGCTTCTCTGGGATCCCCTTTGTTCAGAAATAGCAGACATATATGGCTTTGGCATTGCTTTTTGGTATTTTGAAGGCTGCTAAATGCCGCTGCGCATCACACGTGTATTATGGCTAGCAGTGAAGGGGTTAATTAGGTAGCTTGTAGGGAGCTTGCAGGGTTAATATTAGATTTAGTGTAGAGCTCAGCCTCCCACCTGAAACATCAGACCCCCTGATCCCTCCCAAACAGCTCTCTTCCCTCCCCCACCCCACAATTGTCCCCGCCATCTTAAGTACTGGCAGAAAGTCTGCCAGTACTAAAATAAAAGCTATATTTGTATTTTTTGGTGTTTTTTTTTTAAAGCATATTTACATATGCTGTTGTGTACTATCCCCCCTTAGCCCCCAACCTCACTGATCCCCCCCAAACAGCTCTATAACCCTCCCACTCTAACTTAATGGGCGCCATCTTGGGTACTGGCAGCTGTCTGCCAGTACCCAGTTTAGAAGAAAAAATGTATTTGTTTTACATTTTTTAGACTTTTCTGTAGTGTAGCTTCCCCCCCACACAAAAACCAACCCCCCACCCCTCCACGATCTCTTTTAGTGTTGATTTTTTTTGGTGTGCCTAGGCCACTTAACATTTTACTTTTATTCACTTTCCGTAGTGTAGCGGTTCCCACCCGCTCCCGCCCCGTGCACGCGCCCGCCCGCCACCCTCCGTGCACGCGCGCGCGTCCGTGCGCGCCCCCGACGGTCCCGCCCCCGATCCCGCCCCCCTCGACGTCACACGGCACACCGATGGCCGCCCACCCGCCTCCCAAGTCGGCTCCCACCCACCAACGATACCGGCCATCGATGTCCGGTGCAGAGAGGGCCACAGAGTGGCTCTCTCTGCATCGGATGGCCATGTCAGGTTATTGCAGGATGCCTCCATATCGAGGCATCACTGCAATAACCGGAAAGCAGCTGGAAGCGAGCAGGATCGCTTCCAGCTGCTTTCCACACCGAGGACGTGCAGGGTACGTCCTCAGGCGTTAACTGCCTTTTTTTTGAGGACGTACCCTGCACGTCCTCGGTCATTAAGGGGTTAAAATTACATGCTCTATCTGAATCATGAAAGTTTATTTTGGCCTAGACTGTCCCTTTAACTGACCTTTTCAAATGTCCATGTCCTATATAAGCTGATCAAGAATCATATAGAGCACATAGTTCAGTTTTGTGCTTGTATATATATATATATTCTATCCTCTGACAGATTTCATTTGTCCAAAGGGTATGTTAAGGGAATGGGACATTTAAAAGTAGCTTTAGGGTGCTATTCCACAAGTTCATTTTCTTTAACCTCTGAGGGATGTTACAGTGTGAAGAGGGCTTTATGTCCATTAGGAGATATGTATAGTGGCACTTAGGGCATTTACAGAATAAGAGGACACTTTCTCAGCGTGCAAATGTTTTTTTCAAATATTAGATATTAAAACATATACATATATTTTCCTTTTGAAATCTAGTGGGCTAAATTAAGAGTGGAGCAGTAGTTGTCACTCACATTCGAACGTTAAAGCCACTAGAAGTCTTTTTTTTGTGCTTGGTGATTCATGCTCGTATTATGAGTTGAAAGAGAAAAGTTGCTGCTCTCTTGTTCACAAAGTTCGCGGTAACAAATAGACTAACGCAAAATCACATTTCCCATAGACAAAAATGGAGCCAAAAAAGTTAAAAAAAACAACACTCAAAAGTCGCGTGGACATGATCACTGTTATTTCAAATTGCAACATAAGACGATAATGTATATTTCATAATTCAATGTTTTGTACGTAGCATATGTTCTATTTATTCTTAAACGGACAGTACACTGTAAAATTGTTTTTCCATAAATGTATATTAAATGACTTGTTATACCAACTGCATAAAGTATAAAATATTTGAGAAATTGCATTTTCGGGTTTATTTCTGTATCTAAAGTAGCTGGTTTTGTGCTTTGAAACCACAGCCTATTACAATGGGTTGAGCTTCAGGTAATATCAGATCTCATTATGTTATCACTTTTATGTACACAGACTTGCTTCCTTATCTTATATTTGTCTGGATCACCAAAGCTCAATACATAGAGAGAACAATGGAAAATTATAATGTTATTACTTAACTATCATGTCCCCCACTGAGGGTGTAATCTCTTCTGCTGGCTGTGTTTACTTAGGCTTGTCAATAGCGTATACGCCAGTATCAAAACTTACAGTATAGGTTGGGAAACCACAAGCTAAATCAGCTATTTCAAATGCTGAAATATGAGTAAAGGAGCTACTTGCAACCAATTTAATACACTCTAGCAGGTATAAAGGATCATTGGGAATAATTTAAAGGGGAAAAAGTTTTTGGGTGAACTGTCCCTTTAAATATATATTTAAATATATATCTGATGCATTTATGCACAACTATATATACTGTATAAATAATTATAAATTGGTATAGATATATACAGATATATATATATATATATATGAATATGTATTAACAAATACATATTCCCCTATGTGAAGAACATTTAAATGTGAGATATTTACAGTAAATACACAGTATAACGCTTCATGAAATATGAATATTGCAAAGCAGTTATATATATGTCAATATATGTATACATTTGTATTGTGTTTACATGTGTACTAGGGCACTAGGCGATAAGCCTGCCCAAAGGGCAATCTATTTTTTTTAAATTGAGGTTTGCAGAAGCATTTGCAGGAAATTAAAATCCACCCAGGGCAGGGAATGTGGACCATCTTCTGCATACTGACCTATTTTTTTTAAGTGGTCTTCTAATTCTGCCTACTTTGACTCAATTTCTTTGTACACCACATTTGTTGTATAACATACATCACTTCCTGTTAATAAGCAGCCTTGTTCTCGTCCATCTATGACTTTCACTTTAACATCAGCAGAGCTTTTCACTCGAGAGAAAGCTACATATAGCTAACCATGGCTGAAAGCGGGTTCAGGCAAATAGATGCCAACTCTATCCAAAGTTTGACCTTGAAACTTGTTAATAATCATAGTGAATGCCAATTTTACTGGAAATTCTCCTTCATAATATAAAAGGAAGTTCTGTGTTACTTGGGGCTAAGTCTATTCAAGGAATTAAGACATTTTGCCTTTCAGCGGTACCTGTACTTGAGCAATGATTACATTTTGCAGCAAAGCCATTACAGAGACCTCTCTTAGGGGCTGAATTATCTTGATGCCCCTGTTTCCGCATGAGCCTTCAGGCTCGCTGGATATAGCAGTTATGAAGCAGCGGTCTAAAGATCACTGCTCCATAACTGGTCCACCTGTTTTGAGGCTGCGTACATCAATCCACCAGATCCTATATGATCGGGCTGATTGACACCCCTGGTATTGGCCGCAAATCTGCAGGGGGTGGCATTGCACAAGCAGTTCACAGCAGTTCACAGTGTTAGCCGTTGGATGAAGAGGATGCTCCGCGTCGGATGTCTTGAAGATGGACCCGCTCCGGATGGATGAAGATAGAAGATGCCGTCTGGATGAAGACTTCTGCCCGTCTGGAGGACCACTTCGCCCGGCTTGGATGAAGACTTCTCCTGGCTTCGTTGAGGACTTTGGCCCAGTTGGATGAAGACTTCTCCCTGTAAGGTGATCTTCAAGGGGTTAGTGTTAGGTTTTTTTAAGGGGGTATTGGGTGGGTTTCAGAGTAGGGTTGGTTGTGTGGGTGGTAGGTTTTAATGTTGGGGGGGATTTGTAATTTTTACAGATAAAAGAGCTGATTACTTTGGAGCAATGCCTGGCAAAAGGGGGGGGGGGGCTTTTTTATTTTTTTTAGGGGGATTAGATTAGGTGTAATTAGTTTAAAATCTTGTAATTTGTTAATTATTTTCTGTAATTTAGTGTTTGGCTTTTTTTGTACTTTAGATAATTTTATTTAATTGTATTTAATTTAGAGAATTAATTTAATTATAGTGTAGTGTTAGGTGTAATTGTAACTTAGGTTAGGTTTTATTTTACAGCTAACTTTGTATTTATTTTAGCTAGGTAGTTATTAAATAGTTAATAACTATTTAATACCTATTCTACCTAGTTAAAATAAATACAAACTTGCCTGTAAAATAAAAATAAATCCTAAGCTAGCAACAATCTAACTATTAGTTATATTGTAGCTAGCTTAGGGTTTATTTTATAGGTAAGTATTTAGTTTTAAATAGGAATTATTTAGTTAATGATAGGAAATTTTATTTAGATTTTGTTTAATTATATTTAAGTTAGGGGGTGTTAGGGTTAGGGTTAGACTTAAGTTTAGGGGTTAATACATTTAGTATAGTGGCGGCGACGTTGGGGGCGGCAGATTAGGGGTTAATAAATGTAGGTAGGTTGCGGCGATGTTAGGGATAGCAGATTAGGGGTTAATAAATATAACTAATGTTTGCGAGGCAGGAGTGCAGCGGTTTAAGGGTTAATATGTTTATTATAGTGGCGGCGACATTGGGGGCGGCAGATTAGGGGTTAATAAGTGTAGGTAGGTAGTGTTTTTTTTTTTTGATCTCTTGTAACATGGATACCCATCCATATTTATCAAAGTGTCTTCCTGGAAGAATTTTGGAAATTGCTTTGAGCAAACACCATCAACCATACATGGAGATGTTAGATTATGCTCCCCACATTGCCCATGTATGATGTGCTTGATTACAATTGCATGTAACCTGGGATGGACTTGAATATCAGGTATTTCTGCGGAAATAAAGCTATCAATTACTTCAGCCTTTTTAGGCTTATCTTCTGCAGATCAAATGATGAAAATATGTGCATGATGTAATCCCCATTTCTGAAAATCAATAACATGAACTTTGGCAACTGGTTTACCCAAAACATGTTTCTTTGTGATGTCATCATATAGTTCTTGTAGTTTTAAATGGAAAACTCTGGCTACTAAATCAGGGCTGAATTCCACTGCTTGACCTTCTTTGAGATTAACAACAATTTCAGACCATTTTGGGTTACATGTCATGGTTATGAAAAAGTCAGGCTTACCATAATTTCTAACAATATCCATGGCATCTTGGTAATTCTGTACCATGTTTCTGGGACTAACTTGGAATTAAGATGGAAGAATGACTGCTTTGCGTGGGACTAAGCCCTGGTCTGCAGCTACACTTTATAGATGATCCCTGAGACCTGTGTACTTTTCAACCCTCAATTTGGACTGATTTTGTCTGCCATAGTTTAAACAATTACCTTCTGTCTTAACATATGCGTCTACAAAGTACTGCTGGGTCAATGTGCCAGCACTCAGAAATGGGTTAAACTGATGTTGGATGGAAAGAATGTACCCATAAAGATGCATTTGTGAGAACCTTCTCTTGGCTTTGCTGAGGACTGATTTTGTATGTTTGTTACAGTAGTAGGGTTGTAGTTTAGTTTCATTTTAGGTGTCCAACTTTGGTCCCCAAAAGCGAAAAGAAGTGGATACAGCATTGGCTCCAAAATTGGATCTAAGATGCTTATCTTTTTTGTTTTTTATTCATTGTTAGGACTTCGGCAATGAATAATGAGATCTCACTTGAGAGGAGGCTCACCGTCTGCATTTTGAAAAATAATATCTACCTCATTACACCGAGGAGCATTGTATCTATGTTGATCGTTTTTGGAATCTTGTACAATTCTTTGGTCACAGTTACAACACCTTTTTGAGATGCATCTTCTAAGCATTCCTATTCTACTTCATACAACATCTTGCATGCTTCGTCAAAGGGATTGTTTAGAGCCATAAAAGAACTCAACTCGGTAATTAGTTCCGGGTTGCAGTTTGCATTTTCATTAATCATAAGGTGCTGTTGTGCAGTCTCAACAGGATCAAGAATATATAGTGGTGCAAACTTTCAGTTATCCTCATTGGAAGGATGAAGTGATCCAATTCTGTGATACATTTGGCCATTAATTATAAAGCAGTAAGGCCCATAACCTAGAGGAGGAGCAATATTAGACCCCATTGAAGTAAATGCTAAATAATTATTTAAAGATCTAATGTTTTTGTGAAAGTTTTTTGAAAGCTTATGAGTTCCTGTCTGTCAAGGTATATGTAAAGTTAATAATTATATATATTTTAATCATATATGTTAAGGCTATGCAATACAATTATATTCATTCAGATCTGACTGGTCAGTAGAAGTTATTCATTTCTCTCAGACAAACTGACTTCAAACATGTTTAATTCTCCCCCACTTTTTCAATTACACAGGAAACTCATAAAGATTACTTTAAAAGAGACATTCCTAGCTAAAGTGAGAACAATAGAGCATTTGGTTTAATTAAAATGTAACAACAATTTCAGAAACCATATGTGTGATTGCCTAGATCAGGATACATGCCCATAAATGGGCTTCCTCCAATGGAGATGCCGATCCGTCTGAAGAGATGTGAAAAATGCAAGCATTTTCCAAAAGGGACTGATAATTAGCACAGATTTGTTGAGTGACTCATGCTGTGTGGCTACTAACACCGGAATATACAAAATGTTAAAAATTGCGTCTGGGTTAAGATAACACAGAGAAAGCACATGGCTTACACTGTGATTTCAAAACAACTGTATTTAGACTTTAAGTAAAATTAAATAAATTTTGAAGAAGAAATAATGCCAATAGCTTCATATATGTTTGGAATGATTCAAACAGCCCATATATGTATATATATATATATATATATATATATTATATATATATATGTTGAAATAGTACATTTTACATTAAATAAATAATTGCTGCAGTTAATAGATATATGAAAAACAGATTCAAGCTGTAATAATCCTATTATTTAATTATATGTAACATAATTTTTCTATTTTTCAGATGAAAAGCCTGCATGGGATATCTGAATCATGTCATATGATTATATACACTAGATGTTTTTGAAAGTTTGAACACAACTCTGAAAACATTTTAGATGTATAAATGCCATTCATTTCAGAAACAGGATACATTATTTTAATATAATATACTGTATTTCATATCAAAATGATCAGAAAATTCATAAGATATTACTTATCCAAAACAAATATTGTGAGTAGTTGTTGCAGTAAATTATGATAAAATGAATAACCATTTCATAGAAATACTGAATTAAGTGTAAAATGTTTAGAAATAGCATTGCATGTATTGCTGTGTTTTGCTGTCTGCTGCCACCTAGTGTTATGATGCGAAATTGCAGCCATGAGATGATTGGTTGTTGCAAGGATGCATTTCCTTGACAACATACTTTGCCAAGTAAACCAATCCATGTTCAGTTGCAAAGAACCAATCCGAGACAAGGTTTCTGTGGGCGTTTCCAATACTCACTAATGACTGATAATGATCAAGAAAGGGGAGGGGGGAAATCAGATGATTTAACCCCAAGCATAGAGACTGATAGAGGCTGGCTGGCTAATCCTGAAGGAATAACTACTGTGGTTATTATTAAAGCACACAACTACTGTTGGACTCCATATGCAATATCCCCAATTTTGAATTTCTGAGGTGAAATTGGATCTGTTGAGAAACATTGGAAACTGGATATCGACTGATTTATTTGGTAAGGTATACAAGGTTATTGGTAAGATAAGTTATATGCATAGTCACTACAGTTAAATTATAATAAGCAGATTTAAGGAAATAGTTTATATTTCAAGTTAGCATTTCATAGCCTATGTATTGTTAAACTAATCCCAATCTTAAATTGTTTATCTATGCAAATATATAATAATAATTCAGAAGTGTATATTGTATTATTGTTTAAATTTGTATCTGGTAAACTAAGTAACCTATCTGTGAAAGTTCTGATGTTTTAAATCAATATTGTATTAGGATTGTATTGCTTGGATGCTAAAAGCAAAAGATTTTAGTCTCATTGTAATATTTTAAATGCAGCTCTGAATGAAAGGTTGGTTTTAAAGATACATTTTTCTGGGTTTTATAAGAAGGATAGCATATCTTAATAGTTGGTTTTAACGTATATATTGTGTCATATTCTGGTATTGCAAATATATTTCAAAATGTTCATGGATATTAACTAAATAAAAGAATTCAGGTATTTATATTAATTGTATGGTTTCTAGTAGATGCATGTTGGTTAAGGGTTTCTATTTTTAAGGATAATTATTATTTGTATTGTGTTATAACCCTGCCATAAGCTGATATATTATTTGGAGAGCACTACTAAGATTTTCATAACTATACTGACATAATATATTGGAGGCACTGTTTGAGATTTTTTAAAATCCATCATATATTTGTAGTAAATAGAAATTATTATAAAAGAGAGAAAAAGTTTCATATTTCGATATTAATATTTTGAAGATATAATTTTTCAAAGGTTGAAATATTGATTTTCATATTTCGAGATTGATATTAATATCTTGAAATATTATTAAAGATTAATTTTGAAAAATTAATAAAAATATTAATTTTTCATATTTAAAAATTAATAAAAAATTGAAATTTTTCATATTTTCAAAGTTAATCAAAAATATAAATTTTTCATATTTCGAAATATTAATTTTCATATTTTCAAAGTTAATCAAAAATATAAATTTTTCATATTTCGAAATATTAATTTTTCATATTTCAAAATTAATATTATTTAAAAAAAAATATATATATATATATCATTTTTTTTTCTCTCTTTTTATTGGCAAAAATTGTATTAGCGTTTTAATTTAACTGAATACTAAACCAATATAATAATGTCTGTAGCCAGAAGTGACTCATTTAATTCTATGCATAGCGATGAAAATGGTCCCATTACAATACCCATTATTAAAGATCAGGTCCTTAAGAAAGATATCTTATGTTACATTAAAGGGAAGTTAAATATTGCGGGTGAATTAAATGATTTTATGGATATGCTTGAAACTAGGGCTAAAAATATTACCGTTAATAATAATATGTGGAATGAAGAGAATGAATTCTTCCAAGAATTATTAATGATTAATCAATGCAAGACTCTCAAAAAGCGAGACGAACTAATACTAAAATCTTGGCCCCTTTTAATATGCATTATTGACGAAATGTCGTTTTGTGTCATAGACAAACGATTGCAAATACAGGAGCTAGAAGGTAGTATTCGTTCCTCACGCAGACGCAAAGAGGATTTAAAAATAGCCAAAAATAAAATGGATGAATTTGCCCAAAACCTAACCGCCTTAGATAAGCATAACATAGACTTACTCACACAGATACAAGATTTAAATAAACAGCTTGCACAAAGCCAGAGAGAATTAAGCGATTTAAAAAGGTCATATCGCCATAATGAAAATCCTAATATTAACAGTGAGAATAATGCAGATAATGCTAACTCCTTTAGCGAACGTGCCAGGGACGAGGTACAGAAATATATGGAACAGTATAGACAAATGACCCCTAATGGGTCAGAAATAGATTTCCCAAATAGGCAGTCACCTCATGATATAAATCCAGATGACTGCTGTAACACAGCTGGTGCGTGGGAGGGTAACTCTAAAAGAGAATCCCAAAGTAAGTCTGATTCCCATAAAATAATCACCTTCGTACAACGTGCAGTACCTATAGTCTCCAATAAGGGAACAACATCTGTAATTGATCATTTAGAGGCTTTTGAAAATGCGTTAGCTATAATGAATGTTACAAGTGAGAAATTGAAAATTGAATTTCTGCCTTGGGTATTTGACAGTAAACATCACAAATTCTTTGCTTCACTAAAGGATATGAATATTCATTCCTGGAGTGGGATAAAACGACAATGCAGAAAAGAATTCGGGCAATATCGCACTAAAACTGCCGCGAAAATAGCGGTATATGGTTTAAAGTGTCGTGCGAATCAGAGTCCAATCGAATTCCTTTCTGAATTGAAAAATGCGTACAGTATGGCTGAAGATAATCCCAGATTTGATGGCTCAGAATTTGTAAATTTATTTTTTGAAGCATTGCCTACACCCATCAAAATTAACTTAGCTAGAGATTTTGATGAGAACTGCTCATTGGAATAGCTGATCAAAGAGAGTACAAAATTATACTCTATTCAGCAGTCCAGTGAGCAGGGGGTTAAAAAGGAATCAAAACCCAAAATTGTGGCAGAAACTAGGATGTCACCTAAACCCCTCAATTTGGAGTCTAAACAGAAAACTTACGCGGAAGTGGCCAGTCAAAACAGGCCATCTCCACAGAGGTTTAACTCTGCCCCCTCCCCTACACGGGTTGAGGCACAGGGAGACTATAACCAAATGGGGGACATAATCAGGTGAATAATTACTCACAAAGAGAATACTCACCAAATAATTGGTATCCGCGCAAGGGTAGATACAATAGACGGTGAAGATATGCTCAGGGTAACCAGACACCCCAGGTATATAATGCTCCCCAAAGTACTAATACTGAACAAGCTGAACCCCAGGGGCAACCACACCAGAATAGAAATAGCGGCCCTGATTCTGAGGGAACCCAATGGTCCAGGAATCATTATCATGGGGCACCAAGAGATAGGCCCAGATGTAGAGGTAACTTGTACAATCAGGTAGATATGCTGTTTACCCAGTTAAATCAGTTGAGTAAACAATTCGCTAATATGAGTCAACTTTCTACAGCTCAGCAACCAAACAATACTTTTTTAGGGGTACAGCCAGTGGTCAGCAGTGGACCACAGGCACAACCATAAATACTGCAGTATCACCTAAAGGCGAGGGGAGAGATATACAAAATGCAATAATAAATATCAATGATACTAATCATGTTCTTTACCCACAGACCGGAAATGGACAATTTAGCTGTGGTGACAAGCAACCCTCATCCGGGAAAAGTTAACAAATCTCTTCCTTTGCAGCACGCCCTTAACCATATTTCCACAGATGCAGTACACAAGAATCCAGCCGACCCTGTCATAGAGGAGACTGGTATGTATGAAGCTTCTTCTGCATCGGAAAGCATGGCGAACTCAGATAACACGTGGCGAATCCCACAGATGTATGCTAACGCCAACTTTATGTGTGAAATGGTAGAAAATGCAGGGAGGTATTATGTATTAGTTGAGCTGCAAGATTCAGTCTCCAACCCTATCATGGGATTAATTGACCGGATCTCAGGCAACTATCTTATCCCACAGTTACTACACACGGCTAAATGAGCTAACACCCCACAAACCTAAAATAAGAGAATTTGACGGTTCTCTAATAGGTGTTGGGGGTGACTCCCTAAAAGTTTATGGTACTGCCTGGCTAAAATTTAAAATGGGGAACAGGGTCATAAGACACCCTGTCATTATAGTGGATCTGCCAACTGATCGTTTAATTATTGGTAGTGATCTCCTGAAGCGATTAAGCACCATACAGGGAGTATTATTAGGCAAGTTGTATTTTTGAGGATTCATTTTATTATTGAACAACAACCATGTTCTCAATGAACCCAAAAAACTCATTAATAGCTGAATAGTTTTGGAAGTAGTTTTTAGTTTATTTTTAGTTATAGCTATTTTAGGGGGATATCTGTGTGTGCAGGTGACTATTACTGTGCATAATTATTAGGCAACTTAACAAAAAACAAATATATACCCATTTATTTTTACCAGTGAAACCAATATAACATCTCAACATTCACAAATATACATTTCTGACATTCAAAAACAAAACAAAAACAAATCAGTGACCAATATAGCCACCTTTCTTTGCAAGGACACTCAAAAGCCTGCCATCCATGGATTCTGTCAGTGTTTTGATCTGTTCACCATCAACATTGCGTTCATCAGCAACCACAGCCTCCCAGACACTGTTCAGAGAGGTGTACTGTTTTCCCTCCTTGTAAATCTCACATTTGATGATGGACCACAGGTTCTCAATGGGGTTCAGATCAGGTGAACAAGGAGGCCATGTCATTAGATTTTCTTCTTTTATACCCTTTCTTGCCAGCCACGCAGTGGAGTACTTGGACGCGTGTGATGGAGCATTGTCCTGCATGAAAATCATGTTTTTCTTGAAGGATGCAGACTTCTTCCTATACCACTGCTTGAAGAAGGTGTCTTCCAGAAACTGGCAGTAGGACTGGGAGTTGAGCTTGACTCCATCCTCAACCCGAAAAGGCCCCACAAGCTCATCTTTGATGATACCAGCCCAAACCAGTACTCCACCTCCACCTTGCTGGTGTCTGAGTCGGACTGGAGCTCTCTGCCCTTTACCAATCCAGCCACGGGCCCATCCATCTGGCCCATCAAGACTCACTCTCATTTCATCAGTCCATAAAACCTTAGAAAATCAGTCTTGAGATATTTCTTGGCCCAGTCTTGATGTTTCAGCTTGTGTGTCTTGTTCAGTGGTGGTCGTCTTTCAGCCTTTCTTACCTTGGCCATGTCTCTGAGTATTGCACACCTTGTGCTTTTGGGCACTCCAGTGATTTTGCAGCTCTGAAATATGGCCAAACTGGTGGCAAGTGGCATCTTGGCAGCTGCACGCTTGACTTTTCTCAGTTCATGGGCAGTTATTTTGCGCCTTGGTTTTTCCACACGCTTCTTGCGACCCTGTTGACTATTTTGAATGAAACCCTTGATTGTTCGATGATCACGCTTCAGAAGCTTTGCAATTTTAAGAGTGCTGCATCCCTCTGCAAGATATCTCACTATTTTTTACTTTTCTGAGCCTGTCAAGTCCTTCTTTTGACCCATTTTGCCAAAGGAAAGGAAGTTGCCTAATAATTATGCACACCTGATATAGGGTGTTGATGTCATTAGACCACACCCCTTCTCATTACAGAGATGCACATCACCTAATATGCTTAATTGGTAGTAGGCTTTCGAGCCTATACATCTTGGAGTAAGACAACATGCATAAAGAGGATGATGTGGTCAAAATACTCATTTGCCTAATAATTCTGCACTCCCTGTAATTGATTGCATAAATAATGTAATTTGGTCACAAGTTAAAAGGCCTATCAATTATGAAAAATCTGGTATATCTCGCACCCGACATAGCTGTCACGTGGTGGAAGAGAAACCAGATGCTGTGGAGATTCATTTCAGAAATAACTCTGTACCTGAAATCACTATTCTACAAATAGATGATCAGACTCCTTTTAGTGGCTCTGATGGTAATACTTTTAAAATTTCGCCTGAAAGATAGCGAATATTTCCCTAGATGCTGATGTATTAACCATATCACTCCACAAGGGGGATCATAAAATCCCTAAGGGGGGAGGCCACGCTCAATACCTCACAGGGATTGAGAGAGTTAAAGAGGGTCTATTTATCCCTATACAAGTACATGACCTTGGTAAAACCAAGTATGCTAAAATAAAGTTAAAACAGGAAGCTAGCTATATAAGCGAAGGTTTATTAGCGCAGATAGCTGAACCTAAAGTGATTAAATATCTTTCTCCCCAAGACCACTGTGTCCACAACCTGGATAACAGGTCTGAAAGCTATAACATCACAGCTAAGTGCTTATTATCTATCTCTATTGGTAATAAGTCAGTGAAGCACCTGTTTTTAGTTTTTAAATACTCCCCATAATAAAATATACATTCGCAATGATATCTTACATAGATATGCCATATAAATAGATTTGATTAATTCTTGCCTCTGGAGCAGGTTAAAGGGGGACCCTGAAGTATTTCCGGATGAAAATGCAGCCCTGAAATCAAACCAGCAATTGCCATATGCTGTGAATATGCAGGTATCTAGCGATGTTATAATTCCTGCTGGGGCTGATAAATTTATTTTACCCTTACAGGTAAAGAGAGGTCAGAAATTAAAAACTTCTGAAACACTGATTTGCCTCTCCCATAGAATACAAAATCTGGGTGTCACAGTAACCTACACTCCTATGGTGAATATTGGAACTGTTCCAATACATATTATTGTACATAACATGACCCCACAGGATATAACATTATCCAAGGGAAATACCATAGGATATGCACTGGAATCAAGTTATTACACTTTTGGATTCCAGAATAATGTAATTGGGCTAATACCTGAAGTATACTTAACTGAAGAACAATAAATAGAACAAAGCCATTGCTTATGCGAGCAAAAATCTATCCCCAGTAGAAATAAAGTTTAACGATTGCGAAAAAGCCCTCTTATCTACTGTATGGGCTCTACAAAATTTCCACAGCTATATACAGGGCGAGAAAATGATTGTAGAAACGGCCCACCAGCCTTTGCTATATTTGCAAAGTGAGAGAATAAGAGATGGGAATTTGTCAAATAGCCGCATAACAGCGTGGACTCTTTCCTTACAAGGCTGGCCATTAGAAATTCGCTACAAGCAGAATAAAAAGAATCCAGTCGCACAGGGACTTGCCGAGCTCCACGACTGTACTGCTAGAGATCCTGGGGAAGAATTATCAGAAGATGATTTTCTGGAGGAACAATTGCTTTCCCCATATAAAATGTACAATGAGTACCATTGTCAAACATTACCTTGGGTGTATGTTGATGGTTGTTCTTACCATGCCACTATTGATAATGAGCGCAGATTAGTCACTGGCATTGGTATAACTGGGGCAAATGGATTCCCAAATATATCTATAGGTTTTAACATTGGACCAAGATCCAGTCAAGTTGCAGAACTAACCGCTGTTTTCGAAACCATTGAAATGGCTATTAAACATGGTATTCATGAATTTGTGATCATAACTGACTCAAATTATGTGCGTGACAGTTTTGTTGAATACCTGCCAACTAGGAAAAGAAATGGCATGCAGAAAAGCAATAACAAACCAGTCAAGCATGGCAAGTTGTTCTGCGAGATTGATAATCTGGTGGTATCCAATGATTTAACCATACACTGGAAAAAGACCAACGGTCATTCCAGAGTTCTAGGTCCGGATAAGGAAGGCAATGACCTTGCGGATTCATTAGCCAAACAAGGAGCCATAACTGGAGAACTCCTTAATATTGACCACTTAATGGGTGCAATTCAGGTAGAAGCCATTACCAGAAACCAGGCAAAAGAACAGAGTGAGCCTAACTTGGTACAATGGAGTCAGGATTCTCCTAGTGAGGACCTGATCACTAGTCAAAAAGAATACCCCATTGTAGGCATCTTCTATAAACACATAGAAGATCCTGAAAGCAACCCCATCTCAAAAGATGATTGTATTGGCAAAGAAGATCTTAGAATCTTAATAAAATCTAGATCACAATTCAAGTTACAGGATGGTTTGTTAATTAGAACCTCCAAAACTGGCATCCAGCAGTGGGTAGTACCCACCAAGTTCAGAGGTCTAATACTTCAACATGCCCATGATGCTCCCACATCTGGTCATCGTGGTGCCAAACTCACGTATGAAATATTACATGACTACACTTTTTGGCCACACATGTTGAAAGATGTTCAAACCTACTGTCAAGGTTGCTTAATCTGCCCACAGTTCCAACCCACTGCACAAACGCATAGAGCGCCATTGCAGAAAAGGGGGATGGTATTGCCATGGTCAGATATACAAATTGATTTTATTGGTCCGGTAACAAGGTCATCAAGAGGTAACAAATACATGTTAACCGTGACATGTCTGTTCACTAAATGGGTAGAGTGCATTAGTGCACCTAACAATAGTGCTGAAACATGCACAGCATTGCTCATCAACCATGTATTTTCCAGATTTGGTTTACCCCAAAGAATCAAGTCAGATCGGGGGACCCACTTCACTAGCGAAGTGATGACCAAAATGTGGAAAATACTAGGGGTTAAAAGAAAGCTCCATATTGCTTAACCCCTTAATGACCGGACCATTTTTCAATTTTCTTACCCTTAATGACAATGGCTATTTTTAAATTTCTGCAGTGTTTGTGTTTAGCTGTAATTTTCCTCTTACTCATTTACTTTACCCACACATATTATATACCGTTGCCATTAAATGGACTTTCTAAAGATACCATTATTTTCATCATATCTTATAATTTACTATAAAAAAATATAAAATATATGAGGAAAAAATTGAAAAAAACACACTTTTTCTAACTTTTACCCCCAAAATCTGTTACACATCTACAACCACCAAAATACACCCATTCTAAATAGTTTCTAAATTTTGGCCCAAGTTTAGAAATACCCAATGTTTACATGTTCTTTGCTTTTTTTGCAAGTTATAGGGCCATAAATACAAGTAGCACTTTGCTATTTCCAAACCACTTTTTTTCAAAATTAGCGCTAGTTACATTGGAACACTAATATCTTTCAGGAATCCCTGAATATCCCTTGACATGTATATATTTATATTTAGAAGACATCCCAAATCATTGATCTAGACCCATTTTGGTATATTTCATGCCACCATTTCACCGCCAAATGCGATCAAATAAAAAAAAAAACTTGACTTTTTCACAATTTTTTTCACTAACTTTAGGTTTCTTGCTGAATTTATTTACAAACAACTTGTGCAATTATGGCATAAATGGTTGTAAATACTTCTATGGGATCCCCTTTGTTCAGAAATAGCAGACCTATATGGATTTGGCGTTGCTTTTTGGTAATTAGAAGGCCGCTAAATGCTGCTGCACACCACACGTGTATTATGCCCAGCCGTGAAGGGGTTAATTAGGGAACTTGTAGGGAGTTTTTAGGTTTAATTTTAGCTTTAGTGTAGTGTAGTAGACAACCCAAATTATTGATATAGGTCCATTTTGGTATATTTCATGCCACCATTTCACCGCCAAATACGATCAAATAAAAAAAAAAACTTAAATTTTTCACAATTTTAGGTTTCTCACTGAAATTATTTACAAACAGCTTGTGCAATTATGGCACAAATGGTTGTAAATGCTTCTCTTGGATCCCCTTTGTTCAGAAATAGCAGACATATATGGCTTTGGTGTTGCTTTTTGGTAATAATAAGGCCGTTAAATACTGCTGCGCACCACACTTGTAATATGCCCAGCAGTTAAGGGGTTAATTAGGTAGCTTGTGGGGTTAATTTTTAGCTTTAGTGTAGAGATCAGCCTCCCACCTGACACATCCCACCCCCTGATCCCCCCCTGACCCCCCTCAAACAGCTCTCTTCCCTCCCCACCTCACAATTGTCACTGCCATCTTAAGTACTGGCAGAAAGTCTGCCAGTACTGAAATAAAAATATTTTTTTTAAAAAAAATTTTTGGCATAAAGTCTGCAGTGATAGATCCCCCCTTACCCCACAACCTCCCTGATCCCCCCATACATCTTTCTAACCCTCCCCCTCTGTCTATTTGCCGCCATCTTGGGTACTGGCAGCTGTCTGCCAGTACCCAATTTGCCCCCCAAAATAGTTTTTTTTAACTTTTAAAATATAAAATATTTGTTTTCTGTAGTGTAGCTGGCCCCCCTAAATAATCTTCAACCCTCCCCCTCCCAGATCCCTTATTAAAGAACCGAGATGCCACTGCATCTAGATTGATCGTTTTTTTTTTTAAATGGGCTGTAAATTTTGCATGCCCCCGCACCCCCCCCCCCGCCGCAACCGCCGCACCGGCAGCAAATGGTTATAAGGAACGATCGGTTATAGATTAACAACAAGATGTAATGCTAGGTTAAAGCAGCTCCCACCCTCCAACTCATTTGAACACATACATAGCCGATGCAGATGGGGCCACAGAGTGGCCCTTTCTGCATCGGTATGTAAAATGGGGATTGTAGTGATGCCTCAATATTGAGGCATTACTACAATCCCTTGTAAGCAGCTGGAAGCGATCATGATCGCTTCCAGCACTTAAGACAACAGAGGACGTACCAGGTACGTCAACTGTCAGTAAGGGAAGTTTTTTCTATGACGTACCTGGTACGTCCTCTGTCATTAAGGGGTTATAGAGCTGCCTCATGTGGTGGTGTAGAGCGTTACAACCAGTCCATTGTTAAAATCCTCAAAAAGTTTGTGAGTGAAACGGGTAAAGACTGGGATGTAAAACTACCTCTAGTCTTAATGGCATTAAGAGCAACTCCAAGTAATAATACCAAGATGTCACCTTTTGAGCTGATGACTGGTAGAAGAATGGTTCTACCTCAGTATCTGCTGTACCGTACATCAGACCAAAACTTGATAAACGCTGCCAATACACATCAATATGTGGAGAACCTAAGAAAGCACCTGCAATATGCTTTTGCATTTGCTCAAAGGAATTTAGAAAGAGCCGCAACTGCCACTAAAACCTATTATGATCTCAAAACATCCAAAAAGGAATATAAAATAAATGATAAAGTTTATCTTTAAAACTTTGGAAGAGATCAGGTTAGGGAGAAGAAATTTCTTCCCTCATGGAAAGGTCCTTTTGTCATTACTGACAAAATATCTCCAGTGGCCTATAAAATATGGATCCCAAAAATGAAATTTTCATAGATAAATGGGTCCATATCAATCAATTACGGGCATGTCATCCTAGGGAGAATAAAGTGTCAAATCCCCAAATGCACTAAAGACATACTGTAGTTTAAAGATGCCTAGCTGATAAACATGAAGGCTCAAAATTGACAGACTATCTACATAGAAGACTGTCTATGGTGTGTACGGTCAACATCCTCACCAAATACCATTGACTTTAAGCCAATTTAAATACATGTGTCCTACATCTATTTAAAATTGGAAGGGGGATTTTTGTCAAGGTATATGTAAGGTTAATAAATATAAATATATATATATATATATATATATATATATATATATATATATATATATATTAATCATATATTTTAAGGCTATGCAATACAATTATATTCATTCAGATCTGACTGGTCAGTAGAAATTATTCATTTCTGTCAGACAAACTGACTTCAAACATGTTTAATTCTCCCCCACTTTTTGAATTACACAGGAAACTCATAAAGATTACTTTAAAAGAGACATTCCTAGCTAAAGTGAGAACAATAGAGCATTTGGTTTAATTAAAATGTAACAACAATTTCAGAAACCATATGTGTGATTGCCTGGGAACCATTGTTAAAAGACAGCATTCTGATACCTAGATCAGGATACATGCCCATATATGGGCTTCCTCCAATGGAGATGCCGATCTGTCTGAAGAGATGTGAAAAATGCAAGCATTTTCCAAAAGGGACTGATAATTAGCACAGATTTGTTGAGTGACTCATGCTGTGTGGCTACTAACACAGGAATATACAAAATGTTAAAAATTGCGTCTGGGTTAAGATAACACAGAGAAAGCACATGGCTTACACTGTGATTTCAAAACAACTGTATTTAGACTTTAAGTAAAATTAAATACATTTTGTAGAAGAAATAATGCCAATAGCTTCATATATGTTTGGAATGATTCAAACAGCCCATATATGTTGAAATAGTAAGTTTTACATTAAATAAATAATTGCTGCAGTTAATAGATATATGAAAAATAGATTCAAGCTTTAATAATCCCATCATTTAATTATATGTAACATAATTTTTCTATTTTTCAGATGGAATGCCTGCATGGGATATCTGAATCATGTCATATGATTATATACACTAGATGTTTTTGAAAGTTTAAACACAACTCTGAAACAGGATACATTATTTTAATATAATATACTGTATTTCATATCAAAATGATCAGAAAATTCATAAGATATTACTTATCCAAAACAAATATTGTGAGTAGTTGTTGCAGTAAATTATGATAAAATGAATAACCATTTCATAGAAATACTGAATTAAGTGTAAAATGTTTAGAAATAGTATTGCATGTATTGCTGTGTTGTGCTGTCTGCTGCCACCTAGTGTTATGATGCGAAATTGCAGCCATGAGATGATTGGTTGTTGCAAGGATGCATTTCCTTGACAACATAATTTTCCAAGTAAACCAATCCATGTTCAGTTGCAAAGAACCAATCCGAGACAAGGCTTCTGTGGGCGTTTCCAATACTCACCAATGACTGATAATGATCAAGAAAGGGGAGGGGGGAAATCAGATGATTTAACCCCAAGCATAGAGACTGATAGAGGCTGGCTGGCTAATCCTGAAGGAATAACTACTGTGGTTATTATTAAAGCACACAACTACTGTTGGACTCCATATGCAATATCCCCAATTTTGAATTTCTGAGGTGAAATTGGATCTGTTGAGAAACATTGGAAACTGGATATCGACTGGTTTATTTGGTAAAGTATACAAGGTTATTGGTAAGATAGGTTATATGCATAGTCACTACAGTTAAATTATAATAAGCAGATTTAAGGAAATAGTTTATATTTCAAGTTAGCATTTCATAGCCTATGTATTGTTAAACTAATCCCAATCTTAAATTGTCTGTCTATGCAAATATATAACAATAATTCAGAAGTGTATATTGTATTATTGTTTAAATTTGTATCTGGTAAACTAAGTAACCTATCTGTGAAAGTTCAGTTTTAAATCAATATTGTATTAGGATTGTATCGCTTGGATGCTAAAAGCGAAAGATTTTAGTCTCATTGTAATATTTTAAATGCAGCTCTGAATGAAAGGTTGGTTTTAAAGGTACATTTTTCTGGGTTTTATAAGAAGGATAGCATATCTTAATAGTTGGTTTTAACGTATATAATATTGTGTCATATTCTGGTATTGCAAATATATTTCAAAATGTTCATGGATATTAACTAAATAAAAGAATTCAGGTATTTATATTAATTGTATGGTTTCTAGTAGATGCATGTTGGTTAAGGGTTTCTATTTTTAAGGATAATTATTATTTGTATTGTGTTATAACCCTGCGATAAGCTGATATATTATTTGGAGAGCACTCTTAAGATTTTCATAAATATAATGACATGTCAGTAGGATTTCTATTAAAGGAGCTACTTTAATGAGTTCAATAATTACTTTTCCTTTGCTGCAGCATTGACTGAGTAGTTTGTCTTATGGTTTCTCTTTTAGAAAATGTAGAACATTGCAGTTGGTTTATGTAACATTTAGCTATCCACATGTAATGATGATCAAATGAATCATCAAATCTTTCTATTGCAGCATTGTGTTGTGTTTTCTTTTACATTCACTTTCTTTATTGCTTATGTTGTACTGATTTTTTGTTTGAGATTGTTCATTTTGTGCACATACTTTTCTATGAGCAAACACATTTTTTATTGTTCGTGATTTCTCTGATTTTCTGTAATATTTGCGCTCTCGTTTCTTTTCTGATCTGCTTTTGCTTTCCGTAAATGGGCCCTTTCCTCATCAGTCATGTTATTTTTTCTTTTTTTTTTTTATCGCTCTCATTTTGCCTCCTTTTTGCATCAGATTGTTCTTGTAAAGAAAACTTTCATTTATGGGGCATGTTTTTTTTTTTAATTAAGACCTTGAGCTATTACTATTGGTCTTTTAATATTGCACTGCAGCCCCCGCTCTCCCCTTAGCACAATTAGCACAGACAGTGTGTATTACTGCCCCAACTATCCTCTCAGTACAGATAATCTGAGAGTGTAGTGGAAGAATAGCTACTTTTAATAATGTATTGCAGCCCCAGCTCTCCCCTCAGCACAATTAGCACAGGTATTGTCTGAGAGTGTAATGAAAGAGAAAAGGCTTGGGGACAGTGCACAAGATTTACTAAAATCTTATTTTAAATGAATGTTAAAGATTAAATAACTTTTATTTTAAATCGACTTTGAAACAGAACTTTTAATACCCTATTAGTTATAGACTGCTTTTATATATATAATTAAGCTACAGGTGTTGCAACACCCTATTTTGACGGACTGCTGTCCTAAATATATCCTATATGTGTTATATAAATATATAATTAAGCTACAGCTGTAGCAACACCCTATTTGGAAAGACATCTTTTATATATATAATTAAGCTACTGGTGTAGCAACACCCAATTTGGACCGACTGCTGGCCTAAATATATCCAAAATATTTTATCTATATATAATTAAAGGGCCATTATACACTCAAAAAATATAGGCTATTTAAATTGCGCACCAAAAGAAGATAAAGTTTATAATTGACATGTGTTATCAATTTTGCTGCTTACTCTCCTAAAAAAAAGTGTCTCCGTTTTATCTGCACCTCGGCAACATCCAGAGCTCTGCCTCCAGTTACTCCCACTCTCCTGCCACCTCATATTCATATTGTAGCTGTAAAGCTGGGGGCGGAGCTCTGGATGTTGCCGAGGTGCACTGCAGATAAAAAAACTGAGACACTGCTGAGGTAGAATCCCTGTGATTTAGCTCATGTGCAGTTTGTTAGTGTTACAATTAAATGCTCTACATCTCTCAGGCTCAGCTGATATACATGTAAAATACATCTGCCCATATAAAAAACAGTGCAACTGTGCATATATGTGACTCCCTCTTTGTCATCACTACAGCACTCTGAATATTTTCACACAAAGCTCTGTAAAACAACTTTATCTTCTTTTGGTGCTTAATTTAAATAGCCTATTTTTTGAGTGTATAATGGCCCTTTAAGCTACAGGTGTAGCAACACCCTATTTGGACGGACTGCTTATATATATATATATATATTGGTTGCCATAGCAACTTCTGCACTAGGTATGCCTGTGAGGCAGCACGCCCACAGTGGGTGGTTACATTGGTCCCGGACTCTAGTACCTCTGTTCGGTTATTTGTTGGGGCACGCCTTTGTTTGTCTAGTTGTCTAGACAACGTGTGATGTGGTCCAATGGGAGATTAGGTGACGTAAACACTAGTGTTGTGTTTATGAAGGGAAATCGGTGACAGCAATCGGGTCTGCTTTACCTCTGATCACATCTTGATTGGTGATGCGGTACATGAATGGAAATAGTGCTGTGTATAATGAGCAGGTGTGGGATTCTTTATCAGCGAATTTTGATAGTAATTGGAACTAGGGGAGTATCCTTGTGTGATGTCAAACCCTTTATGACGTTGGAGGAGAGTCCATTTCTGACACAGGGGTGCTATGATGATCCATTTTTAGCAGTCTGGGGCATTATTCGTGACATATCCACATATGTAGTTACACTTCTATTACATTTTGTATCTTTACATTACAATAATAATGGTTTTAGTTTTTTCTCTTTGAATTTGTGAATATATGTGTTATTCTATTTTATTTAATACACTTGTCTGGTAGAAACCACTGTATTTTGCACACGGTTTCCAGTGATTGGAGCTTGCATTGGGGGTTTGTTTGGAGTTTTCAAACTGTCAGAGGAAGGGACGTATTAAGTCCCGAAACGTCACATTCAATAAAATTTGTTGTCACACTTGAAGTCTGAAGTCCAGTGAGTGCTCTTCCTGCTACATTTTTATATATATATATATATATACAGGGAGTGCAGAATTATTAGGCAAGTTGTATTTTTGAGGATTAATTTTATTATTGAACAACAACCATGTTCTCAATGAACCCAAAAAACTCATTAATATCAAAGCTGAATAGTTTTGGAAGTAGTTTTTAGTTTGTTTTTAGTTATAGCTATTTTAGGGGGATATCTGTGTGTGCAGGTGACTATTACTGTGCATAATTATTAGGCAACTTAACAAAAAACAAATATATACCCATTTCAATTATTTATTTTTACCAGTGAAACCAATATAACATCTCAACATTCACAAATATACATTTCTGACATTCAAAAACAAAACAAAAACAAATCAGTGACCAATATAGCCACCTTTCTTTGCAAGGACACTCAAAAGCCTGCCATCCATGGATTCTGTCAGTGTTTTGATCTGTTCACCATCAACATTGCGTGCAGCAGCAACCACAGCCTCCCAGACACTGTTCAGAGAGGTGTACTGTTTTCCCTCCTTGTAAATCTCACATTTGATGATGGACCACATGTTCTCAATGGGGTTCAGATCAGGTGAACAAGGAGGCCATGTCATTAGATTTTCTTCTTTTATACCCTTTCTTGCCAGCCACGCTGTGGAGTACTTGGACGCGTGTGATGGAGCATTGTGCTGCATGATAATCATGTTTTTCTTGAAGGATGCAGACTTCTTCCTGTACCACTGCTTGAAGAAGGTGTCTTCCAGAAACTGGCAGTAGGACTGGGAGTTGAGCTTGACTCCATCCTCAACCCGAAAAGGCCCCACAAGCTCATCTTTGATGATACCAGCCCAAACCAGTACTCCACCTCCACCTTGCTGGCGTCTGAGTCGGACTGGAGCTCTCTGCCCTTTACCAATCCAGCCATGGGCCCATCCATCTGGCCCATCAAGACTCACTCTCATTTCATCAGTCCATAAAACCTTAGAAAAATCAGTCTTGAGATATTTCTTGGCCCAGTCTTGACGTTTCAGCTTGTGTGTCTTGTTCAGTGGTGGTCGTCTTTCAGCCTTTCTTACCTTGGCCATGTCTCTGAGTATTGCACACCTTGTGCTTTTGGGCACCCCAGTGATGTTGCAGCTCTGAAATATGGCCAAACTGGTGGCAAGTGGCATCTTGGCAGCTGCACGCTTGACTTTTCTCAGTTCATGCGCAGTTATTTTGCGCCTTGGTTTTTCCACACGCTTCTTGAGACCCTGTTGAGTATTTTGAATGAAACGCTTGATTGTTCGATGATCACGCTTCAGAAGCTTTGCAATTTTAAGAGTGCTGCATCCCTCTGCAAGATATCTCACTATTTTTGACTTTTCTGAGCTTGTCAAGTCCTTCTTTTGACCCATTTTGCCAAAGGAAAGGAAGTTGCCTAATAATTATGCACACCTGATAAAGGGTGTTGATGTCATTAGACCACACCCCTTCTCATTACAGAGATGCACATCACCTAATATGCTTAATTGGTAGTAGGCTTTCGAGCCTATACAGCTTGGAGTAAGACAACATGCATAAAGAGGATGATGTGGTCAAAATACTCATTTGCCTAATAATTCTGCACTCCCTGTATATATATATATATATATATATATATATATATATATATATATATATATATATATATATATATATATATAATTAAGCTATAGGTATAGCAACACCCTATTTTGACAGACTGCTGTCCTGAATATATCCAAAATAATTTATATATATATATATAATTAAGCTACAGTTGTAGCAACACCCTTTTTGGACAGACTGCTTTTGTATATATAATTAAGCTACAGGTGTAGCAACACCATATTTGGATGGACTGCTTTTATATATATAATTAAGCTACAGGTATAGCAACACCCTATTTGGACGGATTGCTGTCCTAAATATATCCAAAATATTTTATATATTTATAATTATGCTACAGGTGTAGCAGCACCCTATTAGGACAGACTGCTTTTATATATATAATTAAGCTACAGGTGTAGCAACAAACTATTTGGACGGACTGCTGTCCTAAAAATATCCCAAATATTTTATATATATAATTAAGCTACAGGTGTAGCAACACCCTCACCTAGATTATGAGTTTTGCGGTAACAGGGGAGCGGTGCTAACAAGCAGTTTTCCCTCACCGCTCACCTACAGACAACTCCGATATTACGGGTTTTTAGAAACCCGGGGTTAGCCGCAGAAAAGTGAGCGGAGAGCAAAATTTAACTCCACATCTCACCTCGATACCAGCGCTGCTTACCGTAGCGGTGAGCTGGCAAAACGTGCTCGTGCACGATTTCCCCATAGGTGTCAACGGGGGAGAGCTGGCTGAAAAAAAAACTAACACCTGCAAAAACCCTATTCTAAATTAAAAAAATTCAAAGCTCTTTTACCTTACCAGCCCTGAACAGGGCCCTTTGCGGGGCATGCCCCAAAGAATTCAGTTATTTTGCCTGTAAAAAAAACACATACAATACCCCCCCCCAACATTACAACCCACCACCCACATACCCCTAATCTAACCCAAACCCCCCTTAAATAAACCTAACACTAAGCCCCTGAAGATATTCCTACCTTATCTTCACCATACCAGGTTCACCGATCGGTCCTCGGAAGTCTTGATCCAAGCCTCGAAAGTGTTGATCCAAGCCCAAGCGGGGGGCTGAAGAGTGACGTCCATCCTCGGGCTGAAGTCTGGATCCAAGCGGCGACTGAAGAAATCCATCATCGGGCTGAAGTCGGAAGTCAATCATCGGGATGAAGTCTTCTATCAAGCCGCATCTTCAATCTTCTTTCTTCTGGAGCGGAGCCATCTTCTTCCAAGCCGACGCGGAACATCCTCTTCAACCAACGCCTACTCGCCGAATGACGGTTTCTTGTAAATGACGTCATCCAAGATGGCGTCCCTCAAATTCCGATTGGCTGATAGGATTCTATCAGCCAATCGGAATTAAGGTAGGAATATTCTGATTGGCTGATGGAATCAGCCAATCAAAATCAAGTTCAATCCGACTGGCTGATCCAATCAGCCAATCAGATTGAGCTCGCATTCTATTGGCTGTTCCGATCAGCCAATAGAATGCGAGCTCAATCTGATTGGCTGATTGGATCAGCCAATAGGATTGAACTTGATTCTGATTGGCTGATTCCATCAGCCAATCAGAATTTTCCTACCTTAATTCCGATTGGCTGATAGAATCCTATCAGCCAATCGGAATTCGAGGGACGCCATCTTGGATGACGTCCCTTAAAGGAACCATCATTCGGCGAGTAGGCGTCGGTTGAAGAGGATGTTCCGCGTCGGCTTGGAAGAAGATGGCTCCGCTCCGCTCCAGAAGAAAGAAGATGCAGCTTGATAGAAGACTTCATCCCGATGATGGACTTCCGACTTCAGCCCGATGATGGATTTCTTCAGCCACCGCTTGGATCCAGACTTCAGCCCGAGGATGGACGTCACTCTTCAGCCCCCCGCTTGGGCTTGGATCAACACTTCCGAGGCTTGGATCAAGACTTCCGTGGACCGATCGGTGAACCTGGTATGGTGAAGATAAGGTAGGAAGATCTTCAGGGGCTTAGTGTTAGGTTTATTTAAGGGGGGTTTGGGTTAGATTAGGGGTATGTGGGTGGTGGGTTGTAATGTTGGGGGGGGTATTGTATGTTTTTTTTTTACAGGCAAAAGAGCTGAATTCTTTGGGGCATGCCCCACAAAAGGCCCTGTTCAGGGCTGGTAAGGTAAAAGACCTTTGAACTTTTTTAATTTAGAATAGGGTAGGGCATTTTTTTATTTTGGGGGGCTTTGTTATTTTATTAGGGGGCTTAGAGTAGGTGTAATTAGTTTAAAATTGTTGTAATATTTTTCTCATGTTTGTAAATATTTTTTTATTTTTTGTAACTTAGTTCTTTTTTATTTTTTGTACTTTAGTTAGTTTATTTCATTGTATTTATTTGTAGGTATTGTATTTAAATAATGTATTGATAGTGTAGTGTTAGGTTTAATTGTAGGTAATTGTAGGTATTGTATTTAATTAATTTATTGATAGTGCAGTGTTAGGTTTAATTGTAGATAATTGTAGGTATTGTATTTAATAAATTTATTGATAGTGTAGTGTTAGGTTTAATTGTAACTTAGGTTAGGATTTATTTTACAGGGAAATTTGTAATTATTTTAACTATTTTAGCTATTAAATAGTTCTTAACTATTTAATAGCTATTGTACCTGGTTAAAATAAATACAAAGTTACCTGTAAAATAAATATAAATCCTAAAATAGCTAGAATATAATTATAATTTATATTGTAGCTATATTAGGATTTATTTTACAGGTAAGTATTTAGCTTTAAATAGGAATAATTTATTTAATAAGAGTTAATTTATTTCGTTAGATTTATATTATATTTAACTTAGGGGGGTGTTAGTGTTAGGGTTAGACTTAGCTTTAGGGGTTAATACATTTATTAGAATAGCGGTGAGCTCCAGTCGGCAGATTAGGGGTTAATGTTTGAAGTTAGGTGTCGGCGATGTTAGGGAGGGCAGATTAGGGGTTAATACTATTTATTATAGGGTTATTGAGGCGGGAGTGAGGCGGATTAGGGGTTAATAACTTTATTATAATAGCGGTGCGGTCCGCTCGGCAGATTAGGGGTTAATAAGTGTAGGCAGGTGGAGGCGACGTTGTGGGGGGCAGATTAGGGGTTAATAAATATAATATAGGGGTCGGCGGTGTTAGGGGCAGCAGATTAGGGGTACATAGGGATAATGTAAGTAGCGGCGGTTTACGGAGCGGCAGATTAGGGGTTTAAAAAATATGCAGGGGTCAGCGATAGCGGGGGCGGCAGATTAGGGGTTAATAAGTGTAAGGTTAGGGGTGTTTAGACTCGGGGTACATACAATAAATGTTGCCACATACAGCTAATTCCATTGGTACAACTGCAGTTGAGATCCTAATTAATTCACAACCCTCTTCAGGGAATATAGCTGCCTTACAATAATTTACAATCTAATGACACTATTGTCATAAGGGCCTCAAACAAGGGGTGTAATGTGGTCGTCCTTAACAAAGACAACTACATTAAAGAGTCACATATACAACTCTCAGATACAAATACCTATAGGAAACTGAGCAGAAATCCAACTTCAGAAATTAAAAATAAGCTCCCAAACATTGTAGAGCAAGGTGTAGCCCTAGGTATTTTTTTACTGACGAGCAAGTTAAATCTATGATTCCGTTGTTCCCTATAGTTCCTATATTCCATCATGTGCCTAAAACACACAAGGATTTGGTATGTCCCCTAGGTAGAACTATTATCTCCGACATTGGCTCGTTATTTGAGCCACTGTCGGAATGGGTAGATTTGGTTCTTCAACCAATGGTTAAAAACCTTAACAGTTATCTTAGAGACTCTACTCACCTTTTGAACTGTCTACGCAATGTAAGATGGAATAAAAATTAGAGATGGGTTGTCATTGATGCCACAGCATTGTACTCCATTATCCCTCATTCATTGGGGATTAGAGCTATACATCATTTTCTGAATATGGTTACAAATTATTCAGTTGAATACAAGAACTTTTTCTGTGAAATAATAGAGTTCCTCCTCACACATAATTGTTTTATGTTTAATAATGAATATTACCTGCAAGTTTGTGGCACAGCGATGGGGGCAAAGTTTTCCCCCTCGTTTGCCAATCTATTTGTTCCCTGGTGGGAGGATCATTATATATACACTACAACCAACCTATTTACTAATCAAATTGTAAAATATATGAGATACATCGACAATCTAGTGTTTATCATTGAGGCGCCTTTGGAAATGTCAATTTTTTTACTGTATCTAAACACTAATGACCTCAATCTGAGATTCACTGGTGAACTTCAACAGTTCACTACTTGTTTCTTGGATTTAACTCTCACAGGCAACATAGAAACCGGTAAAATACTAACAGATACATACCGTAAGCCAACAACTGGTAACACCATTTTGCATGCAAAATCCTGTCATCCTCCACAACTCATACGTTCAATACCCAATGGTCCTGGACAGTACATTCGCATGAGAAGGAATACAAACTCTGATGAAAGTTTTGTAACACAGTCTAAAGACTTCACCAGCTGATTAAAACAAAGAGGTTACACTGATAGTGATCTCAGTCACTCATTCAATAGTGTAAAAAACAAAACTCAGTATAATGTTATCCTATCAGGGGTGGTAATAGATCCAAAATATTACTAAAACGTTAACTTTATTATATATATAGGGTGAGAACTATCACCCTTTTGGGTGTTAACAGGGAATGGGACATGAGTTACTTTGTTGATTGAATTACCTATTTTCTGTGGGTTTTTATACTTATAATCATTTCCAATGCTTAGTTATTAAGGACGGATGTTCATTATTGAGCACAATTGGAATTCTTTCTTTAATCATTATAACAAACATGTATTATGTATTATGTGTTCCTACAAGCTGTCATATGTAGTATACAACAATATCATGTGAATTTTTACATTCCATAAATGTCTAACATGTTTATCTTTCATTGGATATATATATATATATATATATATATATATATATATATATATATATATATATATATATATATACATACATACAGTATATATTGAATTTCATATATTTTTAACACTTGGTCTTTCTTATGCTTCTTCCCTCTGAAATTCCGGATTTGAACATTTCCAACATGATTGATTGATTTTATAACTCTGACATAAGTGTGTTATTTTGTACTCACTTTGTGATTGGATACTGCCCATTTAAATGATGGGCCAGTACTATGGAAGTTATCCCTATGATTAAGTGCAAAGTACAGGCACAAAACACGTAAGGGCTTCTGTCTCGATGTACTATTTTTACTTTGATTTATTAAAAGTTGTTTTTTTAAACTACTGGTCTGTAGTGTGCAGACATTTTTTTTCTCTTTTGCACATTAACCTAAGCTTAAACTATAAATAAACCTAACATTTTAAAAAACTAAAATAAACTAAATACAAAAAAAAATAACTCTAAAAAAACCTACGCTACCCATTGCCCCTAAAGGGGCATTTGTATGGGCATTGCCTTAAAAGGGCAGTCAGCTCTTAAGTGCCCAATAAAAAAATAAAAAAAAATCACACACACTAACTCAAAATAGGTACTTACCATTCCTGAAGTCCGGCAGTGAAGGTCTTCTTTCAGGTGGCTTCAT
Organism: Bombina bombina; assembly: GCF_027579735.1. NCBI lineage: Eukaryota > Metazoa > Chordata > Amphibia > Anura > Bombinatoridae > Bombina > Bombina bombina. The sequence continues at coordinate 525,086,906 of NC_069502.1, read as the reverse complement.
CTTCATCTATCGCAGGGACATTTTCTTTCTTCATCTGGAGCAAAGGTGGCATGGAGGCGGCCGCGGAGCAGGAACAGTGGCGAGGAGCCATCCAGCGTGGAGGATCCTCTTCATGCAATTGTCGATGCACACTGAAGATTGAATGCAAGGTACCAGTTTTATATTTGGGGTACCTTGCATTCCTATTGGCTAAAACATTTCAAATCAGCCAATAGGATAAGGGCAAATTAGATCCTTTTGGCTGATTTGAACACTTTATAATTTTTTAATTTAAAATAGCTGTTTAAATTAGGGAAATGTCCTAAAAATGGCCCTTTTAAGGGCTATTGGTAGTTTATTGTTAGATTAGGGGGTGTTTTTATTTTGGGGTGGCTTTTTTGTTTTTATATGGGTATTAGATTAGGTTTAATTTTTTATCTTTTGTATAATTTCGTTTATTATTTTTTGTAATCTAAGTTTTTTCTTATTTCTCGTAATTTTAGAGGTTTTTTTTGCAATGTTATTTTTTATTTTTTTCGGAGTGTTACATTCTTTTTTATTTTTAGTTTATTTTATTTTTTAAAATAGGTATAATAGGTTTATTTATAGCTTAATCTTATTTTCTTTTTATTTCACAGGTAAATTTTTATTTATTTTAAGGTGTTTATATTGTAACTTCAATTTAAAGTTAGGGGTGTTTTAGGTTTTGGGGCTAATAGTTTAATTTAGTGTGTCATGGTGTGGGGGTTGGTGGTTTAGGGGTTAATAGGTTTAATTTATTAGTTGCAATGTGGGGGGTCGGCGGTTTAGGCGTAAATAGGTTTATTTTAGTAGTAGCGATGTGGGGGGTCAGCAATTTAGGGGTTAATAGGTTTATTTAGTGTTGGTGATGTGCGGTGGTGGCGATTTAGGGGTTAATACTTTAATTTAGGTAGTTACGATGTGGGGGGTCGGCAGTTTAGGGGCTGATAGCTTTATTTAGTGTTGGCAATGTCGGAGGTCGGTGGTTTAGGGGTTAATATCTTTATTTAGTGTTGCAATGTCGGGGGCAGCGGATTAGGGATTAATATCTTTATTTAGTGTTGGTGATGTGCGGGGGTGGTGATTTAGGGGTTAATACTTTAATTTAGGTAGTTGCGATGTGGGGGGGTCGGCAGTTTAGGGGTTGATAGCTTTATTTAGTGTTGGCAATGTCGGAGGTCGGTGGTTTAGGGGTTAATATCTTTATTTAGTGTTGGGAATGTCGAAGGCCGGCGGTTTAGGGGTCAATATCTTTATTTAGTGTTGCAATGTTGGGGGCGGCGGATTAGGAGTATTTAGTCTAGGAGTTTATGTTAGGGTGTTAGGTTTTTACATAACCTTCTTGTCTCCATAGACATCAATGGGGATTGCGTTATAGCGATCGTCATTCTCCAAGTTTTTTTGTAACAATTTTTCTCCATTGATGTCTTTGGAGGAAAAACGTGCACGAGCACGTCAAGTCAAGACTTGGCTTTTGTGCGGTATGGAGCTTAACGCACCATAATGCACAGCACAATAAGGTTTTTTTGTAACTTGTAATGGCAGCGCTATGGAAAGTGCAGTAAAGCTAAATTTTTAGCGTTATTTATGCACCGGGTTTAGCGCACATCTTGTAATCGCTGTAATAGTGAGTGGAATAGTCCTATTCAATTGGTACCAAAACCTGATAAGTTATTAAGATGTTGTAATGACTACTACAAATTTAACTATGTGCCAAAAGTTGATGCTTATCACAGCGGGTGGATGAACTTTTAGAAAGATTAGGTAAAGCTCACCACTTGATGACTTAGACCTAAAGAATCTCTATTGGCAGGTACTGTAGTGATCTTGGATGCTGTTGGAGCTTCACTGAACTTACCTGCAGTAGGTTGCAGTGTGGCCAGTGCCTTGCTGTATGTAAAGAAGACTAGGGTGTGCAGTATGCGAAGAGCTGTGCTATCTGGCATAACAGGAGGATCGAGTAAGCTGAAAGAGGGAGGCAGGGGCTTAAATTAGCATAGCCAGCTACATGATTTGTGTGCTTAGAATTTTGTTAATAGTATGTGTGTTATTTCTGTTCTTACTTTCATTGACCTCTAGCCTTGCTTTTGGAACCAAACCTGGATGTGAGGTTTTAAAAAGATGTTTCATACTCCCATTTAGTGTTTGATTATTTATTGTATTTTCCTATGAAGACCAAAGTGTTAATGTTCAGGGAATGCCTTCCTAATAGCGACTTTGGCAAAGATTCTGGACCACACTATCTGTTTCACCTTATTGCTTCCTTATATGTTCTGTGGACTGATCCTCTGGCTTTTTAACTTTGGAATAATACCATGATTTACGGTTCTGGACTGTATAAAGTGCGGGTTATGATTAATTCGGGAGCCAGTGGCCGTTTTATTAATTCCACCCTAGCAAGAAATATTGAATTGCCTCTTCAAGCAATAACTACTTCCATTCAACTGTTTATTGCTGATTGTAGCCCTAACCTGCTATTTAAAATACTTTACCAGTATCTGTGTCTTTGTGTACTGGTCACACAGAGACTTTTTAGTTTAATGTTGTGGCTTCACCTTTATTTCATTTTATTTTAGGGCTACCTTGGCTAAAGTTGCACAATCCCTTAATAAACTGGAAGACTGGAAGTGTTTCATTTGTTTCTATTTTTTTAATAGTTCTTGTTTATGTAGATGAACTGCAGTATTAAACATCTGTGTTAAACAGAATCCAGCTGCACCAGATCTTTCTGATGTTTTTGAAAAGAAAGGAACAAATTTACTTCCTCCCAGGCATCCCTACTATAGTCCCATAGATTTGATTCCCAGTGCTCCTTTCCCTTTTGGAAGGATTTTCCCTCTGTCTGGCATAGGACAACAACAATTAAAACTTATATTGAAGATAATCTTGCTAAAGGTTTTTATCAGGCCTTCCACTTCTCTTGCGGGAGTTGACATTTTCTTTGTCGAAAAAAAGGAGGAAGGAGGCCCTGTGTGGATTACTTAGCCCTTAATAATATTAATATTCATAATCGTTATTCTCTGACTTTAATCCCTGTAATAATGGTCAGAATTGAAGCAGCTCAAGTTTTTACCAAGATTCACTTAAAGGGAAACTCAACCCATTTTTTTTCTTTTGTGATTCAGATAGAGCATAACATTTTAAGCAACTTTGTAATTTACTCCTATTATCAAATGTTCCTTATTCTCTTGGTATCTTTATTTGAAATGCAAGAATGTAAGTTTAGATGCCGGCCCATTTTTGGTGAACAACCTAAATTCATCCACCAATCAAAAACTGCTGTCCAGAGTGCTGAACCAAGAGAAAAGCTTAGATGCCTTCTTTTTTTATATAAAGATAACAATAGAAACATTGATAATAGGAGTAAATTAGAAAGTTGCTTAAAATTGCATGCTCTATCTGAATCACGAAAGAAAAATTTTGGGTCCAGTGTCCCTTTAAGATGAACCTATAGAGGCCTATTTATCAAGCCTTCGAAATTTGAAAAGAAACCAATGGCACTACTAACGTATGAGACCTTAATTCCTACACTTATTTAATAATTTGTCAGGATGTGGGTGCTGTGTATAAAACCGTGTTTAGCAAAGAAAGAGAAAGTATACACTTATAGCACTCCTAGGTCTATAAATCAATTGAATCTAACTGGATGATACAAATTATTCCCTAAGGAATAAGTGGAAGGGGAGAAAACAGATTGCAAATTAAAATATAACTTTTATTGGGTTATGTTAAAAATAGGAATACACTTAAAATCACTCTTAAGCACCGATTTTCCTGATGTCAGCAGATCAGTACAAGTAAAGGTTATTGCTCCTAGTACTTTAGTGTTGAATATGGGTTGGAGTGAGGGCTGCTATATACTTATATCTGGAGATCTAATACACCAAATTATTTGTGTCCAAAGTTACTAATTCTTATGTGAGAATTAAGTATAAAATGTATTCTTTATGTCACGATAGTAATATATCTTAGCGAAGCTTGGTTTGAATTAAACACTGGATATATAATTTTTAATATTTCTGCTTGTTGCCAAATGTGGTTATATATACCCAATTTATTATTGGATTCTGAATAGAATCTCTTAACTCCGCTTTTAAGTATTAGCAGTTGCCTACCTAAGGATTGAAGAGTAGGCTATTCCCTCCACAATATCAAAAGCTAACCTTCATAAATGCTTTTAAATTGTATCTGAATAATTGAACTTCATTATAATACAATTTTATCTTTATTGAGACAATGTATAATGTTGTTGTACTGAATAGACTTTTGTGTATTTGGTTTCTCTGCGGTTGTAAATGACGACCGTTGCTGGTTGGTGTGCTTAAACTTTAATTTCAAAAATTATGTTCTTTAGTCTCTGCACTTAAGCTGTATGTGCTTCCGACTTGTGAATCATACACAGTTTGTATATTATGAACGAACTTCGGTAAAGTTTGTCTGCTCACAGTTTCTTTAATATCAGTTTAAATAGCTCTCTGTGATGCGGCAGTTAAATAATCTTATATGTTGCAGCACTGGAGCTTATCTGATCCTATCATCACAGAATTAATTGAGTACCCATCTGGATAAATCACAATGTACTGGTGATTAAATAATGTAGTTTCTTAGTATAATGAAACGTATCTGTTCTCAGTGACAACAGAGTTTAAGCAGATAGACGTACAAACATTCCGCTTATGTTGTGAGTCTATAGAGTTATAACCTAATGTTCGTATCAATTTCCACACTTGCAGTAAATTATACTAGTCTGTGTACATTCCACCTTGCATACAAACAGGATTGCCCCAGAATAGATTTATGCACTGCTCTGTTGTATAAGCTGTATTGACGGCGGAAATTATGCATACGTGATCAAGCTGCACATACTCATCTAACCCAAAGCTAATATGATAGCGCTCTGAATATATTTTGTGCACCTTAGTTTTGTAAAATACAGCTATCTTACAACAAGCGGTATCGTAGATGTGGATGTATACCAAATGCAACTCGAAGTGAGTTAAATTATTAGGCAGTAGCACCAAACAAAGTTCTATTATTAAGTCTTTATGTATTTTGCATATTGAAGTTAGCTAATACAGGAGGGATAGTACCTGCAATAATATTCAGTACCAGCACCATATATTCAACACATGGTTAAATCTGAGCGTTCATTATTAAGTGAAACCGTGGCTGACTACAGTAATTTGCGGTAGCTTAAGGCTGTCTAAAAACACAGGAGCTCCTAGGACTCCTCACCATTGCCCTATCGTCCCTAACATGTTTCGCAACTACGTTGCTTTTTCAAAGGTGAACGCGCCGCAATATTCGCGGCTTTTTAAGGCCGTTAGAAACACGCCCCCAATAGGCATGTATTGTAATTCAGACCAATGATATGAGATGAGCTAATGATTGACATGTAGAGACGCATCTAAATAATACTGTTAGAGCAGTCCATTTGATTCTAATTACGAGCTTATTCTTGAATTCTTTCCCAAACCTGATAATAGATAATGATGCGAATATGGTATAGAAAAAGCAATTAATCTGTTCGAAAAGTTTTTATTTTCCTAATATGTTAACAGAGGTGGCTGATATTATATTAACCACAGTTGCTCTGTACAGAAGTTTGTATCATTATGACATACTTATTTTCTTATCCTGAGGTGTTTATTGTTTTGTTAGAACTATACCTAGGATTGTGATCTATGTGAAACCTAATATATAATATATATGGGGATGAATATAATGTGAACTAACGTGTTAAATCGTGATTGCAAGCATTGGAAGGACAAATAATAAATGAAAAGGATTCATCAATAATCTCAAGAGGTTATAGCAAGACTAATCTCAAGAGGTTATAGCAAAAGAACAATAAAAAAAGCAGAATTTAGAGCTAAAAATACCATGAGACATGAACTGCTGAAAACGAAAATTAAATCAAAACAGGAACAAGTGAGATTTATCTCCACCTACAACCCCAAAAGCTCTCAAGTTCTTAATATTATGCAGAATAATTGGCACATCCTAACCTCTGACCCTGTAATCTCCAAAATCGTAGGAGAAAAATTACAAACTGGTTTCAGAAGAACTCGCAATCTAAAGGATCTTATCAGCCCTAGCCACTTACAGGGACCAAGAACTTTGGGAGACTTCAAGAAAGGATCATTTAAATGCGGAACATGCAGCACTTGCAGCTTCATGGTCAATAAACAAGAAATCACTGACCACTTTGGGAAAATCCATAAAATTGAATCCTACATTAATTGCCATACAGAAGGAGTCATATACGTCTTACAATGCAAATGTAATCTGGTATACGTTGGTATGACAACAAGAAAAATAAGACAAAGACTCCAAGAACATCTGAGGAATATAAAAAATGCAACTAAAGATCTGCAAGAAGGGAAAAATTTGACATCTGTAGCTAGACATTTCTTGAAAAGACACAATTCCAAACAGTCAGATCTAAAATGCTTTGGGATCCAGAAAATACATTTGGGCATAAGAGGTGGCAACGTAGAGAACGTCCTACTCAGAGCGGAGAGCAAATGGATCTTTCTTTTGAACTCAGTCCAACCGTATGGATTAAATGAAGTAAATAATTTTACTCCTTTCTTGTAAAATCTGATTGTCTATGTAAGGTAGACAGCAAATCACAGAAACCGTATTTCGTCAACGTTACACTTAATACACACTTATACACTAAGTCACTAGATAAGTGATGGTGCACTCACTTCAACACCACTGAACGTGATTTTTTATTAATGGTTTATTCACGCCCCTATATTATGTTAATAAATCCCTCTTTTCATATCTCCTCTACAAGACTATAACTACACACGAGATTGCACTCCTTAGGGGTCAAAAAATCCCCCCTGTTCACAATATAAGTACACAGCAATTCCAGTTCAGGTTGATGTTATAATTTAAACACTTCCCCTCCCCTTTCTTGATCTATTCCTGTATTTTATTGATGAATCCTTTTCATTTATTATTTGTCCTTCCAATGCTTGCAATCACGATTTAACACGTTAGTTCACATTATATTCATCCCCATATATATTATATATTAGGTTTCACATAGATCACAATCCTAGGTATAGTTCTAACAAAACAATAAACACCTCAGGATAAGAAAATAAGTATGTCATAATGATACAAACTTCTGTACAGAGCAACTGTGGTTAATATAATATCAGCCACCTCTGTTAACATATTAGGAAAATAAAAACTTTTCGAACAGATTAATTGCTTTTTCTATACCATATTCGCATCATTATCTATTATCAGGTTTGGGAAAGAATTCAAGAATAAGCTCGTAATTAGAATCAAATGGACTGCTCTAACAGTATTATTTAGATGCGTCTCTACATGTCAATCATTAGCTCATCTCATATCATTGGTCTGAATTACAATACACGCCTATTGGGGGCGTGTTTCTAACGGCCTTAAAAAGCCGCGAATATTGTGGCGCGTTCACCTTTGAAAAAGCAACGTTTAGTTGCGAAACATGTTAGGGACGATAGGGCAATGGTGAGGAGTCCTAGGAGCTCCTGTGTTTTTAGACAGCCTTAAGCTACCGCAAATTACTGTAGTCAGCCACGGTTTCACTTAATAATGAACGCTCAGATTTAACCATGTGTTGAATATATGGTGCTGGTACTGAATATTATTGCAGGTACTATCCCTCCTGTATTAGCTAACTTCAATATGCAAAATACATAAAGACTTAATAATAGAACTTTGTTTGGTGCTACTGCCTAATAATTTAACTCACTTCGAGTTGCATTTGGTATACATCCACATCTACGATACCGCTTGTTGTAAGATAGCTGTATTTTACAAAACTAAGGTGCACAAAATATATTCAGAGCGCTATCATATTAGCTTTGGGTTAGATGAGTATGTGCAGCTTGATCACGTATGCATAATTTCCGCCGTCAATACAGCTTATACAACAGAGCAGTGCATAAATCTATTCTGGGGCAATCCTGTTTGTATGCAAGGTGGAATGTACACAGACTAGTATAATTTACTGCAAGTGTGGAAATTGATACGAACATTAGGTTATAACTCTATAGACTCACAACATAAGCGGAATGTTTGTACGTCTATCTGCTTAAACTCTGTTGTCACTGAGAACAGATACATTTCATTATACTAAGAAACTACATTATTTAATCACCAGTACATTGTGATTTATCCAGATGGGTACTCAATTAATTCTGTGATGATAGGATCAGATAAGCTCCAGTGCTGCAACATATAAGATTATTTAACTGCCGCATCACAGAGAGCTATTTAAACTGATATTAAAGAAACTGTGAGCAGACAAACTTTACCGAAGTTCGTTCATAATATACAAACTGTGTATGATTCACAAGTCGGAAGCACATACAGCTTAAGTGCAGAGACTAAAGAACATAATTTTTGAAATTAAAGTTTAAGCACACCAACCAGCAACGGTCGTCATTTACAACCGCAGAGAAACCAAATACACAAAAGTCTATTCAGTACAACAACATTATACATTGTCTCAATAAAGATAAAATTGTATTATAATGAAGTTCAATTATTCAGATACAATTTAAAAGCATTTATGAAGGTTAGCTTTTGATATTGTGGAGGGAATAGCCTACTCTTCAATCCTTAGGTAGGCAACTGCTAATACTTAAAAGCGGAGTTAAGAGATTCTATTCAGAATCCAATAATAAATTGGGTATATATAACCACATTTGGCAACAAGCAGAAATATTAAAAATTATATATCCAGTGTTTAATTCAAACCAAGCTTCGCTAAGATATATTACTATCGTGACATAAAGAATACATTATATACTTAATTCTCACATAAGAATTAGTAACTTTGGACACAAATAATTTGGTGTATTAGATCTCCAGATATAAGTATATAGCAGCCCTCACTCCAACCCATATTCAACACTAAAGTACTAGGAGCAATAACCTTTACTTGTACTGATCTGCTGACATCAGGAAAATCGGTGCTTAAGAGTGATTTTAAGTGTATTCCTATTTTTAACATAACCCAATAAAAGTTATATTTTAATTTGCAATCTGTTTTCTCCCCTTCCACTTATTCCTTAGGGAATAATTTGTATCATCCAGTTAGACCTAGGAGTGCTATAAGTGTATACTTTCTCTTTCTTTGCTAAACTATTTATCAAGCCGTCAACCGCAAATACGCTGGAATTCCGCGACGTAATTGTGACGCGCTTGATTCATCCCATTTATCAAAGTCTACAGACCGGCAAAAATTGAAATTTGTGACGTAACATACGATCCGCCGGTATCAATCCGACACAGATCGATGGTTACATCATTACAGATGTTCCGAATACAAATTCGGCACTGACACCTTTTGCCATTTATCAAATTTCTAACAGGTACGCTCGCGACTTTTCCGGCCCAGCGTACCTGGTTTTCATTCAGCCACCCTGGAGGCCGCAGATGCCATAGGAATCAATGATGCTGCCAGATATCCCATTGATTTCTATGGTAGAATAAAAGTTACGTTTACAACTAACACCCTTACATAAGCCCAGAGTCTAAACCCCCCTAATCTGCCGCACCGACATCGCCACCACCTACATAATGTTATTAACCCCTAACCCGCCGCTCCCTGACCCCGCCGCAACCTAAATAAAGTTATTAACCCCTACCCCGCCACTCCCGGAGCACACCGTAACTAAATAAATATATTAACCACGATCTCGCCGCTCCCCGAGCCCACCCCAACTAAATAAATGTATTAACCCCTATACTGCCACTCCCGGACCCTGCCGCAACTAAATAAATATATTAAAACCCAAAACCCCTGGCCTCCCACATCACTACTACTAACTAAACCTATTAACCCCTAAACCGCCAGCCCCCACATTGCCATAAACTAAATTAAGATATTGACCCCTAAACCTAACAACCCGCTAACGTTACATTAAATATTAACTCATCCCTATCTTATAATAAGTTTAAACGTACCTTTAACTATATTAAACTATTAATGAACCTACCCTAATTATTATACTAAAATTAAATTAAATGACATTAAACTATATTAAACTATTCATTAACCTACCCTATTATACTAAAATTACATTAAACTAACAATTAAATTAACTATATTACAGATTTAAACACCTAACCCTACTCAAATTATTTAAATCTACTATTAAAAGTTACAAAAAAATAGCAACTAAGTTACACAACATTAAAAACACAACCAACCCCCCAAATAAAAACCTAAAAAGCCTAAGCTCCCCATTGCCCTGAAAAGGGCCTTTGGATGGGCATTGCCCTTAAAAGGGCATTTAACTCTTTTTCAGCCCAAACCCCTAATCTAAAATTAAAACCCTTTAATAAACCCTTAAAAAAACCTAACACTAATCCCCGAAGATCCACTTACAGTTTTTTAAGACTGGACATCCATCCTCAACAAAGCGGCAGAAGTCCTCAGCGAAGCTGGCAAAAGTCTTCATTCAAGCAGGCCAAAGTCTTCATCTAACCGGACAGAAGTCTTCATCCAGACGGCATCTTCTATCTTCATTCATCCGGCGCGGAGCGGCTCCATCTTCAAGACATCCGTCGCGGATCATCCTCTTCTTACGTCGTCTTCTGAAGAATGAAGTTTCCATTTTAATGATGTCATCCAAGATGGCGTCCCTTACATTCCGATTGGCTGATAGAATTCTATCAGCCAATAGGAATTAAGGTGGAAAAAATCCTATTGGCTGTTGCAATCAGCCAATAGGATTGAGCTTGCATTCTATTGGCTAATTGGAATAGCCAATAGAATGAAAGCTCAATCCTATTGGCTGATTGCAACAGCCAATAGGATTTTTTCCACCTTAATTCCTATTGGCTGATAGAATTCTACCAGCCAATCAGAAACTTCATTCTTCAGAAGAAAAGGATGCTCCACGCTGGATGTCTTGAAGATGGAGCCGCTCCTCGCCGGATGGATGAAGATAGAAGATGACGTCTGGATGAAGACTGGATGAAGACTTCTGCCAGCTTGGATGAAGACTTCGGCCCGCTTGGATGAAGACTTCTGCCGGCTTCGCAGATGACTTCTGCCGCTTCGTTCTATCAGCCAATAGGAATTAAGGTGGAAAAAATCATATTGGCTGTTGCAATCAGCCAATAGGATTGAGCTTTCATCCTATTGGCTGATCGAATCAGCCAATAGGATTGAGCTTGCATTCTATTGGCTGATTGGAATAGCCAATAGGATGAAAGCTCAATCCTATTGGCTGATTGCAACAGCCAATAGGATTTTTTCCAGCTTAATTCCTATTGGCTGATAGAATTCTATCAGCCAATCGGAAACTTCATTCTTCAGAAGAAGAGGATGCTCCACGCCGGATGTCTGGAAGATGGAGCCACTCCTCGCCGGATGGATGAAGATAGAAGATGACGTCTGGATGAAGACTGGATGAAGACTTCTGCCAGCTTGGATGAAGACTTCGGCCCGCTTGGATGAAGACTTCTGCCGGCTTCGCTGAGGACTTCTGCCACTTCGTTGAGGATGGATGTACGGTCTTCAAAAACTGTAAGTTGATCTTCGGGGGTTAGTGTTAGGTTTTTTTAAGGGTTTATTGGGTGGGTTTTAAGTTTAGATTAGAGGTTTGGGCTGAAAAAGAGCTAAATGCCCTTTAAGGGCAATACCCATCCACATGCCCTTTTCAGGGCAATGGGGAGCTTAGGCTTTTTAGATTTTTATTTGGGGGGTTGTGTGGGTGGTGGGTTTTAGTGTTGGGGGGTATTTGTATTTTTATTTACAGGTAAAAGAGCTGATTTCTTTGGGGCAATGAACCGCAAAAGACCCTTTTAAGGGCAATTGGTAGTTTATTGTAGGCTAGGGTTTTTTTTTATTTTGGGGGAGCTTTTTTATTTTCATAGGGATATTAGATTAGGTGTAATTAGTTTAAATATTTGATAATTTATTTTTTATTTTGTGTAACTTAGTGTTTTTTATTTTGTGTAACTTAGTTGTTATTTTTTGTAACTTAGTAATTTTTAATAGCAGATTTAAATCATTTGAGTAGGGTTAGGTGTTTAAACATGTAATATAGTTAATTTAATTGTTAGTTTAATGTAATTTTAGTATAATAGGGTAGGTTAATGAATAGTTTAATATAGTTTAATGTAATTTAATGTAATTTTAGTATAATAGTTAGGGTAGGTTAATTAATAGTTTAATATAGTTTAATGCAATTTTAGTATAATAGAGTAGGTTCATTAGTAGTTTAATATAGATTATTTTCATTCTAAAGGTAAGTTTAAATTTATTATAAGATAAGTGGGTTGTTAGTTTTAGGGGTTAATAGCTTAATTACTTTATGGCGATGTGGGGGGCTGGTGGTTTAGGGGTAAATAGTTTTAGTAAGTGGTAGTGATGTGTGAGGTCAGGGGATTAGGGGTTAATACATTTATTTAGTTGTGGAGGGCTCCGGGAGCAGTGGAATAGGGGTTAATACATTTATTTAGTTGCGGCGGGGTCCGGGAGCGGTGGGATAGGGGTTAATAACTTTATTTAGTTGCGGTGGGCTCCGGGAGCAGTGGGATAGGGGTTAATAACTTTATTACAGTTGGGGCGCAGTCCGGGAGCAGCGGGATAGGGGTTAATACTTTTATTTAGTTGCGGCGGGGTCCGGGAGCGGCAGGATAGGGGTTAAATATTTTAGTATAGTGGCGGTGTTTAGTGACAGGGTATAAATAAAGTTGGGAAAAAGCCGAATAGCAGCGAGATCGATGACTGTTAGTTAACAACAGTCCGCTGCTCATCGCCCCGTACTTAGTGCACAGCTTTTTCACAGCTTTTTTAATAAATAAAGAGAGCGTATACAGGTCCACGGCCGCGATGTTAGGCGATGTTAGGCGAGCGTATTGGTGCCGTCGAATGCAGCATAGGTGACGGCTTGATAAATAGGCCTCATAATCTTGTGCAAATCAGAGAGGGATATGAATATAAGCTTTTCGTACTCGTTATGAATATTTTGAATATCTGGTTATGTACTCTGCAATGCTCCTGCTACTTTCTAACACTTTTTGAATAAAATCTTTAGAAATTGGCTTGATACTTTCATTGCAATCTAATTGGATGATATTTTAACGTTTTCTCCATTATTAGAAATCAATGTTTCTCATGTCTACTCTGTGCTTTTGAGACTGAAAAAAAAAATAGTCTCCAAGTTGGAGTTTTGTCATTTATCTGTTTCTACAGCAGAGGTTTTGGGATATATCTTTTCCTCTAATCAAATTGAGATAAATCCTTAGAAGGTCACTGCTATATACTAGTGGCCAGTTCCTGTTAATAAGAATGCAGTAAAGAGGTTTATTGGCTTTGCACAGATTTACAGGTGTTTTATTAGTAACTTTTCTGAGGTTTGTGCTCCTATTACATGTCTTACTCAAAGTCAAAAGTTTGGTTTGGACACTTGAAGCACAAAGGGCCTTTGACAGACTTAAGACTTTTACTACTGCTCCTGATTTTTTTCAGTTGGATGTCCAGAGGTTATTCTTTTTGGAAGTGGATGCTTGTAATGTTGCTATTGGTGCTGTGCTCTCATAGTATGAATAGGTGAAGGGCTAGATGCAGCCAGTGGCCTATTCATATAGTCTTACTTCTGGTGACTGCTTCTTCTTACATTGTAGGAAGCAAGTTCACATGGGCAAGCCTGCCCCGTAAGGGTTCAAAAGCATCTTATGCTGCATTGTGCTTATTTATTTGATGGAGCTGTGCAGCTCATTACTATTTTACTGACCATCACAACCTGGGGTATTTTAGGACAAATAACGTCATCCCAGCCAAGCTAGATAAACTTTGTTCTTCTCCAGGTTTAATTGTTATATCCTTTTATTCTGGATCAAAGAATAAGAATGCTGATAAGATTAAAGTTTGCTGTTTTCCTCCTCTTGTTTTTCTCTATCCCTTCTCTATTGAGGATGGTTTTTGTACACCAAAAACAAGATTTTTGTTCCTGATCCAGTTCCCTTAAAGTACCTATAGACTTTTACCATGATTGCCGGCTGCTGGGCATGGAGGTTTCAAACAGACTGTGGACTTAGTTTCTAGAACGTTTTGGTAACCTGTTCTGACTGATGATGTACAGAAGTTTGTATAGAATTTTGTTATTTCTTGTGCCACTTGTGCCAGGATGAATTCTGTATTTGGTTCCTGTGGTAGCTTTTTATCTGTTTGCCTGTACCTGATGCCTTTGGCTTGTGTCTCCATGAATTTCATTGTGCATCTACCTTTTTCTGATGGTTTGAATATGATTCTGGTGGTAAAAGCCAATTTCATTCCTGCTGGTGGATTGCCTTTTGCTAGTGGAACGCTTACCATTTTTATCAAGGATATTTTTAATTTCCATGGTCATTCTCAGAAAGTACTGTCTGATAGAGGTTTCCAGTTTACCTCCCGGGTTTGGATGTATTTTTGTTCTTATTTGAAAGAATCTCTGGATATCATCCCCAGACCTATGGCCAAACAGAGTGGAACAATCAAAACTTGGAACAATATTTACAATGTTTTTCCTCATACTTTCAGGACAATTAGGCCTTCATGCTTTCTAAAGGGGAGTGTGCCATAATTGTGTCCATCAGTCTATTATAATATCACCATTTTATGTGAATTACAGCTTCATTTTGTAGTTCCAGATCTTCCTGCTTCCTCCCCATTTCCAGGTTTGAATCGTCTTTCTTGGCTAAGAACTTTCAGTTACTTTCTAAAACTTTACTTAACATCAGCAAAAGGTATTTGCAGATAAATCTTTTTCTCAAGTTCCTTATTATGCTTGTGGGGACATAGGCCTAGATTTGGAGTTCGGCGGTAAAAGGGCTGTTAACGCTCCGCAGGCTTTTTTCTGGCCGCACCATAAATTTAACTCTGGTATCGAGAGTTTAATCAAATGCTGCGTTAGGCTCCAAAAAAGGAGCGTAGACCATTTTTACCGCAAATGCAACTCTCGATACCAGAGTTGCTTACGGACGCGGCCGGCCTCAAAAACGTGCTCGTGCACGATTCTCCCATAGGAAACAATGGGGCTGTTTGAGCTGAAAAAAAACCTAACACCTGCAAAAAAGCAGCGTCCAGCTCCTAACGCAGCCCCATTGTTTCCTATGGGGAAACACTTCCTACGTCTGCACCTAACACCCTAACATGTACCCCGAGTCTAAACACCCCTAACCTTACACTTATTAACCCCTAATCTGCCGCCCCCGCTATCGCTGACCCCTGCATATTTTTTTTAACCCATAATCTTCCACTCCGTAAACCGCCGCAACCTACGTTATCCCTATGTACCCCTAATCTGCTGCCCTAACATCGCCGACCCCTATATTATATTTATTAACCCCTAATCTGCCCCCCTCAACGTCGCCGACACCTGCCTACACTTATTAACCCCTAATCTTCCGATCGGAGCTCACCGCTATTCTAATAAATGGATTAACCCCTAAAGCTAAGTCTAAAACTAACACTAACACCCCCCTAAGTTAAATATAATTTTTATCTAACGAAATAAATTAACTCTTATTAAATAAATGATTCCTATTTAAAGCTAAATACTTACCTGTAAAATAAACCCTAATATAGCTACAATATAAATTATAATTATATTATAGCTATTTTAGGATTAATATTTATTTTACAGGCAACTTTGTAATTATTTTAACCAGGTACAATAGCTATTAAATAGTTAAGAACTATTTAATAGTTACCTAGTTAAAATAATAACAAATTTACCTGTAAAATAAATCCTAACCTAAGATATAATTAAACCTAACACTACCCTATCAATAAAATAATTAAATAAACTACCTACAATTACCTACAATTAACCTAACACTACACTATCAATAAATTAATTAAACACAATTCCTACAAATAACTACAATTAAATAAACTAACTAAAGTACAAAAAATAAAAAAGAACTAAGTTACAGAAAATAAAAAAATATTTACAAACATAAGAAAAATCTTACAACAATTTTAAACTAATTACACCTACTCTAAGCCCCCTAATAAAATAACAAAGCCCCCCAAAATAAAAAATTCCCTACCCTATTCTAAATTAAAAAAGTTACAAGCTCTTTTACCTTACCAGCCCTGAACAGGGCCCTTTGCGGGGCATGCCCCAAGAAGTTCAGCTCTTTTGCCTGTAAAAAAAAACATACAATACCCCCCCCCAACATTACAACCCACCACCCACATACCCCTAATCTAACCCAAACCCCCCTTAAATAAACCTAACACTAATCCCCTGAAGATCTTCCTACCTTGTCTTCACCATCCAGGTATCACCGATCCGTCCTGGCTCCAAGATCTTCATCCAACCCAAGCGGGGGTTGGCGATCCATAATCCGGTGCTGAAGAGGCCCAGAAGAGGCTCCAAAGTCTTCCTCCTATCCGGCAAGAAGAGGACATCCGGACCGGCAAACATCTTCTCCAAGCGGCATCTTCGATCTTCTTCCATCCGGAGCGAAGCAGCAGGATCCTGAAGACCTCCAGCTCCGATCAGCCAATAGAATGCGAGCTCAATCTGATTGGCTGATTGGATCGGCCAATCGGATTGAACTAGATTCTGATTGGCTGATTCCATCAGCCAATCAGAAAATTCCTACCTTAATTCCGATTGGCTGATAGAATCCTATCAGCCAATCGGAATTCGAGGGACGCCATCTTGGATGACGTCCCTTAAAGGAACAGTCATTCGTCGTTCAGTCGTCGGTCCGGATGGATGTTCCGCGCTGGAGGTCTTCAGGATCCTGCCGCTTCGCTCCGGATGGAAGAAGATCGAAGATGCCGCTTGGAGAAGATGTTTGCCGGTCCGGATGTCCTCTTCTTGCCGGATAGGAGGAAGACTTTGGAGCCTCTTCTGGACCTCTTCAGCACCGGATTATGGATCGCCAACCCCGCTTGGGTTGGATGAAGATCTTGGAGCCAGGACGGATCGGTGATACCTGGATGGTGAAGACAAGGTAGGAAGATCTTTAGTGTTAGGTTTATTTAAGGGGGGTTTGGGTTAGATTAGGGGTATGTGGGTGGTGGGTTGTAATGTTGGGGGGGGGTATTGTATGTTTTTTTTTACAGGCAAAAGAGCTGAACTTCTTGGGGCATGCCCCGCAAAGGGCCCTGTTCAGGGCTGGTAAGGTAAAAGAGCTTGTAACTTTTTTAATTTAGAATAGGGTAGGGAATTTTTTATTTTGGGGGGCTTTGTTATTTTATTAGGGGGCTTAGAGTAGGTGTAATTAGTTTAAAATTGTTGTAAGATTTTTCTTATGTTTGTAAATATTTTTTATTTTCTGTAACTTAGTTCTTTTTTATTTTTTGTACTTTAGCTAGTTTATTTAATTGTATTTATTTGTAGGAATTGTGTTTAATTAATTTATTGATAGTGTAGTGTTAGGTTAATTGTAGGTAATTGTAGGTAGTTTAATTATTTTATTGATAGGGTAGTGTTAGGTTTAATTATATCTTAGGTTAGGATTTATTTTACAGGTAAATTTATTATTTTAACTAGGTAACTATTAAATAGTTCTTAACTATTTAATAGCTATTGTACCTGGTTAAAATAATTACAAAGTTGCCTGTAAAATAAATATTAATCCTAAAATAGCTATAATATAATTATAATTTATATTGTAGCTATATTAGCATTTATTTTACAGGTAAGTATTTAGCTTTAAATAGGAATCATTTATTTAATAAGAGTTAATTTATTTCGTTAGATGTAAATTATATTTAACTTAGGGGGGTGTTAGTGTTAGGGTTAGACTTAGCTTTAGGGGTTAATCCATTTATTAGAATAGCGGTGAGCTCCGATCGGAAGATTAGGGGTTAATAATTGAAGGTAGGTGTCGGCGATGTTAGGGAGGGCAGATTAGGGGTTAATACTATTTATGATAGGGTTAGTGAGGCGGATTAGGGGTTAATAACTTTATTATAGTAGCGCTCAGGTCCGCTCGGCAGATTAGGGGTTAATAAGTGTAGGCAGGTGTCGGCGACGTTGTGGGGGGCAGATTAGGGGTTAATAAATATAATATAGGGGTCGGCGGTGTTAGGGGTAGCAGATTAGGGGTACATAGGGATAACGTAGGTGGCGGCGCTTTGCGCTCGGAAGATTAGGGGTTAATTATTTTAAGTAGCTGGCGGCGATGTTGTGGGGGGCAGGTTAGGGGTTAATAAATATAATACAGGGGTCGGCGGGGTTAGGGGCAGCAGATTAGGGGTACATAAATATAACGTAGGTGGCGGTCGGCAGATTAGGGGTTAAAAATTTGAATCGAGTGTCGGCGATGTGGGTGGGGCTCGGTTTAGGGGTACATAGGTAGTTTATGGGTGTTAGTGTACTTTAGGGTACAGTAGTTAAGAGCTTTATGAACCGGCGTTAGCCAGAAAGCTCTTAACTCCTGCTATTTTCAGGCGGCTGGAGTTTTGTCGTTAGAGCTCTAACGCTCACTTCAGAAACGACTCTAAATACCAGCGTTAGAAAGATCCCATTGAAAAGATAGGCTACGCAAATGGCGTAGGGGGATCTGCGGTATGGAAAAGTCGCGGCTGAAAAGTGAGCGTTAGACCCTTTAATCACTGACTCCAAATACCAGCGGGCGGCAAAAACCAGCGTTAGGAGCCTCTAACGCTGGTTTTGACGGCTACCACCGAACTCCAAATCTAGGCCTTAGTGTGGCTGTCTACATTGAATTTGAAGCTGTCTTGTCCTTCTAGGAAGTTAGGTCCTCATTTTGTGGGTCCTTGTCACTACCCCTTGCTTTGTACGCATCAAGCTAGGTGTCCTTAGCAACCAGGCTTGCTATTTACATTGCCAGCCATGTTATTATTATACAAAGTGTCCAATTTGCACGTGTTCTGCTCCTTCCCACACTAAAGGCTATATATAATACACCTCAAACCTTACACTTTGGCCATGTATGGTTCTTAGTATCCCGTGGTGCTATCTATCTATCTCTCTCTATATATATATATATATATATATATATATATATATATATATATATATATATATAGTATATACAAAACACGGAAGGGGACTGTACTCCTAGACCTGACCAGGTACACATCCCATGACCCTGCAACATGCGCAGCCCTGGGTGCTCAGTGGCACTCACAAGAAGCTGTGTTGTCACCAGAGTCACAGGCAGTTAACCCCAGACAGGTCTGGGTAAAAGAACCATAGGGGAAATTACAAAACAAATTACTACAACATACAGAGAAAACCCTGCACTCGCTAGCAAGCTCACAGCTAAGATTTATAAGTAAAAATGGAAAGGTTAGTTACCGCATCTGGCCAAATGGGACAAGCCCAGGTACCACATCAAGGTCCTTTCCAAAACCTGGAACCCTAAAACAGCCACACAATGCAAGCCCTCAAATCAAAACAAACTGGGAACAAGGGAAGCAATGTGCTATCAACACTGGGCAATTGTCCATCACTGGGGAATACAAGGGGTGGCAAGAGAGATGTTATAGGGGAGAGTGGGGAACGATCAGTGGTGGTGCCCTCACCAGCTCCTTACAGGTGTGAGTTGGAAATTATAAATACTTTAGGCAATTATAAATACTATATAAATACTTTAGGCAATTATAAATCCTAATGAGGGGAGTCCTGTTGTCCAGCAATCTATAGGAGCTTCTCCGCTTGTGGACTATACTTTTGGAGTTAATAAGTAGGACACAGTTATTAACATACCTTTGGCCTGCTGTCGAGAAGTTCAACCGCTTCCTCGGAAGGCGGCCTGGGACTTTGGTGTTTGCTCACAATACCTAATGAGCGGGTCCTAGGAGTTGTAAAGAGGCCTGCATTTTTGAGAACTGGAGAGTACATTGCTGACTGTTTGTTGATGACTCGTACAATAACTATGAGATTCCTACACTCAGTTTACCTCCAAAGGCTTCAAGGCCTTGGCAAGGCTCTACCTGCTCATTAACTTCCAATGGGACATTGGATATGGTGAGTTGGAGTGGGCTAAACAATATGCTGTGAATGGGGGTATACTGACAGCTTCTCCTCTGTTGGGGTGATCCGCTGGCCTATACCAGAGAGTTAGTACTGTATTTGTAAAAGTAATATGTCTGATAATGCTGAGATATTAATTTATGGTGATTTCCTAGATGCAGATAGCCTTCTCTGATAAACTGGTGGTTTGATGTTGCTGGTGGTAAACGGACATGTGAGAATGGTTTTCTAAAATTGTAAAGTTTTATTATATGCTTATAGATGATGTTAGCTTTTGGCTTATTCACTAAAAATGTACACGCATATAGCAGTTTTTGTAAAGTTAACATTTCTTTCTTTTTTTTTTTTAACTAATTTGAGATGAGGACCCATATTTAAACCAATATTCTGTATCAAATACATATGAATGTACACCTCTATATATTTTAATTTTGGGGCTTGGATCTCACTTGTATACATTTCATATTTATATAAAACTCAGGTTTTAATCAAATTATTTAGTAGTAATTAATTTGTTTGACAAACGAAGATCCGAATAACAAAAGTTGCACATACCTAGTTTTCACATTTGAATATCCTAACAATAAACTGCTTCTCAACATTACAATCTTTTAAAAGTACAGTATTCTAATTCATGCACATGAGTATGGTTGTTATTACTTTAGGTTAACAATTAAGCTCTGATTATACTAAAATAGAAAAATAAGTAAAAAAGTTTTACTGCTAGATTATTTCACTGAGTGGCAATGAAGCTAACACTAAACATTTAATATTTATATTAAGGATTCCAACATTACACAATCACAGCTAAACAACCTAAATCTCCAAGTCTTCTTGATCATATTATTTATGTTGGCTCCATGGCATTTTTTATAACAAAATTTCTAAGGGAATCCAAAAGGCATTAAGAGATTATGAGGGCACATAAATCAATTGCCAGCTCGCAAGGTTCTTGTGATATTAGAAATAAAGTTATAAAGAAAGGTCAGAATTCTCGGGTCTTTTAAAAAAATGATATATTTTTGCAATATTTTCACATGCAAAACTTGACATGGATGAATGCAATATATAGCTAGACTGCTTTAGGTCTATAATAAATGGCAAAAAAGAACCACAAGAAAATTCATATTAAGAACGCTTGCCTTAATCTTTATTAGAAAATGTAAAAATTAGGCAAAAATAAATGAATTGCAAATTAGAGGAGCATTACCAGTAAAATGGTCTAGAGAAAAAGAAAGTCCCACAGGCGAGAAATCACTCCTGGATATCCGGCTGCGTCTATTCAGTTTTCTGGGCAACTGTGAGGTTCCAGTCTGCTTTCCTGCACCCTAGGGTGCAGTCTGTTTGTAAGTATATCTCTTACAATCCTATTTCTACCTTGGTTTTGTGGTATTAGGCCATTGGGCACCTCTGTGTTCTTCTTTTTCTCTAGACCATTCGATTTCATCCGGATACTTACCCTCCTATGACAGAGAGCTGACCTGTGCACTCCTTTGGAGCTACTTCCAGTTATTGGACTTTATCGGTTGTATGGATTTTTATTTTCCTCAGCTAAAGGATTAATCCTTTTATCTGTTTTTTTATGTTATATTTTGTTGATGGCCTTATATTGTTGATTTGATGTGTATATCTATAATATTGGTATATCGTTACTAAGAGCGCCCCCTGGAGGATTGGTGTGATTATACACACTATTTCTTTATCTTTTACCAGTAAAATGGCTGATGAAAATTTCCATATTTATGTATGTTTACAATATTAACATAGTTATAGCTATTTTGTAAATTGAAACTATAAATCAAATAAAGAACAAAAAGTAATTATTAGATAGTGGTATTTATTAAACAGGACAAACTGTTTCATTTTGACCAAGATTAATTCATGGGGTGCTTTGGATCAGCTGAATTTTGACAACATTTTTTCATTCATTATTGGAAGTTTTTTCATCCCTTATTTCCTATAGTGAACATCTTCAAAGTTCCATGTCTTCTCCCATAGACAGTTCTATGGAGTGTAGGACATATAAACTGTCCCTTTAAGAGATTATATGTTAAGGGGAATATTTCACACCCCTATGTTTTTGATGCTTAGAGTCAGTTTTTGTTAGCTTGGGAAAAGGGCAGGTAGCCCCAAAACATTGCTGTATATGCTGTGAAAATTGCTTAAGAGGAGTGCAGCGTCAGTGTGTTCTTAAATTTTATGTTTCCTGAAGGTAAAGGATTGAGGTCTGGCAATTGGAACAATTATGAGTATAGTGGTGTGCATGTTTATTATTTGCTGTATTGTGATTTCCCCTTTAAACTGAGGCACCCACTCTGTGGTCTGTGTTATGGCAGAAATGGAAAGCAATATGAATCCTACCGCAGTCATGGTTACCTTCACTTACACCATTTTGTGGGGATTACAGGAGTACCTGACCACTATGGACAAAGGTGGCTGCTAAAAAAAATTGGAAAGATTAATGCGCCGACAGACGAGCTTACAACTGCACTCCTTTCCACTGGCTGCATACTGTCACACCAAACATATCCCCAGGGCATGTGCTCCAGGCTCCGTACCACACAGTTTGATGACAATGCAGAGTTCTGTGACCAACATATATTAAACAAATTCTCCCTGAATATCAGGATCTTAAATATAGAATTTAGCAACAAGGAACTAAACATACCCGTGTATAAAATTAAAGAGCAAGAAGAACTCTTGAAGGAGTTCATTAAATCAGAAGAAAAGTTAAAAAGCTGCTTGACTTTACTAAATATGGCGTCTCTTACTTCTGGAAAGAGGAACAGAAGCGACATACATTCAAGCACGAATAAATGTATTAAGTGAGAAGGAGTGTTAAACGCTGGAAGTATGAGGATACAACCAGCCCACGCAACAGACCACGAAAGATCGTAAAAGATGAGGCAATGATGAGTCATCTGGCTCTTCTGGCTCATCCAGTGATTCCCAAAATGGAAACTTGTTGGGTGACGAGGTTGCCAACAGCCATGGTGGAGGTGGTGGACCCGTAGAGGGAGGAAGACTCAGAAACAGGCCAGAATGTCAGTCCCAGAGAAATAAAAGGTATTAATCAACAGTATTATAAACCTTTCATCATGTCTCTATTCACATGATGAACGTTCCCTATTAAATAAGGGATTATCATTCTGTCTATGTGAGTTTGCTGATGTTTTTCAGTTAGAGTTTGATCTATAGTGCTTTTTCAAATTTTTTACTTAAAGTTACGTTTCCAATGTTGTGGGTTATGAAAAAATTCCCACACAGGATAAACTGGACTTGGACTCTGTAGGTCTTTCTCTGAAAATAGAATCCCTCTATAAATGATCAAATGCTATTAGTACATTTAGATAGATGGTTGAATCAGATTGTAAGGCTCTGTGTGATGGGTTGAATAAAAAAAACTGAAGCATAATATCAGTTTTGATGAAAAGAGAGCTTGGGATCAGTTAGCCTAGGATGAGACCATCGCCATCAAGCCCGCCAATAAAAGCGGGGTGTTGGTAGTAATAGACAATGATAAATATGTGGGTGAAATTCTTAGAACACTAACAGACACTGAAGTGTATGAAGTTTTATCTGTGAATCTAACAACATAGTTCCAGATAAAGATTGCTTATATCATTAACCATGCTTACAAGGGGATAGATTTGTTACTTTTTCGAAACAATCAAACCCCATTGTACCAGTCTTTTATATATTACCCAAACTCCAAAGGGATTGTGTTAATCCCCCAAAATGCCCCATTGTGTCTAGTATTATTTCTTTGTTCATTCTCATTTCTAAATACTTAGATACAATCCAATCCTTTAGTGACCAAGTGTCAATCATATATTTGTGACACTGGTGATTATTTTATCCAAGATTAGAGGTTTACATGAGTTGCCAGATAATGTAATCTTAGCAACCTGGGATGTCCCATGTCTTTACATGACTATTCCTCACAATAAGGGCTTCAAATATGTTTGGGAAGCATTACAGAATGGTGGCATATATTATGAAATATAAACAGAATAAATTCTTTATGGAGATACTTGAGTTAGTTTTGACTAATAATTTATTTTTGTTTAAGGATACTTATTATTTGCAGAAGAGTGGTACCTCCATGTGGTCCACTGTTGCGCCCTCATATGCATGTATTTACACAAATCATATTGATAATACATATGTCTGCATCTGAAATGTTTAAGAAGAATTGTATTTTATGGTTACGCTATAAAGATGGCCTGTTTATTTTTTTTGGTGGGTGACGTTGCATCCCTGTAGGACCTCGGTGTTGAGATTGAAACCACTCACCCTGAGTTACGTTTCACAGCAAAATATGATGCCAACAAAAGTGAGTTTTGAGACACTTTGGTTTATGTAAAGGACAAGCAACTTCACACAGCTGTATATAGGAAACCCATTGATCATAATAGCCATACACATTAACAAAACTCAAAACTGAGTATTTCTGCACGTGCAGACAGGGACTCTACCTAAATCCCCAAGTCACAATGAAACAAGGTAAATGTCCACCACACTTTATAGTTCTTTTATTTTATTTCAATACAGACATCCAAAAAAGTGACATTTCAGGTTTTTTAACCCTTATTCATGCTTGTCTTTTTTTTTATTAAAAAGAGTTAACAAACCAGAAACATTTTTTTGGATGTCTATTGAAATAAAAGACAAGAATTATAAAGTGCTGTAGACATTTACCTTGTTTCATTGATCATAATACTTTGCTTCAGAGAAATGTTTTCATTCTGAAAGAGTGTTTGGCAGTATCCCTAAATCTCAATTCTTAAGGGTATAAATGTATCAGATAAACAGAGACAAAGGGAACAGATTGAAGAAATGACCCAAAGATTTGATGATATGGGTTACTCCAGAATGGAATTACAAAATGTTTTGCTTAGTATACAATCTCCTAGATCTGTTAAGGAGGGGAGAGACTCAAGACTGAGGATTCCCTTTGTTACTAACTTTGGCCCAATTAGCGGGAGGTTTAATAATGCACTTAAATTTTTTTTTAAATATACTTAGATGTTCATATTCAAAGATTGAGGCATTTCATGGTTTCCCCCTAGCAACTTCTTACAGGTGGACCTCAATTAGACAGAGGATTGTAAGAACACATATTCATACTCCAAAGGAGACTATGGGGTTATTAGCCCCACAGAGACACAGAACTTTTCCTTGTCTTGGCTGTGACCAATGTAATAGTGTCATAAAGGGAGATTTTATTTGCCATCCTTATTCAGGGAATTCTTTTTAAATTAAGGGGCACCACATGTGCCCTTCAAGCAATGTTGTCTATGCCTTGAAGTGCCTGTGTGGCCTATTATATGTTGGACAGATGACTCAAAGGGTAAAAAACCATATCATCCAAAATAAATCTAATATACATAATCCTAACACATAGGACTAACCAATACCTAAACATTTTGAAGATAAGGGTAATCAAATCAGTCAGCTAACGTTTTTAGTATTGGAAAAGATTTTTCCTAAGAGGAGAGGGGGCAACGTCATTACATATTTGTTATATAGGGAAGTTAGATGGAAAAGTAGGTTGAATACATTACATCCCTTTAGGATGAATAAGGATTTTGATTTAATTATCTTTATTTGATAAGGAGTTTTTAGTGTATATGTAGTTATTGTTTAATGGAGTGTAGAACATATAGGGTACCATCCTTTTAATGAATATGTCCCCTTAAAGGGAATATGTCACACCACTATGTTTTTTATTGGTTATGGTGGTAGGATATGACATAAATATTGATGCTTAGAGTCAGTTATTGTTAGCTTAACAAAGGGGCAGGTTGCCCCAAAATGTTGGTCAATATGCTGTGAACATTGCAACAATAAATCTGCTTAAGAGGAGTGCAGCATCAATGTGTTCTTGTCATGGTTCCCACCATTCCATGCAGACAGCCAGGAATCATTGCCCCTTCGGGGGTAAGCAAGGGACTTCAACCTGGGTCCTCTCTTATTCTAAGCTTGTTCTCTTGCCTCTAAGCCACGGCTGCTTCTCTCTATTTGTGTGTGTATGTAAGCCTTTCATTACCTTTCCTTATCCTTCCTGCAGCACTGGGGCTGGACTCTGGATTTTGCTTTGCCTGGATCACCTGTGCTCATTTACAACCTGTCAGTCAGGCTTACCTGGGACTTCCTATCAATTAGCTGCTCATTATCTGGCTATATTCTTAGATTTACCCTTATTTTTATAGCATACTCAGATCCTTGGTTTTTGCACACAGCCCCTGTGCATTTATTCACGGCCCAGGTGGTTTTCTTACCTGATCACTTTGGGCTGTGATACCTGTAAGGGTGAGCACATATCTCTGCTACAGACTCTAATCCACATAAGACCTTTACAGTTCTTGCATTTTATGTCTCCTAATGGCAAAGGATTAACGTCTGGTACCCTTATATATTGGGGCTACTGTGAGTATAGGGATGTGCACATTTAGGCAGTATGGGGAATTTGGATAGCAGTCTAACCTTAAATTAAGTTAAAGTACTAGCTAGTGCTACTGCTACAATTTAGCAGCAGCACAATATTTTTAATGGGGTAAGGATCATCAAGAATAAAAGAAAAAAGACTTACAAAAAATACTTTACTGCCTCTAGAGTAACAGTTTTAACGTCATTAATTAACAAAATTTGTGTCCCATGTATTTGTTTTTTTATGTATTCAATAAAGGGCAGCTTGCATTTTCAAATGAATGTAAAAAGTATAGAAACATTTGTGAATGTTTTTACAATTATTTTATTTATAGGACTAGCTTCATAGGATTATTCATTAAATGGTTATTCATTACTAACAGTTCATCATAAAATTATTTATTAGAACATTTTTCATCATAGAAAAGGTTTATCACTGAACATTGAGGGGATATTGATAATAGAACTGTTACGTATATACTTGTTCATTATAAAAAAGTGTTGATATTTGCACTCTCTTATCATTAATAAGGTATGCAAAAATTATCCCTAGGGACACAATCAGGATTGTCAATAGGTAGTCTTAAAATTAAGGCCTAGATTTAGAGTTTGGCGGTAGCCGTGAAAACCAGCGTTAGAGGCTCCTAACGCTGGTTTTAGGCTACCTCCGGTATTTGGAGTCACTCAAAAAAGGGTCTAACGCTCACTTTTCAGCCGCGGCTTTTCCATACCGCAGATCCCCTTACGTCAATTGCGTATCCTATCTTTTCAATGGGATCTTTCTAACGCTGGTATTTAGAGTCGTGTCTGAAGTGAGCGTTAAAAATCTAACGACAAAACTCCAGCCGCAGAAAAAAGTCAGTAGTTAAGAGCTTTCTGGGCTAACGCCGGTTCATAAAGCTCTTAACTACTGTACTCTAAAGTACACTAACACCCATAAACTACCTATGTACCCCTAAACCGAGGTCCCCCCACATCGCCGCAACTCGATAAAAATGTTTTAACCCCTAATCTGCCGACCGCCACCTACGTTATCCTTATGTACCCCTAATCTGCTGCCCCTAACAACGCCGACCCCTATATTATATTTATTAACCCCTAATCTGCCCCCCACAACGTCGCCGCCAGCTACCTACACTTATTAACCCCTAATCTGCCGTCCGCACGCCGCCGCCAGCTACATTATAGCTATGTACCCCTAATCTGCTGCCCTAACATCCCTATATTATATTTATTAACCCCTAACCTGCCCCCCACAATGTCGCCGCCACCTACCTACAATAATTAACCTCTAATCTGCCGACCGCAAAGAGCCGCCAGCTACATTATAGCTATGTACCCCTAATCTGCTGCCCCTAACACCGCCGACCCCTATATTATATTTATTAACCCCTAACATCGCCGACACCTAACTTCAATTATTAACCCCTAATCTGCCGACCGAATCTCGCCGCTATTCTAATAAATGTATTAACCCCTAAAGCTAAGTCTAACCCTAACACTAACACCCTCCTAAATTAAATATAATTTTAATCTAACGAAATTAATTAACTCTTATTAAATAAATTATTCCTATTTAAAGCTAAATACTTACCTGTAAAATAAATCCTAATATAGCTACAACATAAATTATAATTATATTATAGCTATTTTAGGATTAATATTTATTTTACAGGTAACTTTGTATTTATTTTAACCAGGTACAATAGCTATTAAATAGTTAAGAACTATTTAATAGCTAAAATAGTTAAAATAATTACAAATTTACCTGTAAAATAAATCCTAACCTAAGTTACAATTAAATCTAACACTACACTATCAATAAATAAATTAAATACAATACCTACAAATAACTACAATGAAATAAACTAACTAAAGTACAAAAAATAAAAAAGAACTAAGTTACAAAAAATAAAAAAATATTTACAAACATAAGAAAAATATTACAACAATTTTAAACTAATTACACCTACTCTAAGCCCCCTAATAAAATAACAAAGCCCCCCAAAATAAAAAAATGCCCTACCCTATTCTAAATTACTAAAGTTCAAAGCTCTTTTACCTTACCAGCCCTGAACAGGGCCCTTTGCGCGGCATGCCCCAAGAAGTTCAGCTCTTTTGCCTGTAAAAAAAAACATACAATACCCCCCCCCAACATTACAACCCACCACCCACATACCCCTAATCTAACCCAAAACCCCCCTTAAATAAACCTAACACTAAGCCCCTGAAGATCATCCTACCTTGTCTTCACCATACCAGGTTCACTGATCCGTCCTGGCTCCAAAATCTTCATCCAACCCAAGCGGGGGCTAGACATCCATCATCCGGCGGCTGAAGAGGTCCAGAAGAGGCTCCAAAGTCTTCATCCTATCCGGGAAGAAGAGTAGATCCGGACCAGCAACCATCATCTTCCAAGCGGCATCTTCTATCTTCATCCGATGAGGACCGGCTCCATCCTGAAGACCTCCACCGCGGACCCATCTTCATCCGGCGACGTCCAACTGAAGAATGACGGTTCCTTTATGGGACGTCATCCAAGATGGCGTCCCTCGAATTCCGATTGGCTGATAGGATTCTATCAGCCAATCAGAATTAAGGTAGGAATATTCTGATTGGCTGATCCAATTAGCCAATCAGATTGAGCTTGCATTCTATTGGCTGATCGGAACAGCCAATAGAATGCGAGCTCAATCTGATTGGCTGATTGGATCAGCCAATCAGATTGATCTTGATTCTGATTGGCTGATTCCATCAGCCAATCAAAATATTCCTACCTTAATTCCGATTGGCTGATAGAATCCTATCAGCCAATCGGAATTCGAGGGACGCAATCTTGGATGTTGTCCCTTAAAGGAACCGTCATTCTTCAGTTGGACGTCGCCGGATGAAGATGGGTCCGCGGTGGAGGTCTTCAGGATGGAGCTGGTCCTCATCGGATGAAGATAGAAGATGCCGCTTGGAAGATGATGGTTGCCGGTCCGGATCTACTCTTCTTCCCGGATAGGATGAAGACTTTGGAGCCTCTTCTGGACCTCTTCAGCCACCGGATGATGGATCGCCAGCCCCCGCTTGGGTTGGATGAAGATTTTGGAGCCAGGACCGATCGGTGACACCCGGTGAGGTGAAGACAATGTAGGATGATCTTCAGGGGCTTAGTGTTAGGTTTATTTAAGGGGGGTTTTGGGTTAGATTAGGGGTATGTGGGTGGTGGGTTGTAATGTTGGGGTGGGGGGTATTGTATGTGGGTTTTTTTACAGGCAAAAGAGCTGAACTTCTTGGGGCATGCCCCGCAAAGGGCCCTGTTCAGGGATGGTAAGGTAAAAGAGCTTTGAACTTTAGTAATTTAGAATAGGGTAGGGCATTTTTTATTTTGGGGGTCTTTGTTATTTTATTAGGGGGCTTAGAGTAGGTGTAATTAGTTTAAAATTGTTGTAATATTTTTCTTATGTTTGTAAATATTTTTTTATTTTTTGTAACTTAGTTCTTTTTTATTTTTTGTACTTTAGTTAGTTTATTTCATTGTAGTTATTTGTAGGTATTGTATTTAATTAATGTATTGATAGTGTAGTGTTAGGTTTAATTGTAGGTATTTTATTTAATTAATTTAATGATAGTATAGTGTTAGGTTTAATTGTAACTTAGGTTAGGATTTATTTTACAGGTAAATTTGTAATTATTTTAACTATTTAATAGCTATTGTACCTGGTTAAAATAAATACAAAGTTACCTGTAAAATAAATATTAATCCTAAAATAGCTATAATATAATTATAATTTATATTGTAGCTATATTAGGATTTATTTTACAGGTAAGTATTTAGCTTTAAATAGGAATAATTTATTTAATAAGAGTTAATTAATTTCGTTAGATTAAAATTATATTTAACTTAGGGGGGTGTTAGTGTTAGGGTTAGACTTAGCTTTAGGGGTTAATACATTTATTAGAATAGCGGTGATCTTAAGTCGGCAGATTAGGGGTTAATAATTGAAGTTAGGTGTCGGCGATGTTAGGGAGGGCCGATTAGGGGTTAATACTATTTATTATAGGGTTAGTGAGGCGGATTAGGGGTTAATAACTTTATAATAATAGCGGTGCGGTCCGCTCGGCAGATTAGGGGTTAATAAGTGTAGGCAGGTGGAGGCGACGTTGTGGGGGGCAGATTAGGGGTTAATAAATATAATATAGGGGTCGGCGATGTTAGGGCATCAGATTAGGGGTACATAGGGATAATGTAAGTAGCGGCGGTTTACGGAGCGGCAGATTAGGGATTAATAATAATATGCAGGGGTCAGCGATAGTGGGGGCGGCAGATTAGGGGTTAATAAGTGTAAGGTTAAGGGTGTTTAGACTCGGGGTACATGTTAGAGTGTTAGGTGCAGACGTAGGAAGTGTTTCCCCATAGCAAACAATGGGGCTGCGTTAGGAGCTGAACGCGGATTTTTTGCAGGTGTTAGGTTTTTTTTCAGCTCAAACAGCCCCATTGTTTCCTATGGGGGAATCGTGCACGAGCACGTTTTTGAGGCTGGCCGCTTGCGTAAGCAACTCTGGTATCGAGAGTTGAAGCTGCGTTAAATATGCTCTACGCTCCTTTTTTGGAGCCTAACGCAGCCTTTATGTGGACTCTCAATACCAGAGTTATTTTTATGGTGCGGCCAGAAAAAAGCCGGCGTTAGCTTTTCTGGTCCTTACCGACAAAACTCTAAATCTAGCCGTAAGATTGCCAGTCCTCCTGATCGATCAACCTCCTTGTAGTTCAGTGTTATTCACTAGCATTGTGTAGGTAAATAAGGTTGTAAAAATTCTATCAGTCTGGTGTTACCCCCACACTCTTATTTCTTTTTGCATAATCTCAGCCAACAGTCTTATCATTATTAACAAATCAGACAAGAGGACAAGCAATAATATCATAAGTAGATGTTCTTTTCACAATTCTGATTGGGTAACCTGATTAACCAATCAGAATTGTTTAGAATTATAAAAACAGAGGTAAAACTGGTAGCTAGTTTAGAATATAACAAAGATATTCATGTAAGAGAATCAATGGCTGAGGAAAATGGCTTTTACATGAGATGACCTATGGCTGTCTGAAGAACCAGAATTCTGAAGACAAGTAGAAGTAAAATTTGAGTAGTTTAAAACTACATCTTCTGTCTGATTCATGAAACTGTATATTTTTTAAAATTCGTTTTTATTGAGGTCAAAAGAAAAATCCTTACAGGCACATAATCAATATTGACATTATACATATATATTGCATAGTTTACAGTCAGAAAGTTTGACATACAATCACAGTGTACAATCTTACGCCTAGATTTAGAGTTTTGCGTTAGAAGGGGTGCGTTAGCTATGCGTGGTTTTTCCCCCCGCACCTTTTAAACAATGCTGGTATTGAGAGTTCTCTGAAGGGCTGTGTTAGGCTCCAAAAAGGGAGCGTACAGGCATATTTACCGCCACTTCAACCCTCAATACCAGCGTTGCTTATGGACGCGGCCAGCTTCAAAAACGTGCTCGTGCATGATTCCCCCATAGAAAACAATGGGGCAGTTTGAGCTGAAAAAAAAACCTAACTCCTGCAAAAAAGCAGCGTTCAGCTCCTAACGCAGCCCCATTGTTTCCAATGGGGAAAAACTTCCTAAGTCTGCACCCTAACATGTACCCTGAGTCTAAACACCCCTAACCTTACACTTATTAACCCCTAATCTGCCGCCCCCGCTATCGCTGACCCCTGCATTACACTTTTAACCCCTAATCTGCCGCTCCGGACACCGTCGCAACCTACATTATAGCTATGTACCCCTAATCTGCTCCCCCTAACATTGCCGACCCCTATATTATATTTATTAACCCCTAATCTGCCCCCCCAACGTCGCCGCTACCTACCTACACTTATTAACCCCTAATCTGCCGACCGGACCTCGCCGCCACTATAATAAATGTATTAACCCCTAAACCGCCTCACTCCCACCTCAAAAACCCTATAATAAATAGTATTAACCCCTAATCTGCCCCCCCCTAATATCGCTGACACCTAACTTCAAGTATTAACCCCTAATCTGCCGACCGGACCTCACCGCTACTATAATAAATGTATTAACCCCTAAAGCTAAGTCTAACTCTAACCCTAACTCCCCCCTAAGTTAAATATAATTTAAATATAATGAAATAAAATAAATTATTCCTATTTAAAGCTAAATACTTACCTGTAAAATAAACCCTAATATAGCTACAATATAAATAATAATTACATTGTAGCTATTTTAGGATTAATATTTATTTTACAGGCAACTTTGTATTTATTTTAACCAGGTACAATAGCTATTAAATAGTTAATAACTCTTTAATAGCTACCTAGTTAAAATAATTACAAAATTACCAGTAAAATAAATCCTAACCTAAGTTACAATTAAACCTAACACTACACTATCAATAAATTAATTAAATAAACTACCTACAATTATCTACAATTAAATCAACTAAACTAAATTACAAAAAAAAGCAAACACTAAATTACAAAAAAACAAACCAAACACTAAATTACAAAAAATAAAAAAAAATTACAAGAATTTTAAACTAATTACACCTACTCTAAGCCCCCTAAAAAATAACAAAGGCCCTCAAAATAAAAAAAATGCCCTACCTTAATCTAAAATAAAAAGTTTACAGCTCTTTTACCTTACCAGCCCTTAAATGTGGGGCATGCCCCAAAGAAAACAGCTCTTTTGCATTTAATTAAACATATAATACCCCCCCCCCCCAACATTACAACCCACCACCCACAGAGAATTCAAAAAGAAAAAATGTTTGGAGCACCAAAAGGCATGTGAAAAACAAAAATGTTATTGTTTGACAAAAGGGTTAATTAACCCCAGGGTAAGAGTGAATAAAAATATAATTGAAGTACAGAGAGCAAAAAGGCTGACCGGTTTCGGCGTCTGCCTTAATCCTAGCCTGCACTCTTACCCTGGGGTTAATTAACCCTTTTGTCAAACAATAACATTTTTGTTTTTCACATGCTTTTTGGTGCTCCAAACATTTTTTGTTTTTGAATTCTATCAGTTATGGCCATTGGGAGCACACCAAGCAGGTTTAAATACCATTAATATTCCCTTTTGTGGAGGTACAGCATCTTCCAGCTTGGATACTCACCAATTGCAAGCAGGAGCCTTATAACAAGGATCAAGTCTGCAGCACCACAGGGAACGGGAGGATACATTAACCAAAATCTGGACTGTGGTGAGTTTTATGGGATACATATATAAGTGACAACACATTATACTATTGGTGAGATCTACAAAAGTACTTCTACTCTAACTTAGCAATTGTCAGGGAAGACGGGGGTTGACCCACTGACATTGCATGATCAAAAACTTTCGTCTGTTTATCCAAGCTGTTTGTGTAATGTGATTCATTTTATTTATATATGAAATTATACACTGCGTACACACCCAATCAAAGTACCCCCATTTTTTCTTAGACCACCACCCACATACCCCTAATCTAACCCACCCAAACCCCCCTTAAAAAACCTAACACTAAGCCCCCGAAGATCTCCCTACCTTATCTTCACCACGCCGGGTATCACCGATCCGTCCAGAAGAGACTCCGAAGGTGCTGAACATCCTCTTCTCCCGACGACTAGACGACGAATGAAGGTTCCTTTAAGGGACATCATCCAAGATGGCATCCCTCGAATTCCGATTAGCTGATAGGATTCTATCAGCCAATCGGAATTAAGGTAGGAAAAATCTGATTGGCTGATTGAATCAGCCAATCAGATTCAAGTTCAATCGGATTGGCTGATGCAATCAGCCAATAAGATTGAGCTTGCATTTTATTGGCTGTTCCGATCAACCAATAGAATGCAAGCTCAATCTGACGTGCCTTACAGGAACCTTCATTCGTCGTCTAGTCGTCGGGAGAAGAGGATGTTCCGCGCCGGAGGTCTTGAAGATGGAGCCGCTCCTTGTCGGATGGATGAAGATAGAAGATGCCGCTTGGATGAAGATGTTTGCCTGTCCGGATGTCCTCTTCTTGCCGGATAGGATGAAGACTTCGGAGCCTCTTCTGGACCTCTTCTTGCCGGATAGGATGAAGACTTCGAAGCCTCTTCTGGACGGATCAGTGATACCCGGCGTGGTGAAGATAAGGTAGGGAGATCTTCAGGGGCTTAGTGTTAGGTTTTTTAAGGGGGGTTTGGGTGGGTTAGATTAGGGGTATGTGGGTGGTGGGTTGTAATGTTGGGGGAGTATTGTATGTTTATTTAAATGCAAAAGAGCTGTTTTCTTTGGGGCATGCCCCGCAAAAGGCCCTTTTAAGGGCTGGTAAGGTAAAAGAGCTGTAAACTTTTTATTTTAGAATAGGGTAGGGCATTTTTTTATTTTGGGGGGCTTTGTTATTTTTTTAGGGGGCTTAGAGTAGATGTAATTAGTTTAAAATTCTTGTAATCTTTTTTTTTTGTAATTTAGTGTTTGTTTTTGTAATTTAGTTTAGTTGATTTAATTGTAGATAATTGTAGGTAGTTTATTTAATTAATTTATTGATAGTGTAGTGTTAGGTTTAATTGTAACTTAGGTTAGAATTTATTTTACTGGTAATTTTGTAATTATTTTAACTAGGTAGCTATTAAATAGTTATTAACTATTTAATAGCTATTGTACCTGGTTAAAATAAATACAAAGTTGTCTGTAAAATAAATATTAATCCTAAAATAGCTACAATGTAAATATTATTTATATTGTAGCTATATTAGGGTTTATTTTACAGGTAAGTATTTAGCTTTAAATAGGAATAATTTATTTAATAAGATTTATTTTATTTTGTTAGATTTAAATTATATTTAACTTAGGGGTTAATACATTTATTATAGTTCGGTGAGGTCCGGTCGGCAGATTAGGGGTTAATACTTGAAGTTAGGTGTCAGCGATGTTAGGGAGGGCAGATTAGGGGTTAATCCTATTTATTATAGGGTTTTTGAGGTGGGAGTGAGGCGGTTTAGGGGTTAATACATTTATTATAGTGGCGGCGAGGTCCGGTCGGCAGATTAGGGGTTAATAAGTGTAGGTAGGTAGTGGCGACGTTGGGGGGGCAGATTAGAGGTTAATAAATATTATGTAGGTGTCGGCAATGTTAGGGGCAGCAGATTAGGGGTACATAGGGATAATGTAGGTTGCGGCAGTGTACGGTCGACAGATTAGGGGTTAAAAAATGTTATTAGAGTGGCGGCGATGTGGGGGGACCTCGGTTTAGGGGTATATAGGTAGTTTATGGGTGTTAGTGTACTTTAGAGCACAGTAGTTAAGAGCTTTATGAACCAGCGTTAGCCCATAAAGCTCTTAACTCCTGACTTTTTTCTGCGGCTGGAGTCTTGTCGTTAGAGTTCTAACGCTCACTTCAGCCAAGACTCTAAATACCAGCATTAGAAAGATCCCATTGAAAAGATAGGATACGCAATTGACGTAAGGGGATCTGCGGTATGGAAAAGTCGCGGCTGGAAAGTGAGCGTTAGACCCTTTCCTGACTGACTCTAAATACCAGCGGCCGGCCAAAACCAGTGTTAGGACGGCTAACGCAGAACTCTAAATCTAGGCGTTATTTTCTTAGTTGCATTATTAACAAATATATATATTTTTAAAGTATGCCTTTTGAGAAACAAAGTGTCATACATCCTTATTTGCTTGTTTATTACATAGCTATAACTTTGAGCGTTCTTCACATATCCTTGTCTAATATGTCATGATGAGCTACTATACCTTTAAGGGGCGGTTATTGAGTTTGTCACTGCACTATTTAAACTCCTCACCTACCTTTACTCATTGCTTGGTAATCCTGTGTTTCCCCAAGCTTGCTTGTATCCTGGTTATTACACCTCACTATCTTGTGCTTAGCCTCTGCCTCTGACTGTTGCCTGCGACATTATGTCTCTCATCAGACAAGCCTCCCTGACTGCCGGATCTAATGGATTCATCCACGGTGACGTCACACGCTAAACACGATCGGAACTTCACTGGCTTAACCTCCTCACTCTTGCTAGTTGTGCCGCAACTATACCGGAGACTCCAGAACTATTCCGGTGGCTTCTTACTGCCTCTCCAACTACTGTACAGTAAGTTTAAACTTGCCAATAGTAATCCTAATGTTATTAGCATATGCACTATCCTTAACTGGTGTTCAGTTTCATATCCTCTGCTGCCACTGTTGCCTCCGGCTGCATTAGAGGTTTGTGAAACTATTTCCACCTACAACAAATGAAGGACTTGTACTGTTACTCATTGCTAAGAATCATAGCATAATCTTTTCTACCTACTATGTACAAGTACTACTTCATGTCCACACTTAAGTTTAATTCTATATTGAACCACAGTTGGGTTCTATAAATAATAAACTAATCTCCCTTTCTTGTAGGGATTATCTGAATTGCTAGCAAATTGTGACATTATTACCAAGCCACTCATGAACCCAGTGGATTTAGTTGCACATGTGCAAACCCTCACTGACAAAGTAGAAACCATTACATTAGCCCTAAATAACTTGCAGCAAGAAAACACCTCAATTAAAGCCTACATTAAAGACGTAGCAGACAAACAAAAAGCTGACTCTCAGATAGAACCTAATATCAGTCCCCCTGATAAATTCTTTGGGGAACGTAAGCTTTTTAGAGAATTCAGGATTGCCTGTTATTTAATGTTTACCTTAAAGCCTAAAACTTTCCCCACTGACCATATCAAGGTCCTTACTGCTATATCCTACCTCAGGGGTGAGCCACGTATATGGGCTAACTCCTTTTTCGAAACTAATGACACTGTGCTATATTCTTTAGATGCCTTCTTTACATCAATGTCTCAGTTATATGATGACCCATATAAACAGTTAACAGCTGAGAATGCTATGAGATCTTTAAAACAGCATAAAAGACCTGTGGAAGACTATATCACAGAATTTAAGAAGTGGTCTAAGGACACAGGCTGGAATGAGCTGTCATTAAAAAATCAATTTCGTCTGGGTTTATCAGATTCTCTGAAAGACGAGATAGCAAGGGTCCAACTTCCTGATACACTAGAAGAACTTATAAACCTATCCATAAGTTTAGACAGGCATTTGAGAGAACACAGACATGAGCGTACTGTAAGTGAGAATTTGTCTAGGCGCCTGCCTACACTCACACCCTCATACACTTGATCACCATCTAGAGTTACAACAGAACCTATGGAGATAGGGGTTCTCAGGGGTCCTCTCACCCCTCCAGAAAAACTCAGCAGAAGAAGCAATAATTTGTGTATGTACTGCAGCTTCCCTGAACACACTGTGAAGGACTGTCCTCCTCTTTTAGGCCAGAAGACGGGTAAGACCTGTATTATGAGCACTACTTCTACCCCTAACTTAATAGACTCAAGCCATTGTTCTTTATCTGTTCTCTTACAGTGGGAGGCTCAGAGACTTCAGTGCAAGGCGATCGTTGACTCCGGAGCAAGTTCTAATTATATAGATTTAAACTATTCACTTGTAAAAAAATTCCACTTATTAAAAAGCACACACCAGTTTCAGTACGTGTTATTGACGGCACTCAGATGTCATCTGGACCTATATGCTACCAGACTATTCCCATCAAACTTACCACTGACACAAACCATAGAGTTCATAACTTTTGATGTAATTCCCTCAGCTATTTTTCCTCTCATTTTGGGTTATTCCTGGTTATGCCTGCACGATCCCAAAATCTCTTGGGTTACTTCTGATATACTATTTTATTCTGATTATTGTAATTGTACTTGCCAACTCCAACACTATATACTACAAACTACAGATAATAATGTACCTTCTGAATATTCTGATTTCCTCAAGGTATTTAGTAAAAAAGAGTCAGAGAACTTACCGCTGCACCGTAAGTATGACTGCCCTATAGATTTATTGCCTGGTGTGGACATTCCATGTGGTCATATCTATCCCCTTTCTAGTACCGAATTAACACATTTAAAAAACTATATTGAGGAGAACCTCAGAAAGGGGTTTATTAGACCTTCAACCTCTCCAGCAGGTTCGGCAATGTTTTTTGTGAAAAATAAAGATGGCAGTTTACGACCTATTGTCGATTACAGGGAATTAAATCTTCGTACTGTAAAAAACAGATACCCTCTAATACCAGAGCTGATTGAGAGGCTAGAAGGGTCTTCTTATTTCACTAAACTTGATTTGAGAGGTGCATACAATCTCATTCGGGTGCGTGAGGGGGACGAGTGGCTCACAGCCTTCCGTACTCGGTATGGACTATACGAGTATACTGTGATGCCGTTCGGCCTCTGCAACGCACCCGCTACTTTCCAACACCTAATCAATTACATATTCAAAGATTTGTTATATATATATGTTGTCATATATTTAGATGACATCCTCATTTTTTCAAAGACCAGAGAGGATCATATAAAGCATGTAAGATCAGTATTCTCCAGACTACGTGATAACCACTTGTATGCTAAACCTGAGAAGTGCATTTTTCATACTAATACTATCACATTCCTGGGGTATGTCATCTTCCCTGAAGGTATAAATATGGAATCAAGTAAAATCCAAGAAATTATACGCTGGCCTACCCCTTCTACTAAACGACAACGTTTCTTGGGATTTGCTAACTTTTATCGCAAATTCATTAAACATTTTGCTACCCTAACTAGACCCCTTAAAAACTTAGCAAAAAATTGCAATAAGTTCAACTGGACACCTGAGTGTCAGCAGGTTTTTGAACATCTGAAGCAACAATTCACTACTGCACCTATACTTACCTTTCCGAATCCACATCTACAATACGTGCTGGAGGTGGATGCCTCTGATCATGCTATTGGAGCCGTTTTGTCACAAAGGCTTTCACTGAAACATCCTTTGCACCCTGTAGCATATTACTCAAGGGTTATGAATGCAGCAGAAACTCACTATGCAATAGGGGAAAAAGAGCTCTTAGCTATTAAATGTTCGCTAGAGCATTGGCGCCATTTGTTAGAGGGGACCAAACTTCCGATTCTGACTTATACAGATCACAGGAATTTGCAATATTTAAAAAACAACCGCACACTCACTTCTAGACAGGTCTGCTGGAACCTATATTTCAATAGGTTTAATTATTTCATCACCTTTAGACCAGCAAACAAAAATCATAAGGCAGATGCACTATCCAAAATACATCAGAAACCCTCTCCAGTTGTCACCACACAATCAATTATACCACCTGATCATATCATCTGTCTCACACAAGATACCATATCTATCTTTAAATCTCACCAAGAAGCAGATACTAAACCTGTTACACAATTACAGATTGGTCCAGATAGCTTACTTTACCATGATAATCTCCTTTATGTCCCGCCTTCCTTACGTGACAAGGTACTACACTCCAACCATGACAGTCCTTTAGCCGGACATCCTGGTTGTCAAAAGACCATTGACTTAGTTACCAGGTCATACTGGTGGCCACAAATGTCTCAGACTATCAATCATTACGTACTATCTTGCAAAACTTTTATTGTTTCAAAACACAGTACTCACCTACCATATGGACAGTTACTTCCTTTACCTACACCCTCCAGACCTTGGACAGACATAGCCCTTGACTACATTGTAGAACTACCAAGGTCAGGTAGCAACAACACCATCCTAGTCGTTGTTGACTTGTTTAGTAAAATGGCACACTTCTTACCTACAACAAAGTTGCCAAGTGCTTCTGAAACCGTTCAACTCCTTATACAAAATGTCATAAGATATCATGGTACACCTAAATCCATAACCTCGGATAGAGAGTCTCATTTCACCAGCAAATTCTGGTCTGAACTCTGCAAGTCCTTAAAAATACAACAAAGGCTTAGCACATCATTCCACCCCCAGACAAACGGGCAAAACGGAAAGGACGAATCAGTGGTTAGAGACTTATTTGCGCTGTTTCACTAATTCCGATCAATCCAATTGGTTATCTATGTTACCATTTGCCGAATTTGCCTATAACACTAAACTCTCACCATTTTTTTTATCAATTATGGTTTTCACCCAACTTTCCACTATGATACTACGGTGGAGACTCTTTGTCCATTAGTCAATGATTTAGCGAATTCTATTTCCCAGATTTTCACTCAGGTTAAAGATAACATTGACAGGACTAAACTTCACCAGAAGTTTTATTATGACAAAAGGAGGTCTCCGCCACCTACATATGTCATAGGAGATAAGGTATGGTTGTCTACATGCAACTTGAAATTGCATTTACCCTCTCGAAAACTTGGCTCTTTGTTTATCGGCCCATACGAGATCAAGTCCATAGTTAATCCTAATGCAGTGACACTCCTCTTGCCACCTGACATGTCCATCCATCCTACTTTCCACGTCTCCCTTCTGAAGCCATACATCCCTGTTCGCAATGTAGGACCTGATCAAACTGTACCAACCGACCTCTCTCATCTGTCGGAGGAGTATGAGGTTCAATCTCTCAAAGATTCCAGACGCCACAGGGGTGTTCTTCAGTATCTCGTCCACTGGAAGGGCTATCCGGATGAGGATGACTCCTGGGAACCTGCTTGTAACATATCAGTGCCTAGGTTGGTATCACTGTTTCATAGGCGTCATCCTGATAGACCCCGACCGTGATCCCCAGAGTGGATCTTTTTGGAGGGGCATTCTGTCATACATCCATATTTGCTTGTTTATTACATAGCTATAACTTTGTGCATTCTTCACATATCCTTGTCTAATATGTCATGATGAGCTACTATACCTTTAAGGGGCGGTTATTGACTTTGTCACTGCGCTATTTAAACTCCTCACCTACCTTTACTCATTGCTTGGTAATCCTGTGTTTTCCCAAGCTTGCATGTATCCTGGTTATTACACCTCACTATCTTGTGCTTAGCCTCTGCCTCTGACCGTTGCCTGAGACATTCTGTCTCTCATCAGACACGCCTCCCTGACTGCCGGATCTAACGAATTCATCCGCGGTGACGTCACACGCCGAAAACGATCGGAACTTCACTGGCTTAACCTCCTCACTCTTGCTAGTTGTGCCACAACTATACCGGAGACTCCAGAACTATTCCGGTGGCTTCTTACTGCCCCTCCAACTACTGTACAGTAAGTTTAAACTTGCCAATAGTAATCCTAACGTTATTAGCATATGCACTATCCTTAACCGGTGTTCAGTTTCATATACTCTGCTGCCACTGTTGCCTCCGGCTGCATTAGAGGTTTGTGAAACTATTTCCACCTACAACAAATGAAGGACTTGTACTGTTACTCATTGCTAAGAATCATAGCATAATCTTTTCTACCTACTATGTACAAGTACTACTTCATGTCCACACTTAAGTTTAATTCTATATTGAACCACAGTTAGGTTCTATAAATAATAAACTAATCTCCCTTTCTTGTAGGGATTATCTGAATTGCTAGCAAATTGTGACACAAAGACAAGGTTGTAGTGACCTGTACCTGCAAGAGTCCCTCACAATTTTTCATACATAACATCAAACACAAAACAAAACTACTAACAAACTTTACTATACTGGTTTACCTTTGTCTTCTAAGTAAATACCATGGGGTATCTGAGGGTGTTAAAAAAGGGATTCAATAAATATCTCTTCTGGGTTGGACTGTGGTGCAGGGGCCGATGTGGCTGAATACAACATAGTCCACTCTCCCCGCAGAGCCACGGACAGCATCAGCTCATGCTGCAAGAATGGCCTAAGGATATGTTGCTGCACTCTAGGCGGCAGGGCTTCTATAAGGACTTTCCACTTCTTTAGAAAAGATGGCAGCCTATGGTTAGAATCCAATATGACATCATGTTGCTCAATAAATAGGTTTCTATATAGGAGTCATTTAAATTGGATCAGAGAGGGTGGGGTTTTTGAGCACCACAGGGTTAGGATACATTCGGCTAGATTTAGAGTTTGGCATTAGCCGTCAAAACCAGCGTTAGAGGCTCCTAACGCTGGTTTTGGGCTACCGCTGGTATTTAGAGTCTTGTAGGTAAGGGTCTAACGCTCACTTTGCAGCCGCGACTTTTCCATACCGCAGATCCCCCTACGCCATTTGAGTATCCTATCTTTTCAATGGGATCTTTCTAACGCTGGTATTTAGAGTCGTGGATGAAGTGAGCGTTAGAAATCTACCGACAAAACTAACGCCGGTTCATAAAGCTCTTAACTACTGTGCTCTAAAGTACACTAACACCCATAAACTACCTATGTACCCCTAAACCGAGGTCCCCCCACATCACTGCCACTCTATTAAATTTTTTTAACTCCTAATCTGCCGACCGCACACCATCGCAACCTACGTTATCCCTATGAACCCCTAATCTGCTTCCCCTAACACCGCCGACCCCTATATTATATTTATTAACCCCTAATCTGCCCCCCCAACATTGCCTCCACCCACCTACAATTATTAACCCCTAATCTGCCGACCGGACCTCACCGCTACTATAATAAATGTATTAACCCCTAATCCGCCTCACTCCCGCCTCAATAACCCTATAATAAATAGTATTAACCCCTAATCTGCCCTCCCTAACATCGCCGACACCTAACTTCAAGTATTAACCCCTAATCTGCCGACCGGACCTCACCGCTACTCTTATAAATATATTAACCCCTAAAGCTAAGTCTAACCTTAACCCTAAACCTAAGTTAAATATAATTTTTATCTAACAAAATAAAATAAATCTTATTAAATAATTTATTCCTATTTAAAGCTAAATACTTACCTGTAAAATAAACCCTAATATAGCTACAATATAAATTAAAATTATATTGTAGCTATTTTAGGATTAATATTTATTTTACAGGCAATTTTGTATTTATTTTAACCAGGTACAATAGCTATTAAATAGTTATTTACTATTTAATAGCTACCTAGTTAAAATAATTACAAAATTACCTGTAAAATAAATCCTAACCTAAGTTAAAATTAAACCTAACACTACACTATCAATAAATTAATTAAATAAAATACCTACAAATAAATACAATTAAATAAACTAACTAAAGTACAAAAAATAAAAAAAGAACTGTTACAAAAAATAAAAAAATATTTACAAACATTAGAAAAATATTACAACAATTTTAAACTAATTACACCTACTCTAAGCCCCCTAATAAAATAA
This sequence comes from Bombina bombina, assembly GCF_027579735.1. Lineage (NCBI taxonomy): Eukaryota > Metazoa > Chordata > Amphibia > Anura > Bombinatoridae > Bombina > Bombina bombina. The sequence goes on along the minus strand of NC_069502.1, from coordinate 525,043,361 downwards.
CCCCCCCCCAAAATAAAAAAATGCCCTACCCTATTCTAAATTAAAAAAGTTCAAAGCTCTTTTACCTTACCAGCCCTTAAAAGGGCTTTTTGCGGGGCATGCCCCAAAGAATTCAGCTCTTTTGCCTGTAAAAAAAAAACATGCAATACCCCCCCCAACATTACAACCCACCACCCACATACCCCTAATCTAACCCAAACCCCCCTTAAATAAAACTAACACTAAGCCCCTGAAGATCTCCCTACCTTGTCTTCACCACACCGGGTTCACCGATCGGTCCAGAAGAGGCTCCGAAGTCTTCATCCAAGCCCAAGCGGGGGCTGAAGATGTCCATGATCTGGCTGATGGAATCAGCCAATCAGATTCAAGTTCAATCCGATTGGCTGATCCAATCAGCCAATCAGATTGAGCTCGCATTCTATTGGCTGTTCCGATTGGCTGATTCCATCAGCCAATCAGAATTTTCCTACCTTAATTCCGATTGGATGATAGAATACCATCAGCCAATCGGAATTCGAGGTACGCCATCTTGGATGACGTCCCTTAAAAGGAACCGTCATTCATCGGGAAGTCGTCGGTGAAGATGGATGTTCCGCGTCGGCGGGATGAACATGGATCCGGAAGAAAGAAGATTGAAGACCCCGCTTGGAAGATGACATCGCCCGGATGGAAGACTTCTTCAGCGCCGCTTGGAGGATCGCTTCATTGGATGGAAGACTTCTTCAGCGCCGCTTGGAGGATCACTTCTGCCGATCCGGATCTCCTCTTCAGTTCCATCGGTGGCTCGGCTGAGTGAAGACGACTCAAGGTAGGATGATCTTCAGGGGGGTAGTGTTAGGTTTTTTTTAAGGGGGGTTTGGGTTAGATTAGGGGTATGTGGGTGGTGGGTTTTAATGTTGGGGGGGTTGTATTTTTCTTTTAGAGGCAAAAGAGCAGTTTTCTTTGGGGCATGCCCCACAAAAGGCCCTTTTAAGGGCTGGTAAAGTAAAAGAGCTTTGAACTTTTTTAATTTAGAATAGGATAGGGCATTTTTTTATTTTGGGGGGCTTTGTTATTTTATTAGGGAGCTTAGAGTAGGTGTAATTAGTTTAAAATTGTTGTAATAATTTTCTAATGTTTGTAAATATTTTTTTATTTTTTGTACTTTAGTTTATTTAATTTTATTTATTTGTAGGTATTTTATTTAATTAATTTAATGATAATGTAGTGTTAGGTTTAATTGTAACTTAGGTTAGGATTTATTTTACAGGTAATTTTGTAATTATTTTAACTAGGTAGCTATTAAATAGTAAATAACTATTTAATAGCTATTGTACTTGGTTTAAATAAATACAAAGTTGCCTGTAAAATAAATATTAATCCTAAAATAGCTACAATATAATTATAATTTATATTGTAGCTATATTAGGGATTATTTTACAGGTAAGTATTTAGCTTTAAATAGGAATAATTTATTTAATAAGAGTTAATTTATTTCGTTAGATTTAAATTATATTTAACTTAGGGGGGTGTTAGTGTTAAGGTTAGACTTAGTTTTAGGGGTTAATAAATTTATTAGAGTAGCGGTGAGGTCCGGTCGTTACCGACAAAACTCTAAATCTAGCCGATTGTCTGGCAATCAAGGTAAAAAGGGTTAGTAATTTTACTGTCGACTAGATTTAGAGTTTTGTCGGTAACGACCCGCGTATCTAACACTGGCTTTTTTTCTCCCGCACCTTTTAAATACCGCTGGTATTGAGAGTTCACAGAAGGGCTGCGTTAGGCTCCAAAAAGGGAGCGTATAGCATATTTACCGCCACTGCAACTCTCAATACCAGCGGTGCTTACGGACGCGGCCAGCTTCAAAAACGTGCTCGTGCACGATTCCCCCATAGAAAACAATGGGGCATTTTGAGCTGAAAAAAACCCAAACACCTGCAAAAAAGCAGCGTTCAGCTCCTAACGCAGCCCTATTGTTTCCTATGGGGAATACTTCCTATGTCTGCACCTAACACCCTAACATGTACCCCAAGTCTAAACACCCCTAACCTGCCGCCCCCGCTATCGCTGACACCTGCATATTTTTTTTAACCCCTAATCTGCCGCTCCGTACACCGCCGCAACCTACGTTATCCCTATGAACCCCTAATCTGCTGCCCCTAACACCGCCGACCCCTATATTATATTTATTAACCCCTAATCTGCCGACCGGACCTCACCGCTACTATAATAAATGTATTAACCCCTAATCCGCCTCACTCCCGCCTCAATAACCCTATAATAAATAGTATTAACCCCTAATCTGCCGACCGGACCTCATCGCTACTCTAATAAATTTATTAACCCCTAAAGCTAAGTCTAACCTTAACACTAACACCCCCCTAAGTTAAATATAATTTTAATCTAACTAAATAAATTAACACTTATTAAATAAATTATTCCTATTTAAAGCTAAATACTTACCTGTAAAATAAACCCTAATATAGCTACAATATAAATTATAATTATATTGTAGCTATTTTAGGATTAATATTTATTTTACAGGCAACTTTGTATTTATTTAAACCAAGTACAATAGCTATTAAATAGTTATTTACTATTTAATAGCTACCTAGTTAAAATAATTACAAAATTACCTGTAAAATAAATCCTCACCTAAGTTACAATTAAACCTAACACTACACTATCAATAAATTAAATAAAATACCTACAATTATCTACAATTAAACCTAACACTACACTATCAATAAATTAATTAAATACAATACAATTAAATAAACTAACTAAAGTACAAACAATAAAAAAGAACTAACTTACAAAAAAAAAAATATTTACAAACATTAGAAAAATATTACAACAATTTTAAACTAATTACACCTACTCTAAGCCCCCTAATAAAATAACAAAGCCCCCCAAAATAAAAAAATGCCCTATCCTATTCTAAATTAAAAAGTTCAAAGCTCTTTTACCTTACCAGCCCTTAAAAGGGCTTTTTGCGGGGCATGCCCCAAAGAATTCAGCTCTTTTGCCTGTAAAAAAAAAAACATACAATACCCCCCCCACCAACATTACAACCCACCACCCACATACCCCTAATCTAACCCAAACCCCCCTTAAAAAAACCTAACACTACCCCCCTGAAGATCATCCTACCTTGAGTCGTCTTCACTCAGCCGAGCCACCGATGGAACTGAAGAGGAGATCCGGAGCAGCAGAAGTGATCCTCCAAGTGTCGCTGAAGAAGTCTTCCATCCAATGAAGTGATCTTCCAAGCGGCGCTGAAGAAGTCTTCCATCCGGGCGATGTCATCTTCCAAGCGGGGTCTTCAATCTTCTTTCTTCCGGATCCATATTCATCCCGCCGACGCGGAACATCCATCTTCACCGACGACTTCCCGACGAATGACGGTTCCTTTATGGGACTTCATCCAAGATGGCGTCCCTCGAATTCCGATTCGCTGATAGGATTCTATCAGCCAATTGGAATTAAGGTAGGAAAATTCTGATTGGCTGATGGAATCAGCCAATCAGATTGAGCTCGCATTCTATTGGCTGTTCCGATCAGCCAATAGAATGCAAGCTCAATCTGATTGGCTGATTGGATCAGCCAATCGGATTGAACTTGAATCTGATTGGCTGATTCCATCAGCCAATCAGAATTTTCCTACCTTAATTCCGATTGGCTGATAGAATCCTATCAGCCAATCGGAATTCGAGGGACGCCATCTTGGATGACGTCCCATAAAGGAACCGTCATTCGTCGGTGAAGATGGATGTTCCGCGTCGGCGGGATGAATATGGATCCGGAAGAAAGAAGATTGAAGAACCCGCTTGGAAGATGACATCGCCCGGATGGAAGACTTCTTCAGCGCCGCTTGGAGGATCACTTCATCGGATGGAAGACTTCTTCAGCGCCGCTTGGAGGATCACTTCTGCCGATCCGGATCTCCTCTTCAGTTCCATCGGTGGCTCGGCTGAGTGAAGACGACTCAAGGTAGGATGATCTTCAGGGGGGTAGTGTTAGGTTTTTTTAAGAGGGTTTGGGTTAGATTAGGGGTATGTGGGTGGTGAGTTTTAATGTTGGGGGGGTTGTATTTTTCTTTTACAGGCAAAAGAGCAGTTTTCTTTGGGGCATGCCCCACAAAAGGCCCTTTTAAGGGCTGGTAAGGTAAAAGAGCTTTGAACTTTTTAAATTTAGAATAGGGTAGGGCATTTTTTTTATTTTGGGGGACTTTGTTATTTTATTAGGGGGCTTAGAGTAGGTGTAATTAGTTTAAAATTGTTGTAATATTTTTCTAATGTTTGTAAATATTTTTTTATTTTTTGTAACTTAGTTCTTTTTTATTTTTTGTACTTTAGTTAGTTTATTTAATTGTATTTATTTGTAGGTATTGTATTTAATTAATTTATTGACAGTGTAGTGTTAGGTTTAATTGTAGGTAATTGTAGGTATTTTATTTAATTAATTTATTGATAGTGTAGTGTTAGGTTTAATTGTAACTTAGGTTAGGATTTATTTTACAGGTAATTTTGTAATTATTTTAACTAGGTAGCTATTAAATAGTAAATAACTATTTAATAGCTATTTTACCTGGTTAAAATAAATACAAAGTTGCCTGTAAAATAAATATTAATCCTAAAATAGCTACAATATAATTATAATTTATATTGTAGCTATATTAGGATTTATTTTACAGGTAAGTATTTAGCTTTAAATAGGAATAATTTATTTAATAAGAGTTAATTTATTTCATTAGATTTAAATTATATTTAAATTATATTTAACTTAGGGGGGTGTTAGTGTTAAGGTTAGACTTAGCTTTAGGGGTTAATAAATGTATTAGAGTAGCGGTGAGGTCCGGTCGGCAGATTAGGGGTTAATACTATTTATTATAGGGTTATTGAGGCGGGAGTCAGGCGGATTAGGGGTTAATACATTTATTATAGTAGCGGTGAGGTCCGGTCGGCAGATTAGGGGTTAATAATTGTAGGTAGGTGGAGGCGATGTTGGGGGGGCAGATTAGGGGTTAATAAATATAATATAGGGGTCGGCGGTGTTAGGGGCAGCAGATTAGGGGTTCATAGGGAAAACGTAGGTTGCGGCGGTGTGCGGTCGGCATATTAGGGGTTAAAAAATTATAATAGAGTGGCGGCGCATCGGTTTAGGGGTGCATCGGTTTAGGGGTGCATAGGTAGTTTATGGGTGTTAGTGTACTTTAGAGCACAGTAGTTAAGAGCTTTATGAACCGGTGTTAGCCCAGAAAGCTCTTAACTCCTGACTTTTTTCTGCGGCTGGAGTTTAGTCGTTAGATTTCTAACGCTCACTTCAGCCACGACTCTAAATACCAGCGTTAGAAAGATCCCATTGAAAAGATAGGATACGCAATTGGCGTAGGGGGATCTGCGGTATGGAAAAGTCGCGGCTGGAAAGTGAGCATTAGACCCTTGCCTACAAAACTCTAAATATCAGCGGTAGCCCAAAACCAGCGTTAGGAGCCTCTAACGCTGGTTTTGACGGCTAACGCCAAACTCTAAATCTAGCCATGTGAATATTAATCCATTTAAATAAAAGGATATTATCAATTGAAAATGTTAGTTCTATGGATATCATTGTTTTGATCCAGTATTGTAAGCAGTTCCAAAAGCGCTTTACCTTTGGGCATTCATAGAAGTAGTGGGTCATGAAGGGGTTGGGATATTAGCATTTAACACAGCGATTTGGGTGTGTAGGGTTGCATTTCACCCGTCTCCTAGGGATGATGTAGTCTCTATTTATTAGTTTAGTTTGAACTTCCCTCAATGTCAGGGATAGGGTAGCTTTCTTAACAAGTTCTAAGCTATTCTTAATATCCTGTATGGTAATGCCAGCATTCATGTCTGATTGCAGTCGTTCCAATATTGTATTTTAAGACTTGTTAGTGTAGTGTTTAAGGATGTCTTGGTAGAAACTTGTAATTGAGAAATGGCCAACTCCAAACACCATCCGGGAAGTAATGAATGGTGTAGGATTCCAAAAGACTGGGTTTTTAGATATCATTGATATGTCGGAGCTGTAAGTACGCATAAAAATGCCTATTTAAAATGTCATATCTGTCTTTAGGTTCCTGGACGGATCTGACAGTGTGCAGAAAAGGATCTAGTGCATCGCCCACTGTTCTAAGTCCTTTCTCCCGCCAGACTGCAAAGGGGGTATTTTCATTCCCTGCAGGAAAATCATTGTTTAGTGGGTTGTGAACAGCCTAACATTTTATGGGCTAGCGACCAAACTCTTAGAGGGACTTTGCATAGAATATTGTTCTTAAGAGATAATAGTAACGCGTTGACTGTGCAGTATGGCAGGGAAGACAGGGCATAGGGTACGGTTATCGCATTCTCCAAAGATGGATCGCAAAAATGGGCCATGCCATGCCACCAGCCTTAGCAAAGTTGCCCAGTCATAGTACTTAATCTTAGGGAGGCTTAGACCACCACTTGTATAGGGAAGGTGCAGTTTAGATGCAGCTATTCTGTTTTTTTTCCCTCTCCAGAGACACTGAGTGATTGCTCTTTCTAAATTTTTTATATCTTTGTTAGTCATTAGGAGGGGCAACATGAGTAATGGGTACAACAGTTTTGGGAGTAAGGAGATTTTAAGAAGATTGACATGGCCTGAGAGGTTCAGGGGAGATTTATCCAGTTAGTGAGTAGAGTGTGGAGTAAAGTGCACTGGTTTGTTATAGTTAGGTCATAAAGATTATTTGGGTTTCTATGCAGTTGGATACCTAGGTAGGTGAGTGAGTTGGGTACTTCAACAAATGGGTAGGAAATGGCTGTCGAGGTACATTGCGTCAACCACAAGATCTCCGATTTGGAGTTATTAATTTTATAGCCAGATAATTTGCCACAGGTCTCCAGATTCTCCAAGATCATTGGTATGTATGTCCCCGGGGAGTCCACAAACAGGGGCATGTCGTCTGCGTATAGAGCAATCTTGTGAATGCTACCTCCAATTGGCACACCCCCGGGAACACCTGTCCTAATTTGATGGCTAGAGGCCCAGGGCCAGGTCAAAAATCAAGAGGGATAGGGGACATCCCTGTCTTGTGCCCTTCTCTGTGAAGTCTCCGGAAAATAATCTATTCGCCAGTATCCGAGCTATGGGGGTAGAGTATATTTTATGAATTGCATTCAAAAAGGGGCCTTGAAAGTTATATCTGTTAAGCGCTTAGAAAAGATATTCCCATTAAATGCAGTTGAAGGCCTTTTCTGCATCAAGGGATTAAAGAAAGGGTTCACTTTGAGGGGTTACGGACTCTGATCTATCTCTCTCCCAATAGTGGTCAATGACGTGTAGCACCCGTCTTAAATTGGTCACCAAAGTACGGTGAGACACAAAGCCCATTTGGTCGGGGTGGAGTAATAATGGAAGGATATTCTTCACATGGTTTGCCAGAATCTTTGTAAAAGTCTTATAATCAGTATTGAGGAGAGAGATAGGGCAGTATGACTCTGGCAGAGAGTGATCCTTACCAGACTTGGGAATTAGGGTTATGTAGTATGAGGAAAAAGTAGTAGATGTTCTATCCTCCTCTTTTAGAAAACCATTATATATTTTGGTTAGTATGGGGGATATTTGTGGCTTTAGAATTCAGCTGGGAAGCCATCAGGTCCTGCCGCCTTACCTAATTACCTAATAGTGCTATGCAGTTCCTCTGTGAAGACCTGGTGTTCAAAACTGTCAACTGTTCTTCAGTCAGTTGTGGAAGTGTAATAGAGTTCCAGAACTCCTCAGGTATATCGGATGTTGCCACTGGCTGCTTAGTGTATAGGGATTTGAAATAAGCTGCAAAGCTCTGGGCTATATCTGAGGATTTTGTATGCATGGTACCCTGAAATCTCAAGGCTGCAACATCTCTACGTGTCGTACGCTTGTTAACTAGAGAGGGTAACAATCTACCCAATCGGTTTCCGAATCTGTGGAATTTACTCGCCGATTTTATAAGTGCTGACACTGCTTTTTGTTTTAGGAACGCCTCTAGCTCCTCTTTAGCTAGGAGGAAAGAGTCGTACACCACTCTGGTGTTAGAATTACAATATTCTTGATATGCCTGTTCCACCCCTTTCTGTAGGTCAAAACACACAGAGCCGACACAGCATAAAATGCAAAAATAATAAAACATTCATAACATAAGTCATGTCTATATATCTATATTCTGGGGCAGCGGCAATTGCCACACATTGCATGTTGAGGCCTTTATCATGGCGTTCCCATAGTGTCTGGCGATTAGAAGACATATATATGCATACATTGGCCCCACACAGGGCCGATAGCCCAGAGTACAGCGCACAAGATGAGTACAGCAAAAAAAGAAAAAATTACAAACATAACAGTACATAACTATATAACAATATTATGGGGGTATGAAATAGACTTATCCAGTGACAACCTCCCCCCAAAGACAGATGAAAAAACAAGTTAATCTAAATTGACGGTGAATAGAAAAAACATCTTTAAGCCTGACAACAATACAAACCAGTAAACTGTTGTCCAATATGGCCCATACACTGATACATACAGCATGATGTTTGCGTTAGACACGTGAATATTCATTAAACTTGGATATACTGTATGTAAGAGGTAGAACAGTGCAGACAAGCAAAATCCCAAACAATCAACAAGAAATTCCAAAGCTGGAAGTATTCTAGTCCAGCAACAGTTTCTCAAACAAAATCAAAAGGTAGTACTGTATATAGTATGAAATGGCGGAGTTGTTCCACCATTTAGGCCTGTGCTAAATATGCACATTATCAATATAGACCAAAAAGGCATTAGTCAATATTAACATTGATTGACATTAACAAGTTCATATTCATATTTACGTGTTCCGTCGAAGAAGATCTCTTCAGCCAGCCTCTTAGAGCCTTTCAGTGGTCAGGTAGGCTTCCACAGCTTGAGGGGTGTGGAAGTACTTAGGGCCGGAGGTGGTATGGAGATGCAGCTTAGCAGGATATAGTAGAGCAGCGTGAGGGGATGTAGTAATAGGATGAATACTATTTTCGTTTAAAAAGATTTAAAGAAACAAGAAGGTCTAAGGTGGTAGGGATTTCCTCAGCACACATATAAAACTGTACTAAAAGTATATGATTAATATCCATATTAACTTCTCTTAGAAACAAAGAAAAATAAATCAGAGCACATTCCCATAATAACACGCTCAAAACCTGACCTAGTAAACAGACATGTGCATGAGTAAAAAATTTGGTTTGGGCAAATATAGCTTTCAGAATTTTCGTCTATGATGTTATTCAGTATTCGTTTAGTTTTAAATGAGACAAATATTGAATATTTGTTGAACATGTAAATTTGCTTTCATTAAACAAAAGTAAATGTTCCTTTGCTTCAGGTAAAAAATGTCACCTGTAGCGCTACATATAGTAGCTCTTGAATGCTAGAAATCTTGACCCTTCTTCAAAGAGCGCCAAGGTGCGCTAATAGGAGGATTAGCGTGGCAGATTCCAGGGCCTGTGCTAAAGGACCTTTGCCTTTAATGCAGGCCCTCGGACCTGCCACGCTAAGCCTCCTAATAGCTTGATCCAGGGCTCTGTGAAGAATAGTTAGGATTAGTGCGACTCTCCAGTGAGCTAGAGGCAAGTATTTTTATCCCCTAAGGTAATTTAAAGGAATAAATTAATACTGATGATTTTTCTCAGTATTTATTAATTTTCTTTACATTTTGTGGTGCATTTGTTCAGATATTTGTTTCGTGAAAATTAAACAAATATACATGTTTTATGAACTAATTTGCATTTGTAACAAAAAAAATATAAATGTTTACTAGTAAATAATAATTGTCTACCCTCCCCTAAAATGGAACACAGCAGCAACATGCAAAAGTGGCAACCAATGACAAACTCAAATCCTGTTGTATGAATGTGTGATGTTAAAATATAACATGACAAAAGGCCCTTTATATCGAGGTATATACTTCCAGTGGGTCACCTGGATCCTAAAGGCCTCAAATGCTTGTTCTATCTAGTTGTAGCTAGAATATCATCAGTACAATAACTGCACAGGGTTGGGAAATGCTGTGCTTTACAAAGGTCACTGATGGATAGAAAACTTCAAGTGATACTAATAAACTAAGTTTTATATATATGTAAAAGTTGGAATATGGAATTTATGGCAAATACTCTAGGTCTGTAACTTTTTCCAGGTAATAAATTTAACATTACTGAAGATATCCATAATAAAGATGAACATTATTTATCTGTTCAACCTCTGCGTCTTAGCTATAAAAGCAACTAAGGCATGCATCGTTTTATTGGGCCAAGATATAAACTTTAGCTCTTGTGCCCACATATTTGATATTTAGTGTATTAGATGCTTTTGCTTAATTTATGTATCATTCACCTCAGGCTCTGATGATGATTCACTTTCAAATAGATGTGGACATCATCCAGTAAGTCTGATGTGTTTTTTTTTTCTTTTTAAAATGGAATAATGTTATGGGAGCCATGAGATTTTAATAGTTTTACATTCCATAAAAGTATCCATTAATTACAACCTATTACAAATAAAGGAAAATCTTATAACTTCAAAAAATGCAAGCTTTTCATAGTTTAGCACATTTTCGTTTGATCTTAGCTTTTTGTATTTTAGAGTAACCTCAACATAATTCTGTATCCTAGAAACTGTATTGTTTTTTATCATTTAGGATTATACTGAACATGAATGAAATGAAACCAGCTTTCTACACTAAAAAAAAGTTTTTAAAATGTCTATAACCTTTGAATAGATACAGACAAGTGACTGCAGTTGGCACTCTAGTTGGTGGTTGAAGGTACTGAAATCTCTGTATGGTATTTTTTAGTATTGCAATCACACTGTACCAAAGTTGCTGTATTTTAATAACAAAGGGCCAGATTACAAATGGCACCCTATTAAGCTCTATCGCTGGTGTGTAACCAATGCTGGAAGTAAAGTATTAACTTGGTTGGGTTAGCACGTGTATTACAGGTTGAAAGTAAATTGTTTGCGCGAGAGCAAACCTGGCGCGTGGTAACTCGAGGACTTCGGATATCGCAACCAAGTTAGCTTCTTCTCCCCATAGGCTTCAGTGGAGTGTGCATTAAAAAGAAAAAAAAACTAACACTTATCGAACGCGCGCTAACCTGACACATTAGACCTACATCGCTAAAGCCGAAGGTGGTTATGAATATTTAAAGGATCAGTAAACTTTCAAAGTAAAGGTCTTTTTTTTTATAAATACAGGTAATGGAGTGAGCGCCTAAAAGGCAGAGGTTAATAAAAATATTATAGAATAATGATATAAATACTATATAAAAATATTTGGTAAAAAATATATTACTAAATGGTATTTCACTAAAATAATTAATGTTTATTACAAAGTCTATGAAACAAAATATCATGGATCCATGAATACAATAAATAAATACAAAATGTAAACATATAAATATTATGAAAGTATGATACACTTAAAAACAGGATGGATTAAACCATAACATACGTAATGTCAGATAGAATAAATGGTCGTATAGGATACAGCTGTTCAGACAGTATAAGCGAAGAATATGTAGACATAAATTAGATTATGAAAATATGAAAAAACTATGTAAAATAATCCAGTGATGGTGTCCAAAACCACAGTGTATTAATAACTCCAGAGTCCAGTGAAAAAGTCAATTAAGTGAAATAAGTAAAATAATATGTCCTATAGTGGATAAAGTTCAATGTGCTCCAAATAAACCTTGTGGTGTCAAATCCAAATTTGAAACCAAATCCGATGTGAATCCAAAAATGATTGCAAAAAAACAAAAAGTGAAAAAATTGTAAAAGTGTGAAAAAATAGAAAAATATAAAAAAACTGGAATAAATATATATAGAATAAAATAAAAAAATTCAAAAAATGAATGTGAAAACTATGATTCAAAATATAGTTGATTTGATGTGTGCTTAGACAGGAAGGATTCCTGAGTAGTATCACATTAAAACCCCAAAAAGACAATTAAAAAACCTGTGGGGAAAAAAACATAAACAATACTAAGAACAATAATAATAATACTTGTTTAGAGTATCAGAAAATCTCTCACCATTTATATGTCGACACGTTTCGGCCTGATATCAGGCCTTTCTCAAGACTGTATAAACTGGTGAGTGGTGAATGTATTTAAGAGGGTATTCTTCCAATCAAAAACCTGAGTTTGGGCTCCAAAATTCCTCATTTGCTATACTAATGGATTATGGGTATGGGCAAACTTTTGGGCAAAGTTATAAACTCATATACCATTTTTTAGGTGAATAAACCTCAATGTAATTAATGAGATCGTTTTCTAACTTCTAACTTTAGTATTATGCTCGTCTAACTGATATATCTGTCTGATGAGTTATATTTCTTATATCATTATTAGGAAATTTTTTGCCGCTGAGTATTCCCAATGATGACGTCACTTCCGGTATCGGCACAGTGACGTCATTTCCGGTTTCCGGTTTCAGTTTCGCCGGATATTTACAATAGACCCGTGGCGATCGGGAGGACATAACTAATATAATACTTGTAATTGTGGAAGGGGACCAGATAGATTGTGTATAATATAATGTTAACTCGTTAATCATTATGTGAGTTTGATATGATCACTTTGTTATATGCATTAAACGGTCGGACTTAAAGAGGCTTCTTGTTGTGTCGTAATTTTCACTTGGGGAATAATAGGATTTGGTACATAGGCTAATGATATATATCCCACAGTGGGTGGTACCTAGATGCAAGTTAATATCCATTCAGATCACTCAAAATAATCTAATGAGTTTTATGGTATATAATACACATCCACAGGGATGGAAAGATTTTGTGTAATTTTTTATTTTTTTTACGATATGAGCTGATTAGAGCATAGATAATACATATCCATAGGAATAGAGAGGTTTTCTTGTGAGAAAGATTTCTTTATAAAATGTTTTTGCGATATGAGCTGATTAGGAAACAAATATTTACTTTATGCAATACATCTTGATGTTTAAATAATAGTTATAGTAGAAAGAAGAATAGAACATATTAATAATATAGAAGATCCATATTTAGACGTAAGCTTATACAAGCACAAATGCAAATATGTGTAAAGGCACTTAAGTGGGACCAAGGTGTCATACATATGAAAGTTATGAATTCCTTAAAATACATGCTATACTTAAAATGATGCTATACTTAAAATGAGTACAAAACAAAAAAGGAATGCATATATAAACAGTGGTAAAAAGGACCTAAAACAGTCTCTAAGAACGTTATGATAATTAATAATAGTGAGATAAGTTTGGACTAACTCCCTGAATATAATCGGACAGGGGTAGTAATATCTGGCAATCTGGGGTCTAACACCTTATCTAGAATAAGATAGAGAAATTCTACTGGAATGTAATACAATATCAGATTGAAATAAAGATTCTAGTAAGTCAGTTATGGAATCACTGACCTTAGTCATGGGAATAAGTAAACTTAATAGTGCATCCTCATGAGTTCCCCATAGAACATAGGTCTAGGTTAGTGATGTCGCAAACTTAAAAATTTCGGTTCGCGAACGGCGGACTCGAACTTCCAGTATTGTTCGCGAACCGCGCGAACCACCATTGACTTCAATAGGCAGGCAAACTTTAAAACCTACAAGGACTCTTTCTGGCCACAATAGTGATGGAAAAGATGTTTCAAGGGGACTAACACCTGGACTGTGGCATGCTGGAGGGGGATCCATGTCAAAACTACCATGGAAAATTACATAGTTGATGCAGAGTCTGATTTTAACCCATAAAGGGGCTAAATCACCTAACATTCCCAAATTGTTTGCAATAACGTGCTTTAAAACATCAGTTATGATGTTGTATCTATCAGGTAGTGTAAGGGTTACGGCCGCTTCACAGTGAGAGAGCAAACTCCAAGTGTAACGCACCGCAAACAACCGCAAACAGTCCATTTGCAGAACCACGAGATAGATTTGATAGATAGATACATAGATTACATAGCTCAATTGATGCAATATACATATGATTGATACAAATTACATAGATCAATAGATGCAATATACATTTGATAGATACGAATTACATTGATCAATAGATGCAATATCCATTTGATAGATACAAATGTTATTGATCCAAAGATGCAATACACATTTGATAGATACGAATTACATCAACCAAAATATGTAATATACATTCTATAGATACGAATTACATCGATCAATAGATGCAATATACATTTGATAGATACGTTTGATAGTTAGATCGATTTGATAGATAAATAGATAGATTTGAAATATATATAATTTCCCTGACAGAGTATAACAATAAGACATGCGGTCTGTGACCCGTGGTGTGTTAAGTAGTACTATTCTTAGCAGTTTACTACAACCTGTTACTCCCCCTATCGGGGGAGGTCTATATGGCCTGCATTTATGGAACCGGGAGATGGAAGAAGATGATTGGTCTGTCCTCCTACTTCAAATTTGTCCAAAACACAAGTGGCTGTCTCAAAACAGTCCGGACACAAGATAGATAGATAAGATAGATAGATATACATAGATTGATAGTTAGATAGAATTAATAGAAGATAAATAGATAGATTTGTTAGATATATAATTACCCTGACAATGTATAACAATTAAAGATGCGGTCTGGGACCCATGGTAACTAGGTTGTGTTAAGTAGTACTATTCTTAGCACTTTCAGCCCTGTAACTCCTCCTATCGGTGGAGGTCTATATGGCGTGTATGATTACCCTGACAAAGTATAACAACAAGACACGCGGTCTGGGACCCATGGTAATTCGGTGGTGTTAAGTAAACTTTTCTTAGCACTTTAATCCCTCTTACTCCCCCTTTTGGTGGAGTTCTATATGGCCTGCATGATTACCCTGACAAAGTATAACAACAAAACATCTGGTCTGGGACCCATGGTAACTAGGTTGTGTTAAGTAGTACTATTCTTAGAACTGTAATCCCTGTTACTCCCCCTATCAAGGGAGGTCTATATGGCCTGCATGATTACCCTGACAAAGTATAATAACAAAACATGCGGTCATGGACCCATGGTAACTAAGTTGTGTTCAGTAGTACTATTCTTAGCAGTTTAATCCCTGTTACTCCCCCTATCGGGGGAGGTCATTATGGCGTGCCTGATTATCCTGGCAAAATATAACAACAAGACATGCGGTCTGTGAACCACTGTTAACTAGGTTGTGTTAATTTTTACTATTCTTAGCACTCTAATCCCTGTTACTCCCCCTATCGGGGCGGTCTATATGGCCTGTCTGATTATCCTGGCAAAATCTAATAACAAGACATGCGGTCTGGGAACCACTGTTAATGTAAACTAGGTTGTGTTAAGTTGTACTATTCTTTGCACTTTAATCCCTGTTACTTCCCCTATCAAGGGAGGTCTATATGGCCTGCATCATTAACCTGACAAAGTATAACAACAAAACATGCGTTCTGGGACCCATGGTAACTAGGTTGTGTTAAGTAGTACTATTCGTAGCACTTTCATCCCTGTAACTCCCCCTATCGGGGGAGGTCTATATGGCCTGCATGATTACCCTGACAAAGTATAACAACAAAACATGCAGTCTGTGACCCATGGTGGTACTGGTATAACTAGGTTTTCTTAAGTATTACTATTCTTCGCAGTTTAATCCCTGTGATTGGTCTGTCCTCCTACTTCAAATTTGTCCAAAACACAAGTGGCTGTTTAAAAACAGTCTGGACAGAAGATAGATAGATAGGATAGATATACATAGATTGATAGTTAGATAGAATCAATAGAAGAGAAATAGATAGATTTGTTAAATATATAAATACCCTGATAAAGTATAATAATTAAACATGCGGTCTGGTACCCATGGTAACTAGGTTGTGTAAAGTTGTACTATTCTTAGCACTTTCATCCCTGTAACTCCTCCTATTGGGGGAGGTCTATATGGCCTGCATTATTACCATGACAAAGTATAACAACAAGACACGCGGTCTGTGACCCATGGTAACTAGGTTGTGTTAAGTAGTACTTTTCTAAGCACTTTAATCCCTGTTACTCCCCCTATCAGGGGAGGTCTATATGGCCTGCATGATTACCCTGACAAACTATAATAACAAAACATGTGGTCTGGGACCCATGGTAACTAGGTTGTGTTAAGTAGTACTATTCTTAGCACTTTCATCCCTGTAACTCCCCCTATCGGGGGAGGTCTATATGGCCTGCATGATTAACCTGACAAAGTTTAACAACCAAACATGCGGCTTGGGACCCATGGTGGTTCTGGTATAACTAGGTTTTCTTAAGTATTACTATTCTTCCCAGTTTAATCCCTGTGATTGGTATGTCCTCCTACTTCAAATTTGTCCAAAACACAAGTGGCTGTCTCAAAACAGTCCGAACACAAGATAGATAATCCCTGTTACTCCCCCTATCAAGGGAGGTCTATATGGCCTGCATTTTTGGAACCGGGAGATGGAAGAAGATGATTGGTCTGTCCTCCTACTTCAAATTTGTCCAAAACACAAGTGGCTGTCTCAAAACAGTCCGGACACAAGATAGATAGATAAGATAGATAGATATACATAGATTGATAGTTAGATAGAATTAATAGAAGATAAATAGATAGATTTGTTAGATATATAATTACCCTGACAATGTATAACAATTAAATATGCGGTCTGGGACCCATGGTAACTAGGTTGTGTTAAGTAGTACTATTCTTAGCACTTTCAGCCCTGTAACTCCTCCTATCGGTGGAGGTCTATATGGCGTGTATGATTACCCTGACAAAGTATAACAACAAGACACGCGGTCAGGGACCCATGGTAATTCGGTGGTGTTAAGTAAACTTTTCTTAGCACTTTAATCCCTCTTACTCCCCCTTTTGGTGGAGTTCTATATGGCCTGCATGATTACCCTGACAAAGTATAACAACAAAACATCTGGTCTGGGACCCATGGTAACTAGGTTGTGTTAAGTAGTACTATTCTTAGAACTGTAATCCCTGTTACTCCCCCTATCAAGGGAGGTCTATATGGCCTGCATGATTACCCTGACAAAGTATAATAACAAAACATGCGGTCATGGACCCATGGTAACTAAGTTGTGTTCAGTAGTACTATTCTTAGCAGTTTAATCCCTGTTAATCCCCCTATCGGGGGAGGTCATTATGGCGTGCCTGATTATCCTGGCAAAATATAACAACAAGACATGCGGTCTGTGAACCACTGTTAACTAGGTTGTGTTAATTTTTACTATTCTTAGCACTCTAATCCCTGTTACTCCCCCTATCGGGGCGGTCTATATGGCCTGTCTGATTATCCTGGCAAAATCTAATAACAAGACATGCGGTCTGGGAACCACTGTTAATGTTAACTAGGTTGTGTTAAGTTGTACTATTCTTTGCACTTTAATCCCTGTTACTTCCCCTATCAAGGGAGGTCTATATGGCCTGCATCATTAACCTGACAAAGTATAACAACAAAACATGCGTTCTGGGACCCATGGTAACTAGGTTGTGTTAAGTAGTACTATTCGTAGCACTTTCATCCCTGTAACTCCCCCTATCGGGGGAGGTCTATATGGCCTGCATGATTACCCTGACAAAGTATAACAACAAAACATGCGGTCTGTGACCCATGGTGGTACTGGTATAACTAGGTTTTCTTAAGTATTACTATTCTTCGCAGTTTAATCCCTGTGATTGGTCTGTCCTCCTACTTCAAATTTGTCCAAAACACAAGTGGCTGTTTAAAAACAGTCTGGACAGAAGATAAATAGATAGGATAGATATACATAGATTGATAGTTAGATAGAATCGATAGAAGAGAAATAGATAGATTTGTTAAATATATAACTACCCTGAAAAAGTATAATAATTAAACATGCGGTCTGGTACCCATGGTAACTAGGTTGTGTAAAGTTGTACTATTCTTAGCACTTTCATCCCTGTAACTCCTCCTATTGGGGGAGGTCTATATGGCCTGCATTATTACCATGACAAAGTATAACAACAAGACACGCGGTCTGTGACCCATGGTAACTAGGTTGTGTTAAGTAGTACTTTTCTAAGCACTTTAATCCCTGTTACTCCCCCTATCAGGGGAGGTCTATATGGCCTGCATGATTACCCTGACAAACTATAATAACAAAACATGTGGTCTGGGACCCATGGTAACTAGGTTGTGTTAAGTAGTACAATTCTTAGCACTTTCATCCCTGTAACTTCCCCTATCGAGGGAGGTCTATATGGCCTGCATGATTAACCTGACAAAGTTTAACAACCAAACGTGCGGCTTGGGACCCATGGTGGTTCTGGTATAACTAGGTTTTCTTAAGTATTACTATTCTTCCCAGTTTAATCCCTGTGATTGGTCTGTCCTCCTACTTCAAATTTGTCCAAAACACAAGTGGCTGTCTCAAAACAGTCCGGACACAAGATAGATAGATAAGATATATAGATATACATAGATTGATAGTTAGATAGAATTAATAGAAGATAAATAGATAGATTTGTTAGATATATAATTACCCTGACAATGTATAATAATTAAAGATGTGGTCTGGGACCCATGGTAACTAGGTTGTGTTAAGTAGTACTATTCTTAGCACTTTCAGCCCTGTAACTCATCCTATCGGTGGAGGTCTATATGGCGTGTATGATTACCCTGACAAAGTATAACAACAAGACACGCGGTCTGGGACCCATGGTAAATCGGTTGTGTTAAGTAAAACTTTTCTTAGCACTTTAATCCCTCTTACTCCCCCTTTTGGTGGAGTTCTATATGGCCTGCATGATTACCCTGACAAAGTATAACAACAAAACATCTGGTCTGGGACCCATGGTAACTAGGTTGTGTTAAGTAGTACTATTCTTAGAACTGTAATCCCTGTTACTCCCCCTATCAAGGGAGGTCTATATGGCCTGCATGATTACCCTGACAAAGTATAATAACAAAACATGCGGTCATGGACCCATGGTAACTAAGTTGTGTTCAGTAGTACTATTCTTAGCAGTTTAGTCCCTGTTACTCCCCCTATCGGGGGAGGTCTATATGGCATGCCTGATTATCCTGGCAAAATATAACAACAAGACATGCAGTCTGTGAACCACTGTTAACTAGGTTGTGTTAATTTTTACTATTCTTAGCACTCTAATCCCTGTTACTCCCCCTATCGGCGCGGTCTATATGGCCTGTCTGATTATCCTGGCAAAATCTAATAACAAGACATGCGGTCTGGGAACCACTGTTAATGTTAACTAGGTTGTGTTAAGTTGTACTATTCTTTGCACTTTAATCCCTGTTACTTCCCCTATCAAGGGAGGTCTATATGGCCTGCATCATTAACCTGACAAAGTATAACAACAAAACATGCGTTTTGGGACCCATGGTAACTAGGTTGTGTTAAGTAGTACTATTCGTAGCACTTTCATCCCTGTAACTCCCCCTATCGGGGGAGGTCTATGTGGCCTGCATGATTACCCTGACAAAGTATAACAACAAAACATGCGGTCTGTGACCCATGGTGGTACTGGTATAACTAGGTTTTCTTAAGTATTACTATTCTTCGCAGTTTAATCCCTGTGATTGGTCTGTCCTCCTACTTCAAATTTGTCCAAAACAAAAGTGGCTGTTTAAAAACAGTCTGGACAGAAGATAGATAGATAGGATAGATAGATATACATAGATTGATAGTTAGATAGAATCGATAGAAGAGAAATAGATAGATTTGTTAAATATATAACTACCCTGATAAAGTATAATAATTAAACATGCGGCCTGGTACCCATGGTAACTAGGTTGTGTAAAGTTGTACTATTCTTAGCACTTTCATCCCTGTAACTCCTCCTATCGGGGGAGGTCTATATGGCCTGCATTATTACCATGACAAAGTATAACAACAAGACACGCGGTCAGGTTGTGTTAAGTAGTACTTTTCTAAGCACTTTAATCCCTGTCACTCCCCCTATCAGGGGAGGTCTATATGGCCTGCATGATTACCCTGACAATCTATAATAACAAAACATGTGGTCTGGGACCCATGGTAACTAGGTTGTGTTAAGTAGTACTATTCTTAGCACTTTCATCCATGTAACTCCCCCTATCGGGGGAGGTCTATATGGCCTGCATGATTAACCTGACAAAGTTTAACAACCAAACATGCGGCTTGGGACCCATGGTGGTTCTGGTATAACTAGGTTTTCTTAAGTATTACTATTCTTCGCAGTTTAATCCCTGTGATTGGTCTGTCCTCCTAATTCAAATTTGTCCAAAACACAAGTGGCTGTTTAAAAACAGTCTGGACAGAAGATAGATAGATAGGATAGATAGATATACATAGATTGATAGTTAGATAGAATCGATAGAAGAGAAATAGATAGATTTTTTAAATATATAACTACCCTGATAAAGTATAATAATTAAACATGCGGCCTGGTACCCATGGTAACTAGGTTGTGTAAAGTTGTACTATTCTTAGCACTTTCATCCCTGTAACTCCTCCTATCGGGGGAGGTCTATATGGCCTGCATTATTACCATGACAAAGTATAACAACAAGACACGCGGTCAGGTTGTGTTAAGTAGTACTTTTCTAAGCACTTTAATCCCTGTCACTCCCCCTATCAGGGGAGGTCTATATGGCCTGCATGATTACCCTGACAATCTATAATAACAAAACATGTGGTCTGGGACCCATGGTAACTAGGTTGTGTTAAGTAGTACTATTCTTAGCACTTTCATCCATGTAACTCCCCCTATCGGGGGAGGTCTATATGGCCTGCATGATTAACCTGACAAAGTTTAACAACCAAACATGCGGCTTGGGACCCATGGTGGTTCTGGTATAACTAGGTTTTCTTAAGTATTACTATTCTTCCCAGTTTAATCCCTGTGATTGGTCTGTCCTCCTACTTCAAATTTGTCCAAAACACAAGTGGCTGTCTCAAAACAGTCCGGACACAAGATAGATAGATAAGATAGATAGATATACATAGATTGATAGATAGATAGAATTAATAGAAGATAAATAGATAGATTTGTTAGATATATAATTACCCTGACAATGTATAATAATTAAAGATGCGGTCTGGGACCCATGGTAACTAGGTTGTGTTAAGAAGTACTATT
This sequence comes from Bombina bombina, assembly GCF_027579735.1. Taxonomy (NCBI): domain Eukaryota; kingdom Metazoa; phylum Chordata; class Amphibia; order Anura; family Bombinatoridae; genus Bombina; species Bombina bombina. The sequence goes on along the minus strand of NC_069502.1, from coordinate 525,022,237 downwards.
CTTAGCACTTTCAGCCCTGTAACTCATCCTATCGGTGGAAGTCTATATGGCGTGTATGATTACTATGACAAAGTATAACAACAAGACATGCGGTCTGGGACCCATGGTAATTCGGTTGTGTTAAGTAAAACTTTTCTTAGCACTTTAATCCCTCTTACTCCCCCTTTTGGTGGAGTTCTATATGGCCTGCATGATTACCCTGACAAAGTATAACAACAAAACATCTGGTCTGGGACCCATGGTAACTAGGTTGTGTTAAGTAGTACTATTCTTAGAACTGTAATCCCTGTTACTCCCCCTATCAAGGGAGGTCTATATGGCCTGCATGATTACCCTGACAAAGTATAATAACAAAACATGCGGTCATGGACCCATGGTAACTAAGTTGTGTTCAGTAGTACTATTCTTAGCAGTTTAATCCCTGTTACTCCCCCTATCGGGGGAGGTCTATATTGCGTGCCTGATTATACTGACAAAATATAACAACAAGACATGCGCTCTGTGAACCACTGTTAACTAGGTTGTGTTAATTTTTACTATTCTTAGCACTCTAATCCCTGTTACTCCCCCTACCGGGGCGGTCTATATGGCCTGGCTGATTATCCTGGCAAAATCTAATAACAAAACATGAGGTCTGGGAACCACTGTTAATGTTAACTAGGTTGTGTTAAGTTGTACTATTCTTTGCACTTTAATCCCTGTTACTTCCCCTATCAAGGGAGGTCTATATGGCCTGCATCATTAACCTGACAAAGTATAACAACAAAACATGCGTTCTGGGACCCATGGTAACTAGGTTGTGTTAAGTAGTACTATTCGTAGCACTTTCATCCCTGTAACTCCCCCTATTGGGGGAGGTCTATATGGCCTGCATGATTACCCTGACAAAGTATAACAACAAAACATGCGGTCTGTGACCCATGGTGGTACTGGTATAACTAGGTTTTCTTAAGTATTACTATTCTTCGCAGTTTAATCCCTGTGATTGGTCTGTCCTCCTACTTCAAATTTGTCCAAAACACAAGTGGCTGTTTAAAAACAGTCTGGACAGAAGATAGATAGATAGATATGATAGGATAGATAGATATATATAGATTGATAGTTAGATAGAATCGATAGAAGAGAAATAGATAGATTTGTTAAATATATAACTACCCTGATAAAGTATAATAATCAAACATGCTGTCTGGTACCCATGGTACCTAGGTTGTGTAAAGTTGTACTATTCTTAGCACTTTCATCCCTGTAACTCCTCCTATCGGGGGAGGTCTATATGGCCTGCATTATTACCATGACAAAGTATAACAACAAGACACGCGGTCTGGGACCCATGGTAACTAGGTTGTGTTAAGTAGTACTTTTCTAAGCACTTTAATCCCTGTTACTCCCCCTATCGGGGGAGGTCTATATGGCCTGCATGATTACCCTGACAAACTATAATAACAAAACATGTGGTCTGGGACCCATGGTAACTAGGTTGTGTTAAGTAGTACTATTCTTAGCACTTTCATCCCTGTAACTCCCCCTATCGGGGGAGGTCTATATGGCCTGCATGATTAACCTGACAAAGTTTAACAATCAAACATGCGGCTTGGGACTCATGGTGGTTCTGGTATAACTAGGTTTTCTTAAGTATTACTATTCTTCCCAGTTTAATCCCTGTGATTGGTCTGTCCTCCTACTTCAAATTTACCAAAACACAAGTGGCTGTCTCAAAACAGTCCGGACACAAGATAGATAGATAAGATAGATAGATATACATAGATTGATAGTTAGATAGAATTAATAGAAGATAAATAGATAGATTTGTTAGATATATAATTACCCTGACAATGTATAATAATTTAAGATGCGGTCTGGGACCCATGGTAACTAGGTTGTGTTAAGTAGTACTATTCTTAGCACTTTCAGCCCTGTAACTCATCCTATCGGTGGAGATCTATATGGCGTGTATGATTACCCTAACAAAGTATAACAACAAGACACGCGGTCTGGGACCCATGGTAATTCGGTTGTGTTAAGTAAAACTTTTCTTAGCACTTTAATCCCTCTTACTCCCCCTTTTGGTGGAGTTCTATATGGCCTGCATGATTACCCTGACAAAGTATAACAACAAAACATCTGGTCTGTGACCCATGGTAACTAGGTTGTGTTAAGTAGTACTATTCTTAGAACTGTAATCCCTGTTACTCCCCCTATCAAGGGAGGTCTATATGGCCTGCATGATTACCCTGACAAAGTATAATAACAAAACATGCGGTCATGGACCCATGGTAACTAAGTTGTGTTCAGTAGTACTATTCTTAGCAGTTTAATCCCTGTTACTCCCCCTATCGGGGGAGGTCTATATGGCGTGCCTGATTATCCTGGCAAAATATAACAACAAGACATGCGGTCTGTGAACCACTGTTAACTAGGTTGTGTTAATTTTTACTATTCTTAGCACTCTAATCCCTGTTACTCCCCCTATCGGGGCGGTCTATATGGCCTGGCTGATTATCCTGGCAAAATCTAATAACAAGACATGCGGTCTGGGAACCACTGTTAATGTTAACTAGGTTGTGTTAAGTTGTACTATTCTTTGCACTTTAATCCCTGTTACTTCCCCTATCAAGGGAGGTCTATATGGCCTGCATCATTAACCTGACAAAGTATAACAACAAAACATGCGTTCTGGGACCCATGGTAACTAGGTTGTGTTAAGTCGTATTATTCGTAGCACTTTCATCCCTGTAACTCCCCCTATCGGGGGAGGTCTATATGGCCTGCATGATTACCCTGACAAAGTATAACAACAAAACATGCGGTCTGTGACCCATGGTGGTACTGGTATAACTAGGTTTTCTTAAGTATTACTATTCTTCGCAGTTTAATCCCTGTGATTGGTCTGTCCTCCTACTTCAAATTTGTCCAAAACACAAGTGGCTGTTTAAAAACAGTCTGGACAGAAGATAGATATGATAGGATAGATAGATATACATAGATTGATAGTTAGATAGAATCGATAGAAGAGAAATAGATAGATTTGTTAAATATATAAATACCCTGATAAAGTATAATAATCAAACATGCTGTCTGGTACCCATGGTAACTAGGTTGTGTAAAGTTGTACTATTCTTAGCACTTTCATCCCTGTAACTCCTCCTATCGGGGGAGGTCTATATGGCCTGCATTATTACCATGACAAAGTATAACAACAAGACACGCGGTCTGGGACCCATGGTAACTAGGTTGTGTTAAGTAGTACTTTTCTAAGCACTTTAATCCCTGTTACTCCCCCTATCGGGGGAGGTCTATATGGCCTGCATGATTACCCTGACAAACTATAATAACAAAACATGTGGTCTGGGACCCATGGTAACTAGGTTGTGTTAAGTAGTACTATTCTTAGCACTTTCATCCCTGTAACTCCCCCTATCGGGGGAGGTCTATATGGCCTGCATGATTAACCTGACAAAGTTTAACAACCAAACATGCGGCTTGGGACCCATGGTGGTTCTGGTATAACTAGGTTTTCTTAAGTATTACTATTCTTCTAAGTTTAATCCCTGTGATTGGTCTGTCCTCCTACTTCAAATTTGTCCAAAACACAAGTGGCTGTCTCAAAACAGTCCGGACAGAAGATAGATAGATAGGATAGATAGATATACATAGATTGATAGTTAGATAGAATCGATAGAAGAGAAATAGATAGATTTGTTAGATATATAATTACCCTGACAAAGTATAATATTTAACCCTTTAATGACCACAGCAGTTTTCCATTTTCTGTCCGTTTGGGACCAAGGCTATTTTTACACTTTTGCAGTGTTTGTGTTTAGCTGAAATTTTCCTCTTACTCATTTACTGTACCCACACATATTATATACCGTTTTTCTCGCCATTAAATGAACTTTCAAAATATACCATTATTTTCATCATATCTTATAATTTACTATAAAAAAAAATATAAAATTTGAGGAAAAAATGGAAAAAAACACACTTTTTCTAACTTTGACCCCCAAAATCTGTTACACATCTACAACCACCAAAAAACACCCATGCTAAATAGTTTCAAAATTTTGTCCTGAGTTTAGAAATACCCAATGTTTACATTTTTTTTGCTTTTTTTGCAAGTTATAGGGCAATAAATACAAGTAGCACTTTGTCATTTCCAAACCACTTTTTTTCAAAATTAGCGCTAGTTACATTAGAACACTAATATCTTTCAGGAATCTCTAAATATCCATTGACATGTATATATTTTTTTTTAGAAGACATCCCAAAGTATTGATCTAGGCCCATTTTGGTATATTTCATGCCACCATTTCACCGCCGAATGCGATCAAATAAAAAAATATTTTCACTTTTTCACAAATTTTTTCACAAACTTTAGGTTTTTCACTGAAATTATTTACAAACAACTCATGAAATTATGGCATAAATGGTTGTAAATGCTTCTCTGGGATCCCCTTTGTTCATAAATAGCAAAATATAATAATAGAGCATATGTCTTATTATTATATTTTGTTAGGGTAATCATGCAGGCCATATAGACCTCCCCCGATAGGGTGAGTAACAGGTATTAAAATGCTAAGAACAGTACTACTTAACACAAACTTACCATGGGTCCCAGAGCATATGTCTTATTATTATATTTTGTTAGGGTAATCATGCAGGCCATGTTTGTAAATAATTTTAGTGAGAAACCTAAAGTTTGAAAAAGTGAACATTTTTTTTTTTTATTTGATTGCTTTTGGCGGTGAAATGGTGGCATGAAATATACCAAAATGGGCCTAGATCAATAATAATAAGACATATGCTCTGGGACCCATGGTAAGTTTGTGTTAAGTAGTACTATTCTTAGCACTTTAATCTCTGTAACTCCCCCTATCGGGGGAGGTCTATACGCCTGCATGATTACCCTTACAAAATATAATAATAAGACATCTGCTCTGGGTCTGGGACCCATGGTAAGATTGTGTTAAGTAGTACTGTTCTTAGCATTTTAATACCTGTTACTCACCCTATCGGGGGAGGTCTATATGGCCTTCATGATTACCCTAACAAAATATAATAATAAGACATATGAACTGGGACCCATGGTAAGGTTGTATTAAGTAGTACTGTTCTTAGCATTTTAATACCTGTTACTCACCCTATCGGGGAGGTCTATATGGCCTGCATGATTACCCTTACAAAATATAATAACAAGACATGCGGTCTGGGACCCATGGTAACTAGGTTGTGTTAAGTAGTACTGTTCTTAGCATTTTAATACCTATTACTCCCCCTATCGGGGGAGGTCTATATGGCCTGCATGATTACCCTAACAAAATATAATAATAAATCATATGCTCTGGGACCCATGGTAAGTTTTTGTTAAGTAGTACTGTTATTAGCATTTTAATACCTGTTACTCACCCTATCGGGGGAGGTCTATATGGCCTGCAAGATTACCCTTACAAAATATAATAACAAGACATGCGGTCTGAGACCCATGGTAACTAGGTTGTGTTAAGTAGTACTGTTCTTATTAGTTTAATACCTGTTACAACACCTAATGGTGGGAGGTCTATATGGCCTGCATGATTAGCCGCACCAAACCAAAAAAAAAGACATGCGTTCTTGGACTAAGACACATGGCTAACTCGGTTGTTTAAAGTAGTACTATTCTTAGCACTTTCATCCCTGTTACTTCCAGGCCTCTCAGGGGTGGTCTACATGGCCATCATGATTAGCCTAACAAAGTACAATAAAACCTTGGCTCTTGAAAGCCTGTTAATTGGCTTTATTTTGGTAGTACTGTTCTTATTAGTTTAATACCTGTTACAACACCGAATGGTGGGAGGTCTATATGGCCTGCATGATTAGCTGCACCAAACCAAAAAAAAAGACATGCGGTCTTGGACTAAGACCCATGGCTAACTCGGTGTAAAGTAGTACTATTTTTTAGCACTTTCATCCCTGTTACTTCAAGGCCTCTCGGGGGTGATCTACATGGCCATCATGATTAGACTAACAAAGTACAACAATAAAACCTTGGCTCTTGAAAGCCTGTCAATTGGCTGTAATTTGGTAGTACTGTTATTATTAGTTTAATACCTGTTACAACACCGAATGGTGGGAGGTCTATATTGCCTGCATGATTAGCCGCACCAAACAAAAACAAAAAACATGCGGTCTTGGACTAAGACACATGGCTAACTCAGTTGTGTAAATTAGTACTATTCTTAGCACTTTCATCCCTGTTACTTCAAGGCCTCTCGGGGGTGGTCTACATGGCCATCATGATTACCCTCACCAAAATATAACAACAAGACGTGCGGTCAGGGAACCATGGTAAGGTTACTTCTTTTTGCAAAATCGAGTATACCAGTTGCAGGCAGAGGTTCTGACCCTGCATTATGGCTGCACCTCTCCCTAAATGAGGCATCCGTTACAGAGTCTGTGGGCATGTATACAAAGAGATGACCTGCCTAAAAGGAGCAGCAAGGCAGTACAGGTCGTTCTCCTTCAGCCGTTTTATACGATGGCCCACGACCCTCAACAGTCACAACAGAATGAAACACCACATATGCCATCCTTTTGAACAATAGAGTACAGGTATGGAATTGATTTTAGGAACACAGAGATAATTTTTAGGAACCGTGAAATTGAACAAAAAACCATGCTTGGACACCCAGTACAGTACAGGTCGTTCTCCTTCAGCCTTTTTATAAGAGGGTCCAGGACCCTCAACAAAAACAACAGCAGGAAAGAGGACATATGGCATCCTTTTGAACAACAGAGTACAGGTAAGGCATTGATTTTAGAAACCCGTAGATAATTTTTAGGAAACGGGAAATAGAAAAAAACATTGATTGGACACCCAGTACACTTCTTTCTCCTTCAGCTTTTTTATAAGAGGGTCCAGGACCCTCAACAAAAACAACAGCAGAAAAGAGGACATATGGCATCCTTTTGAACAATAGAGTACAGGTAAGGCATTGATTTTAGAAACCCGGAGATAATTTTTAGGAACAGGGAAATTGAACCAAAAAAATGATTGGACACCCAGTACACTTCTTTCTCCTTCAGCCTTCTTATAAGAGGGTCCAGGACCCTCAACAGAAACAACAGCAGGAAAGAGGACATATGGCATCCTTTTGAACAATAGAGTACAGGTAAGGCATTGATTTTAGAAACCCAGAGATAATTTTTAGGAAACGGGAAATAGAAAAAAAACATTGATTGGACACCCAGTACACTTCTTTCTCCTTCAGCCTTTTTATAAGAGGGTCCAGGTCCCTCAACAAAAACAACAGCAGGAAAGAGGACATATGGCATCCTTTTGAACAATAGAGTACAGGTAAGGCATTGATTTTAGAAACCCAGAGATAATTTTTAGGAAACTGGAAATAGAAAAAAACATTGATTGGACACCCAGTACACTTCTTTCTCCTTCGGCCTTTTTATAAGAGGGTCCAGGACCCTCAACAAAAACAACAGCAGGAAAGAGGAGATATGGCATCCTTTTGAACAATAGAGTACAGGTAAGGCATTGATTTTAGAAACCCAGAGATAATTTTTAGGAAACGGGAAATAGAAAAAAACATTGATTGGACACCCAGTACACTTCTTTCTCCTTCGGCCTTTTTATAAGAGGGTCCAGGACCCTCAACAAAAACAACAGCAGGAAAGAGGAGATATGGCATCCTTTTGAACAATAGAGTACAGGTAAGGCATTGATTTTAGAAACCCGGAGATAATTTTTAGGGAACGGGAAATAAAAAAAAAACATTGATTGGACACCCAGTACACTTCTTTCTCCTTCAGCCTTTTTATAAGAGGGTCCAGGTCCCTCAATAAAAACAATTTGTTGGAACCGGGAAATTGAACCAAAAAAAATGATTGGACACCCAGTACACTTCTTTCTTCTTCAGCCTTTCTATAAGAGGCTCCAGGACCCTCATATGAAACAACAGCAGGAAAGAGGACATATGGCATCCTTTTGAACAATAGAGTACAGGTAAGGCATTGATTTTAGAAACCCAGAGATAATTTTTAGGAAACAGGAAATAGAAAAAAACATTGATTGGACACCCATTACACTTCTTTCTCCTTCAGCCTTTTTATAAGAGGGTCCAGGACCCTCAACAGAAACAACAGCAGGAAAGAGGACATATGGCATCCTTTTGAACAATAGAGTACAGGTAAGGCATTGATTTTAGAAACCCGGAGATAATTTGTTGGAACCAGGAAATTGAACCAAAAAAAATGATTGGACACCCAGTACACTTCTTTCTACTTCAGCTTTTCTATAAGAGGCTCCAGGACCCTCATATGAAACAACAGCAGGAAAGAGGACATATGGCATCCTTTTTAACAATAGAGTACAGGTAAGGCATTGATTTTAGAAACCCAGAGATAATTTTTAGGAAACGGAAAATAGAAAAAAAACATTGATTGGACACTCAGTACACTTCTTTCTCCTTTGGCCTTTTTATAAGAGGGTCCAGTACCCTCAACAGAAACAACAGCAGGAAAGAGGACATATGGCATCCTTTTGAACAATAGAGTACAGGTAAGGCATTGATTTTAGAAACCCGTAGATAATTTGTTGGAACCGGGAAATTGAACCAAAAAAATGATTCGACACCCAGTACACTTCTTTCTACTTCAGCCTTTTTATAAGAGGCTCCAGGACCCTCAACAGAAACAACAGCAGGAAAGAGGACATATGGCATCCTTTTGAACAATAGAGTACAGGTAAGGCATTGATTTTAGAAACCCGGAGATAATTTTTAGGAAATGGGAAATAGAAAAAAACATTGATTGGACACCCAGTACACTTCTTTCTCCTTCAGCCTTTTTATAAGAGGCTCCAGGACCCTCAACAAAAACAACAGCAGGAAAGAGGACATATGGCATCCTTTTGAACAATAGAGTGCAGGTACAGCATTGATTTTAGAAACCCAGAGATAATTTTTAGGAAATGGGAAATTGAACCAAAAAAATGATTGGACACCCAGTACACTTCTTTCTCCTTCAGCCTTTTTTTTAAGAGGGTCCAGGACCCTCAACAGAAACAACAGCTGGAAAGCGGACATTTTGCATCCTTTTGAACAATAGAGTACAGGTACAGCATTGATTTTAGAAACCCGGAGATAATTTTTAGGAACCCGGAAATTGGCCAAAAAACCATGCTTGGACACCCAGTACAGTACAGGTCGTTCTCCTTCAGCCTTTTTATAAGAGGGTCCAGCAACCTCAACAGAAATAACTGCAGGAAACACCACATATGCCATCCTTTTACACAATAGAGTACAGGTATGGCATCAATTTTAGAAACCCGGAGATAATTTTTAGGAACCGGGAGATGGAAAAAGAAGCTTGGACAACCAGTACACTTTGTTGTCCTTCAGCCTTTTTAGACGAGTGTCCCGGACCCTCAACAGGCACAGCAGCATGAAACACCACATATGCCATCCTTTTGCACAATAGAGTAAAGGTATGGCATCCATTTTAGAAACTCTGAGATAATTTTTAGGAACCGGGAGATGGAAAAAGATGCTTGGACAACCAGTACACTTTGTTTTCCATCATGCTTTTTTATAAGATGGCCAACGAACCTCAACAGGCACAACAGCATGAAACACCACATATGCCATCCTTTTGCACAATCGCGTACAGGTATGGCATTGATTTGAGGAACCCGGAGATAATTGAGAGGAACCAGGAATATTGAACGAAAAATGTGCTTGGATACCCAGTACAGGTCGTTCTCCTTCAGCCTTTTTATACCATGGGCCACGACCCTCAACAGGCACAACAGCATGAAACACCACATATGCCACCCTTTTGCACAATAAACTACAGGTATGGCATAGATGGAACCCGGAGATAATTTAGAGCAACCAAGAGACAGATAAAGATGCTTGGTCGGTCCTGCTCCTTCAAATTTGGGGCACTGCGCGTGCAATTTAATGGTCCACCAGATATGAGTGGTGTGTTAAGTTGTACTATTCTTAACAGTTTAATCACTGTTATGTGCCTTTTTTTGCTTTGAGTTTCGTAGCCACAGAGCAGCAGCAGAGGCCAGAAAAATTTGGCATGTACAAATGACAGAAAAATTGGGTATTGCTGCAGCCACTGCTGTAGCAGTGGCCAGAAAAATTGATGTTTGTAAAACATTTAGAAAGTGCCCTAAAACCTTGCGGCTTGAACACTAGTTTTTGGCGGATAAGTCACGCAAGTCATCCTGCATTATAAGAAAAAAAAGCCAGCGTGTGTACCAGTTGTAGCCCAAGCCAGCTCATCTCATCATCAGGACTTTTTTACTCAAATGTATCGCCCAATGTCAGTCCCTTCGGGATCCATCCCTCATTCATTTTAATAAAGGTGAGATAGTCAAGACTTTTTTGACCAAGGAGACTTCTCTTCTCAGTGACAAAACCTCCTGCTGCACTGAAGGTCCTTTCGGACAGGACACTTGAAGCGGGGCAGGCCAGAAGTTCAATTGCAAATTGGGATAGCTCAGGCCACAGGTCAAGCCTGCACACCCAGTAGTCAAGGGGTCCATCGCTCCTCATAGTGTCGAGATCTGCAGTTAATGCTTGGTAGTCTGCTACCTATCGGTTGAGTCTTTCTCTGAGGCTGGATCCCGAAAGGCTCTGGTGATGCATGGGAGTTAAAAAGGTCCGCATGTCCTCCATCAACAAGACGTCAGGAAAGCGTCCTGTCCTTGCCGCTGTGGTCGTGGGAGGAGGAGGATTACTTTCATCTCTTCCCCTGTTACATTCCCGTTGTGCTGTGACATCACCCTTATACGCTGTGTAAAGCATAGTTTTTAATTTATTTTTAAAATGCTCCATCCTTTCCAACTTGCGGGAATTTGGTAACATTTCAGGAACTTTATGCTTATACCGGGGGTCTAGTAGCGTGGACACCCAGTAAAGGTCATTCTCCTTCAGCTTTTTTATACAAGGGTCCCTCAACAGGCACGACAGCATGAAAGAACTCATTTGCACAAGGTTGGATGCCAAGCTAATCATGTCCCATTCCTTATCCTCACTGATCTCACTGAGGGTATCTTCTTCCACCCAGCCGCGTACAACACCACGGGTACCAGAGAGGTGACAACAACGAGCATCCTGGGATGCCTGTTGTGCTTGGTCTTCCTCCTCCTCAAAGCCACATTCCTCCTCTGACTCCTCTTTCTCACAATCCTCTTCCTGCGTTGCTGCAGGTCCAGCAAGCAATGCTGATAAGGCTGTTTGTGGTGGTGATGGACACCACAACTCTTCCTCTTCCTCTTCACGGTCATCGACGGCCTGATCCAGCACTCTTCGCAGGGCACACTCCAGGAAGAAAACAAATGGTATGATGTCGCTGGTGGTGCCTTCATTGCGACTGACAAGGTTTGTCACATCCTCAAAAGGACGCATGAGCCTACAGGCGTTGCGCATGAGCGTCCAGTAATTTGGCAAAAAAATCCCCAGCTCCCCAGAGGCTGTCCTAGCACCTCGGTCATACAAATACTCATTAACAGCTTTTTTTTGTTGGAGCAGGTGGTCAAACATTAGGAGTGTTGAATTCCAACGTGTCGGGCTGTCGCAAATCAAGCGCTTCACTGGCAGGTTGTTTCGACGCTGGATATCGGACAAGTGCGCCATGGCCTTGTAGGAATGCCTGAAATGGCCACACACCTTCCTGGCCTGCTTCAGGACGTCCTGTAAGCCTGGGTACTTATGCACAAATCGTTGTACAATCAGATTACACACATGTGCCATGCACGGCACATGTGTCAACTTGCCCAATTTCAATGCCGCCACCAAATTACTTCCATTGTCAGAAACAACCTTGCCAATCTCCAGTTGGTGCGGAGTCAGCCACTGATCCACCTGTGCGTTCAGGGCGGTCAGGAGTGCTGGTGCTGTGTGACTCTTCGCTTTCAGGCAAGTCAACCCCAAATCGGAGTGACACTGCCGTATCCGGGATGTGGACTAGTACCTGGGGAGCTGGGGGGTGCCATTGACGTGGAGCAAGACGCAGAAGCAGAAGAGGACTCAGCCGAGGAAGAGGTTATGGAAGAGGTTATGGAAGAGGATGGAGTAGGAGGAGTAGAGGAGGTAGCAGCAGGCCTGTCTGCAAGTCGTGGCGGTGTCACCAACTCTTCTGCAGAGCCACGCATTCCATGCTTGTCAGATGTCAGCAGGTTTACCCAATGCGCAGTGAGGTGATATACCTGCCCTGACCAAGCTTTGCAGACCAGCTATCCGTGGTCATATGGACCCTTGCCCCAACGCTGTGTGCCAGACATGCCATTACTTCCTTTCGCACTACAGAGTACAGGTTTGGGATTGCCTTTTGTGAAAAGAAATTTCTGCCAGGTACCTTCCACTGCGGTGTCCCAATAGATACAAATTTTTTGAAAGCATCAGACTCCACCAGCTTGTATGGTAAAAGCTGGCGGGCTAAGAGTTCAGACAAGCCAGCTGTCAGGCGCCGGACAACTTTGAGAAATTGGCTTCTTACGCTCAAACATGTCCTTGACAGACACCTGACTGTGGGCAGATGACCAGGAACTGCTACGTAAGAGAGACTCAGTGGAGGATGGTTGAGAGGAGGCAAGGAGGACAGCAGTGGTTGACGTGGCTGAAGATGCTGGAGCAGGAGGAGGAGGGTGGCTTTGAGTTTGTGTGCTGCTTCTACTCATGTGTTCTTCCCATCGGCATTTGTGATATGAGACCATGTGCCTTTGCAAAGCAGTTGTACCCAGGTGGGTGTTGGACTTCCCCCGACTCAGTTTCTTTTGGCACAGGTTGCAAATGGCATTGCTGTTGTCAGAGGCAGACACACAAAAAAAATGCCACACTTCTGAGCTCTGCAATGACGGCATTCTGGTGGTGGCAACAGCATGCGTTGATTGGCGTCGGCGTGCCTTCTGGCTGACCCCGTGTGCCGATGCATGCTGTCTGACTGTGCCACTAGCTCCTTGCGACGACCTCCCCCTGCTTCCAACTCGTCTCCTCCTCCTCTCTGTCTCCCCATCTGAACTTCCCCCTCTTCTTCTTCTCTTCTAGCAGGCACCCACGTGACATCCACTGACTCATCATCATCAACCGCTTCACTTGTATCTGACACATCAACAAAGGGAGCAGCAGCGGGTACAACATCATCATCATCACACCATACCTCCGTGTCTGTAATGCTGCCTGACTGAGACATATCACTGTTATCTACATCCTCTGTCAATGATGGTTGCGCATCACTCATTTCTTCCAACTGATGTGTCAATAACTCCTCTGACAGATCAAGTGAAGCGGCTGTGGTGCTAGTGTTGGTGGTGGCGACAGGCGGGCGAGTGGCACTAGTCACTTGAGAGGTGCCCAAAGCACAGCTGTAGGTGGATGGTGTGTCAAGGTTAGGAGGACTAGGAGCGGAAGCTATAGAAGATTGGGTGTCCTGTGTTAGCCATTCAACTAGGTCCTCCTCAGAACTTTTCGCGTCCCTGGAACCTGGCCTCTGAACAATGTGCATATTTGTAGGGTCTAAAGGAATCACAGCACCACGACCACAACGGCACCTGTGGGGTGGCCTGCCTCTGCCTGTCATTTTTTTTTTTAAATGTACACTTACAATACTATTAAACAAATTATGAGTGGTGGCACTGGGCAAGTGGGCACAGTATACTCTGTGAGCCTGAAACAAAAAAACAGACTCATGTTTCAAAGTCAAAAATGTTTATTTTTTAAATATTAAAAGTACTGTGACAACAAAAATGATTGGTGGCACTAGTCGGCAAGTGGGCCTGGCTGGCACACACGCTGGGAGGAAGGCAACTGCAATTAGATTACACTAGCTGACTGATGCTTCACAGTCAAACATTTAAAAAAAAAAATATTTACAATACTGTTAGAACAAATATGATTGGTGGCACTAGTTGGCAACGACAAGTGGGCCTGGCACACACGCTGGCAGGCAGGCAACTGCAATTCAATTGCACTAGCAGACTGATAATTCACAGTCAAAAAAGTTTTTATTTTAAATATTTTCAAACCTGTTAGAACAAATATGATTGGTGGCACTAGTTGGCTTGGCAAGTGGGCCTGGCACACACGCTGGGAGGAAGGCAACTGCAATTAGATTACACTAGATGACTGATGTTTCACAGTCAAAAAAGTTTTTATTTTAAATATTTACAATACTGTTATAACAAATATGATTGGTGGCAGTAGTTGGCAGCAAGTGAGCTTGGCACACACGCTGGCAGGCAGGCAACTGCAATTCAATGGCACTAGCAGACTGATGATTCACAGTCAAAAAAGTTTTTATTTTAAATATTTTCAAAACAGTTTTAACAAATATGATTGGTAGCAATAGTTGGCAGCAAGTGGGCCTGGCACACACGCTTGCAGGCAGGCAACTTCAATTAGATTACACTAGCAGACTGATCTTTCACAGTCAAAAAATATTTTTTGAAAATATTTACACTACTGTTATAACAAATATGATTGGTGGCACTAGTTGGCAAGTGGGCTTGGCACACACGCTGGGAGGAAGGCAACTGCAATTAGATTACACTAGATGACTGATGTTTCTCAGTCCAAAAATTTTTTATTTTAAATATTTACACTACTGTTATAACAAATATGATTCGTGGCACTAGTTGGAAAGTGGGCCTGGCACACACGCAGGCAGTCAGGCAACTGCAATTAAATAACAATAGCAGACTCATGTAAAAGTTTGTTTTTAAAAAAGTTACACTAATGTTACAAGATAGGAGTGATGGCACTCAGGATAGAAGTAGGCACAGTATGTGCTGGCAGCCTTACACACAGGCTGGCACTAGTGTCAGGCTGGCCTGGCAACTAAAATTAAATAACACTAGAAGACTGATGTAAAAGTTTTTTTTTCTAAATTTAAACTAATGTTACACCAGATAGGAGTGGTGGACTGGCACTGAGGATGGAAGTAGGCACAGTATATGCTGGCAGCCTGACACACAGGCTGGCACTAATGGCAGCCAGGCTGGCCTGGCAACTAATATTAAATAACACTAGAAGAGGACTGATGTAAAAAAAAATTAAAATTTTTTTTTACACTAATGTTACACCAGATATAAGTGGTGGAAAAAAGAGCTATTAATCACACTATATGATGTGGGCCTGACACACAGGCCTGATGGAAAATGAAATTAGATTACACAAGCAAAATTATTATTTTTTTTTTAAAAATTCACAATAATGTTTATGAGTAGTGGCTGGCACAGCAATTAACCACAGTATATGCTGTGTGAGCCTAAGACACAGGCCTGATAGAAAAGGAAATTAGATTACACTAGCAAAATGATTTTTTTTTTTTTTTTAAATTTACAATAATGTTAAGCAGATATGAGTGGTGGCTGCTGGCACAGCAATTAACCACAGAAGCCTGACACACAGGCCTGATAGAAAATGAAATTAGATTACACCAGCAAAATGATTTAAAAGTTTGGTTGTTTAAATTTACACCAATGTTAAGCAGATATGAGTGGTGGCTGCCTGGCTGGCACAGAGCAATTAACCACAGTATATGCTGTGTGAGCCTGAGACACAGGCCTGATAGAAAATGAAATTAGATTACACTAGCAAAATGATTTAAAAGTTTTTTTTTTTAAATTTACAATAATGTTAAGCAGATATGAGTGGTGGCTGCTGGCACAGCAATTAACCACAGTATATGCTGTGTAAGCCTGACACACAGGCCTGATAGAAAATGAAATTAGATTACACTAGCAAAATGATTTAAAAGTTTTGATGTTTAAATTTACAATAATGTTAAGCAGATATGAGTGGTGGCTGCTGGCACAGCAATTACCCACAGAAGCCTGACACACAGGCCTGATAAAAAATGAAATAAGATTACACTAGCAAAATGATTTAATTTTTTTTTTTTTTTAATTTACAATAATGTTAAGCAGATATGAATGGTGGCTGCTGGCACAGCAATTAACCACAGTATATGCTGTGTAAGCCTGACACACAGGCCTGATAGAAAATGAAATTAGATTACACTAGCAAAATGATTTTAAAGTTTTTTTTTTAATTTACAATAATACAATGAGTTTGTGTGCTGCTTCTACTCATGTGTTCTTCCCATCTGCGTTTGTGATATGAGACCATGTGCCTTCGCAAAGCAGTTGTACCCAGGTGGGTGTTGGACTTCCCACGACTCAGTTTCTTTTGGCACAGGTTGCAAATGGCATCGCTGTTGTCAGAGGCAGACACACAAAAAAATGCCACACTGCTGAGCTCTGCGATGACGGCATTCTGGTGGTGGCAACAGCATGCGTTGATTGGCGTCGGCGTGCCTTCTGGCTGACCCCGTGTGCCGATGCATGCTGTCTGACTGTGCCACTAGCTCCTTGCGACGACCTCCCCCTGCTTCCAACTCGTCTCCTCCTCCTCCTCTCTGTCTCCCCATCTGAACTTTCCCCCTCTTCTTCTTCTCTTCTAGCAGACACCCACGTGACATCCACGGACACATCATCATCAACCGCTTCACTTGTATCTGACACATCAACAAAGGGAGCAGCAGCGGGTACAACATCATCATCATCACACCATACCTCCGTGTCTGTAATGCTGCCTGACTGAGACATATCACTGTTATCTACATCCTCTGTCAATGATGGTTGCGCATCACTCATTTCTTCCAACTGATGTGTCAATAACTCCTCTGACAGATCAAGTGAAGCGGCTGTGGTGCTAGTGTTGGTGGTGGCGACAGGCGGGCGAGTGGCACTAGTCACTTGAGAGGTGCCCAAAGCACAGCTGTAGGTGGATGGTGTGTCAAGGTTAGGAGGACTAGGAGCGGAAGCTATAGAAGATTGGGTGTCCTGTGTTAGCCATTCAACTAGGTCCTCCTCAGAACTTTTCGCGTCCCTGGAACCTGGCCTCTGAACAATGTGCATATTTGTAGGGTCTAAAGGAATCACAGCACCACGACCACAACGGCACCTGTGGGGTGGCCTGCCTCTGCCTGTCATTTTTTTTAAATGTACACTTACAATACTATTAAACAAATTATGAGTGGTGGCACTGGGCAAGTGGGCACAGTATACTCTGTGAGCCTGACACAAAAAAACAGACTGATGTTTCAAAGTAAAAAATGTTTATTTTTTAAATATTAAAAGTACTGTGACAACAAAAATGATTGGTGGCACTAGTCGGCAAGTGGGCCTGGCTGGCACACACGCTGGGAGGAAGGCAACTTCAATTAGATTACACTAGCTGACTGATGCTTCACAGTCAAACATTTAAAAAAAAATATTTACAATACTGTTAGAACAAATATGATTGGTGGCACTAGTTGGCAACGACAAGTGGGCCTGGCACACACGCTGGCAGGCAGGCAACTGCAATTCAATTGCACTAGCAGACTGATAATTCACAGTCAAAAAAGTTTTTATTTTAAATATTTTCAAACCTGTTAGAACAAATATGATTGGTGGCACTAGTTGGCTTGGCAAGTGGGCCTGGCACACACGCTGGGAGAAAGGCAACTGCAATTAGATTACACTAGATGACTGATGTTTCACAGTCAAAAAAGTTTTTATTTTAAATATTTACAATACTGTTATAACAAATATGATTGGTGGCAGTAGTTGGCAGCAAGTGAGCTTGGCACACACGCTGGCAGGCAGGCAACTGCAATTCAATGGCACTAGCAGACTGATGATTCACAGTCAAAAAAGTTTTTATTTTAAATATTTACAATACTGTTATAACAAATATGATTGGTGGCACTAGTTGGCAAGTGGGCCTGGCACACACGCTGGCAGGCAGGAAACTGCAATTCAATTGCACTAGCAGACTGATGATTCACAGTCTAAATTTTTTTTTATTTTAAATATTTACAATACTGTTATAACAAATATGATTGGTGGCACTAGTTGTTAAGTGGGCCTGGCACACACACTGGCAGGCAGGCAACTGCAATTCAATTGCATTAGCAGACTGATGATTCACAGTCAAAAAAGTTTTGATTTTAAATATTTTCAAAACTGTTTAAACAAATATGATTGGTAGCAATAGTTGGCAGCAAGTGGGCCAGGCCCACATCATATAGTGTGATTGAGTGGTGGCTGGCACAGCAATTAACCACAGTATAAGCTGTGTGAGCCTGACTCACAGGCCTGATGAAATTAGATTACACTAGCAAAATTATTTAAAAGTTGTTTTTTTTTAATTTAAAATAATGTTAAGCAGATATGAGTGGTGGCTGCTGGCACAGCAATTAACCACAGTGTATGCTTTGTAAGCCTGACACACAGGCCTGATAGAAAATGAAATTAGATTACACTAGCAAAATTATTTAAAAGTTTTGTTTTTTAAATTTAAAATAATGTTAAGCAGATATGAGTGGTGGCTGCTGGCACAACAATTAACCACTGTGTATGCTGTGTAAGCCTGACACACAGGCCTGATAGAAAATGAAATTAGATTACACTAGCAAAATGATTTAAAAGTTTTGTTGTTTAAATTTACACTAATGTTAAGCAGATATCAGTGGTGGCACTAATCACAGTATATGCTGTGAGCCTCACACACAGGCTGAAAGCCAGGCAAATGCAAATAAAATTACAAATAAAAAAAACACAAAAAACTACTGAAGTTCTAGCCCTAAAAAGTGCTTTTTGGGGTGCTGTCCTTACAGCAGAGATTAGATGAGTCCTTCAGGACTGTAGTGGACACTAAATACACTAGCCTAGCTATCTTTTTCCCTATATTGTCAGAAGTAGCAACACTAAAGCTCCTCTCACTAAGAAAGCAAGATCGTAATGAATCTAAAATGGCTGCTGCCAAGGAGCTGTGAGGGTCTGTGAGGGAGTGTCTGCTGCTGATTGGCTCAAATGTGTCTGCAGGCTGTAAGATACAGGGTCAAAGTTTCCTTAATGATGACAAATAGGGGGCAGATCGAACATCGCATATGTTCGCCCGCAGCTTCTCAGAGAAGCCTGAGGAAACAGACAGAGATCTGAGAAACTAGTTGCTTGTTTATCCATTGTTACGGTCACATTTGTGACATTTTATATTTTATTTTACTGCACCATTAAACTATGGTATTTTAACTCTTTGCTGAGAGCCTGAGCTTGATTGAAATCTACCCTGGAGTGATTTGTTGCACTGCCTTGGTCAGTGAACTGGGACACTGTGAACTCCCAGTCTGCCTCTATAAGCACAACAGAGTGCTGCTTTACTTGTGAGTATAAAATCTGTATTCACCTATTTTTACATTTGTCCAAACTATATCACACGAGGAGGCGCCCTTGTCTTTGTGATTTTCTTTGCACAGAGAGAGTATTTACAATCAGATTACACACATGTGCCATGCACGGCACATGTGTCAACTTGCCCAATTTCAATGCCGCCACCAAATTACTTCCATTGTCAGAAACAACTTTGCCAATCTCCAGTTGGTGCGGAGTCAGCCACTGATCCACCTGTGCGTTCAGGGCGGACAGGAGTGCTGGTGCGGTGTGACTCTCGGCTTTCAGGCAAGTCAACCCCAAGATGGCTTGACACTGCTGTATCCGGGATGTTGAATAGTACCTGGGGAGCTGGGGGGGTGCCGTTGATGTGGAGCAAGACGCAGCAGCAGAAAAGGACTCAGCCGAGGAAGAGGTTATGGAAGAGGATGGAGTAGGAGGAGTAGAGGAGGTAGCAGCAGGCCTGCCTGCAAGTCGTGGTGGTGTCAACAACTCCTCTGCAGAGCCACGCATTCCATGCTTGTCAGCCGTCAGCAGGTTTACCCAATGCGCAGTGAAGGTGATATACCTGCCCTGACCATGCTTTGCAGACCAGCTATCAGTGGTCAGATGGACCCTTGCCCCAATGCTGTGTGCCAGACATGCCATTACTTCCTTTCGCACAATCGAGTACAGGTTTGGGATTGCCTTTTGTGAAAAGAAATTTCGGCCAGGTACCTTCCACTGCGGTGTCCCAATAGACACAAATTTTTTGAAAGCCTCAGACTCCACCAGCTTGTATGGTAAAAGCTGGCGGGCTAAGAGTTCAGACAAGCCAGCTGTCAGACGCCGGGCAAGGGGGTGACTTTGGGAAATTGTCTTCTTACGTTCAAGCATGTCCTTGACAGACACCTGACTGTGGGCAGATGACCAGGAACTGCTACGTAAGAGAGACTGAGTGGAGGATGGTTGAGAGGGGGCAAGGAGGACAGCAGTGGTTGATGTGGCTGAAGATGCTGGACCAGGATTAGGAGGGCGGCTTTGAGTTTGTGTGCTGTTTCTACTCATGTGTTCTTCCCATCGACGTTTGTGATGTGAGACCATATGCCTTCGCAAAGCAGTTGTACCTAGGTGGGTGTTGGACTTCCCACGACTCAGTTTCTTTTGGCACAGGTTGCAAATGGCATCGCTGTTGTCAGAGGCAGACACACAAAAAAATGCCACACTGCTGAGCTCTGCGATGACGGCATTCTGGTGGTGACAACAGCATGCGTTGATTGGCGTGCTGTCTGGCTGACCCCGGGTGCCGATGCATGCTGTCTGACTGTGCCACTAGCTCCTTGCGATGACCTCCCCCTGCTTCCAACCCGTCTCCTCCTCCTCCTCCTCCTCTCTGTCTCCCCATCTGAACTTTCCCCCTCTTCTTCTTCTCTTCTAGCGGGCACCCACATGACATCCACGGACACATCATCATCAACCGCTTCACTTGTATCCGACACATAAACAAAGGAAGCAGCAGTGGGTACAACATCATCATCATCATCATCATCATCATCACACCGTACGTCCATGTCTGTAATGTTGCCTGACTGAGACATATCGCTGTTATCTACATCCTCTGTCAATGATGGTTGCGCATCACTCATTTCCAGCTGATGTGTCAATAACTCCTCTGACAGATCAAGTGAAGCGGCTGTGGTGCTAGTGTTGGTGGTGGCGACAGGCGGGCGAGTGGCACTGGTCACTTGAGAGGTGCCCAAAGCACAGCTGGAGGTGGATGGTGCATCAAGGTTAGGACTAGGAGCAGAAGCTGTAGAAGATTGGGTGTCCTGTTTTAGCCATTCAACTAGGTCCTCCTCAGAACTTTTCGCGTCCCTGGCACCTGGCCTCTGAACACTGTGCATAGTTGTAGGGTCAAAGGGAATCACAGCACCACGACCACGACGGCAACTGCGGGGTGGCCTGCCTCTGCCTGTCATATTTTTTAAAATGTACACTTACAATACTATTAAACAAATTATGAGTGGTGGCACTGGGCAAGTGGGCACACTATACAGTGTGAGCCTGACACAAAAAAGCAGACTGATGTTTCAAAGTAAAAAATGTTTATTTTTTAAATATTAAAAGTACTGTGACAACAAATATGAGTGGTGCCACTAACTTGGCAAGTGGCCCTGGCACACACGCTGGCAGGCAGGCAACTTCCATTAGATTACTATAGTAGACTGATGTTTCACAGTCAAAAAAGTTTTTTTATTAAATATTTACAATACTGTTATAACAAATATAAGTGGTGGCACTAGTTGGCAAGTGGGCCTGGGACACACGATGGCATGCAGGCAACTGCAATTCAATTGTACTAGCAGACTGATGATTCACAGTCAAAAAAGTTTTTATTTTAAATATTTACACTACTGTTATAACAAATATGATTGGTGGCACTAGTTGGCAAGTGGGCCTGGCACACACGCTGGGAGGAAGGCAACTGCAATTAGATTACACTAGCTGACTGATGCTTCACAGTCAAAAAAGTTTTTTTAAAAAATATTTACACTACTATTATAACAAATATGATTGGTGGCACTAGTTGGCAAGTGGGCCTGGCACACACGCTGGCAGGCAGGCAACTGCAATTCAATTGCACTAGCAGACTGATGATTCACAGTCAAAAAAGTTTTTATTTTAAATATTTTCAAAACTGTTATAACAAATATGATTGGTGGCAATAGTTGGCAAGTGATCCTGGCACACACGCTGGCAGGCAGGCAACTTCAGTTAGATTACACTAGCAGACTGATGTTTCACAGTCAAAAAATATTTTTTTTAAATATTTACACTACTGTTATAACAAATATGATTGGTGGCACTAGTTGGCGAGTGGGCCTGGCACACACGCTGGGAGGAAGGCAACTACAATTAGATTACACTAGCTGACTGATGTTTCACAGTCAAAAAAGTTTTTATTTTAAATATTTACAATACTGTTATAACAAATATGATTGGTGGCACTAGTTGGCTAGTGGGCCTGGCACACATGCTGGCAGGCAGGAAACTGCAATTCAATTGCACTAGCAGACTGATGATTCACAGTCAAAAAAGTTTTTATTTTAAATATTTTCAAAACTGTTATAACAAATATGATTGGTGGCAATAGTTGGCAAGTGGGCCTGGCACACACGCTGGCAGGCAGGCAGGCAACTTCAATTAGATTACACTAGCAGACTGATGTTTCACAGTCAAAAAAAATTTTTTAACAAATATTTACACTACTGTTATAACAAATATGATTGGTGGCACTTGTTGGCAAGTGGGCCTGGCACACACGCTGGGAGGAAGGCAACTACAATTAGATTACATTAGCTGACTGATGTTTCACAGTCAAAAAAGTTTTTATTTTAAATATTTACAATACTGTTATAACAAATATGATTGGTGGCACTAGTTGGCTAGTGGGCCTGGCACACACACTGGCAGGCAGGAAACTGCAATTCAATTGCACTAGCAGACTGATGATTCACAGTCAAAAAAGTTTTTATTTTAAATATTTTCAAAACTGTTATAACAAATATGATTGGTGGGAATAGTTGGCAAGTGGGCCTGGCACACATGCTAGCAGGCAGGCAACTTCAATTAGATTACACTAGCAGACTGATGTTTCACAGTCAATTTTTTTTTTTTAAATATTTACACTACTGTTATAACAAATATGATTATTGGCACTAGTTGGCAAGTGGGCCTGGCACACACACTGGGAGGAAGGCAACTGCAATTAGATTACACTAGCTGACTGATGTTTCACAGTCAAAAAAGTTTTTATTTTAAATATTTACAATACTGTTATAACAAATATGATTGGTGGCACTAGTTGGCAAGTGGGCCTGGCACACACGCTGGCAGGCAGGCAGGCAACTGCAATTCAATTGCACTAGCAGACTGATGATTCACAGTCAAAAAAGTTTTTATTTTAAATATTTTCAAAACTGTTATAACAAATATGATTGGTGGCAATAGTTGGCAAGTGGGCCTGGCACACACGCTGGCAGGCAGGCAGGCAACTTCAATTAGATTACACTAGCAGACTGATGTTTCACAGTCAAAAAAAATTTTTTAACAAATATTTACACTACTGTTATAACAAATATGATTGGTGGCACTTGTTGGCAAGTGGGCCTGGCACACACGCTGGGAGGAAGGCAACTACAATTAGATTACATTAGCTGACTGATGTTTCACAGTCAAAAAAGTTTTTATTTTAAATATTTACAATACTGTTATAACAAATATGATTGGTGGCACTAGTTGGCTAGTGGGCCTGGCACACACACTGGCAGGCAGGAAACTGCAATTCAATTGCACTAGCAGACTGATGATTCACAGTCAAAAAAGTTTTTATTTTAAATATTTTCAAAACTGTTATAACAAATATGATTGGTGGGAATAGTTGGCAAGTGGGCCTGGCACACATGCTGGCAGGCAGGCAACTTCAATTAGATTACACTAGCAGACTGATGTTTCACAGTCAAATTTTTTTTTTTAAATATTTACACTACTGTTATAACAAATATGATTGGTGGCACTAGTTGGCAAGTGGGCCTGGCACACACACTGGGAGGAAGGCAACTGCAATTAGATTACACTAGCTGACTGATGTTTCACAGTCAAAAAAGTTTTTATTTTAAATATTTACAATACTGTTATAACAAATATGATTGGTGGCACTAGTTGGCAAGTGGGCCTGGCACACACGCTGGCAGGCAGACAGGCAACTGCAATTCAATTGCACTAGCAGACTGATGATTCACAGTCAAAAAAGTTTTTATTTTAAATATTTTCAAAACTGTTATAACAAATATGATTGGTGGCAATAGTTGGCAGCAAGTGGGCCTGGCACACATGCTGGCAGGCAGGCAACTTCAATTAGATTACACTAGCAGACTGATGTTTCACAGTCAAAAAATATATATTTTTAAATATTTACACTACTGTTATAACAAATATGATTGGTGGCACTAGTTGGCAAGTGGGCCTGGCACACACGCTGGGAGGAAGGCAACTGCAATTAGATTACACTAGCTGACTGATGTTTCACAGTCAAAAAAGTTTTTATTTTAAATATTTACAATACTGTTATAACAAATATGATTGGTGGCACTAGTTGGCAAGTGGGCCTGTGTAATGCAGCTGAACTGAATAAATTTAATTCCTTTAACTGAAGAGTTAATATGTTTGGATCACAACTGCAGTTCCCCTATTGAATGTGTACTGAATATTAAATTGAGTGAAATGTCCCTTTAAGGGGAATCTTGTTTGTTGGTTACAGGAGAGGTTAATAAGTCCTGTAATTATTTAGATTTGTAGTTTAAGATTTTAGATAGAGGAGGTTATCAATTGTTGTTTTAAGGCTTTTAACTGTTTGTAGATAGGCTGCAATGAAGTAATGGTACTGTCTCTTTAAATCTGGTTTTGCACGGTGAGCAGTTCAAGTATATTGCAACCAAGAAGAAACCAGAAAACAAAGTGAGGGTTTATCCGTTACTCACGTTTTTGGAAGGAGTGCCCGCTTATTCCCAGTTAGTTGGTTTGTGAACTCAGCGTTTTCAGCAAAGCTGCAGTGTCTCTGAGGCCTCTTTCAGTTCAGCCGTGACATCACGCTGGGGGTGTGAGACGGATGCCCAATGAGGAGCGTGGAATATCGGCAGCTACGAGTATACTGGAAACAAGGCTTGTTAAGTTTGTTTGTTGGTGGTTGTAACCGCAATTCAGCAGGGAATGTCTTTGGAAGTTTAATCCGAGTTGGATGGTCAAATTCAGTGGTCAGATGGACCCTTGCCCCAACGCTGTGTGCCAGGCATGCCATTACTTCCTTTCGCACAATCGAGTACAGGTTTGGGATTGCCTTTTGTGAAAAGAAATTTCGGCCAGGTACCTTCCACTGCGGTGTCCCAATAGACACAAATTTTTTGAAAGCCTCAGACTCCACCAGCTTGTATGGTAAAAGCTGGCGGGCTAAGAGTTCAGACAAGCCAGCTGTCAGACGCCGGGCAAGGGGGTGACTTTGGGAAATTGTCTTCTTACGTTCAAGCATGTCCTTGACAGACACCTGACTGTGGGCAGATGACCAGGAACTGCTACGTAAGAGAGACTGAGTGGAGGATGGTTGAGAGGGGGCAAGGAGGACAGCAGTGGTTGATGTGGCTGAAGATGCTGGACCAGGATTAGGAGGGCGGCTTTGAGTTTGTGTGCTGTTTCTACTCATGTGTTCTTCCCATCGACGTTTGTGATGTGAGACCATATGCCTTCGCAAAGCAGTTGTACCTAGGTGGGTGTTGGACTTCCCACGACTCAGTTTCTTTTGGCACAGGTTGCAAATGGCATCGCTGTTGTCAGAGGCAGACACACAAAAAAATGCCACATTGCTGAGCTCTGCGATGACGGCATTCTGGTGGTGGCAACAGCATGCGTTGATTGGCGTGCCTTCTGGCTGACCCCGTGTGCCGATGCATGCTGTCTGACTGCGCCACTAGCTCCTTGCGATGACCTCCCCCTGCTTCCAACTCGTCTCCTCCTCCTCCTCTCTGTCTCCCCATCTGAACTTTCCCCCTCTTCTTCTTCTCTTCTAGCGGGCACCCACATGACATCCACGGACACATCATCATCAACCGCTTCACTTGTATCCGACACATAAACAAAGGAAGCAGCAGCGGGTACAACATCATCATCATCATCATCACACCGTACGTCCATGTCAGTAATGCTGCCTGACTGAGACATATCGCTGTTATCTACATCCTCTGTCAATGATGGTTGCGCATCACTCATTTCCAGCTGATGTGTCAATAACTCCTCTGACAGATCAAGTGAAGCGGCTGTGGTGCTAGTGTTGGTGGTGGCGACAGGCGGGCGAGTAGCACTGGTCACTTGAGAGGTGCCCAAAGCACAGCTGGAGGTGGATGGTGCATCAAGGTTAGGACTAGGAGCAGAAGCTGTAGAAGATTGGGTGTCCTGTGTTAGCCATTCAACTAGGTCCTCCTCAGAACTTTTCGCGTCCCTGGCACCTGGCCTCTGAACACTGTGCATAGTTGTAGGGTCAAAGGGAATCACAGCACCACGACCACGACGGCACCTGCAGGGTGGCCTGCTTCTGCCTGTCATATTTTTTAAAATGTACACTTACAATACTATTAAACAAATTATGAGTGGTGGCACTGGGCAAGTGGGCACACTATACAGTGTGAGCCTGACACAAAAAAGCAGACTGATGTTTCAAAGTCAAAAATGTTTATTTTTTAAATATTAAAAGTACTGTGACAACAAATATGAGTGGTGCCACTAACTTGGCAAGTGGCCCTGGCACACACGCTGGCAGGCAGGCAACTTCCATTAGATTACTATAGTAGACTGATGTTTCACAGTCAAAAAAGTTTTTTTATTAAATATTTACAATACTGTTATAACAAATATGAGTGGTGGCACTAGTTGGCAAGTGGGCCTGGCACACACGATGGCAGGCAGGCAACTGCAATTCAATTGTACTAGCAGACTGATGATTCACAGTCAAAAAAGTTTTTATTTTAAATATTTACACTACTGTTATAACAAATATGATTGGTGGCACTAGTTGGCAAGTGGGCCTGGCACACACACTGGGAGGAAGGCAACTGCAATTAGATTACACTAGCTGACTGATGCTTCACAGTCAAAAAAGTTTTTTTTTAAAATATTTACACTACTATTATAACAAATATGATTGGTGGCACTAGTTGGCAAGTGGGCCTGGCACACACGCTGGCAGGCAGGCAACTGCAATTCAATTGCACTAGCAGACTGATGATTCACAGTCAAAAAAGTTTTTATTTTAAATATTTTCAAAACTGTTATAACAAATATGATTGGTGGCAATAGTTGGCAAGTGGGCCTGGCACACACGCTGGCAGGCAGGCAACTTCAGTTAGATTACACTAGCAGACTGATGTTTCACAGTCAAAAAATATTTTTTTCAAATATTTACACTACTGTTATAACAAATATGATTGGTGGCACTAGTTGGCGAGTGGGCCTGGCACACACGCTGGGAGGAAGGCAACTACAATTAGATTACACTAGCTGACTGATGTTTCACAGTCAAAAAAGTTTTTATTTTAAATATTTACAATACTGTTATAACAAATATGATTGGTGGCACTAGTTGGCTAGTGGGCCTGGCACACATGCTGGCAGGCAGGAAACTGCAATTCAATTGCACTAGCAGACTGATGATTCACAGTCAAAAAAGTTTTTATTTTAAATATTTTCAAAACTGTTATAACAAATATGATTGGTGGCAATAGTTGGCAAGTGGGCCTGGCACACATGCTGGCAGGCAGGCAACTTCAATTAGATTACACTAGCAGACTGATGTTTCACAGTCAAAAAAAATTTTTTAACAAATATTTACACTACTGTTATAACAAATATGATTGGTGGCCCTTGTTGGCAAGTGGGCCTGGCACACACGCTGGGAGGAAGGCAACTACAATTAGATTACACTAGATGACTGATGTTTGACAGTCAAAAAAGTTTTTATTTTAAATATTTACAATACTGTTATAACAAATACGATTGGTGGCACTAGTTGGCTAGTGGGCCTGGCACACACACTGGCAGGCAGGAAACTGCAATTCAATTGCACTAGCAGACTGATGATTCACAGTCAAAAAAGTTTTTATTTTAAATATTTTCAAAACTGTTATAACAAATATGATTGGTGGGAATAGTTGGCAAGTGGGCCTGGCACACATGCTGGCAGGCAGGCAACTTCAATTAAATTACACTAGCAGACTGATGTTTCACAGTCAAATTTTTTTTTTTAAAATATTTACACTACTGTTATAACAAATATGATTGGTGGCACTAGTTGGCAAGTGGGCCTGGCACACACACTGGGAGGAAGGCAACTGCAATTAGATTACACTAGCTGACTGATGTTTCACAGTCAAAAAAGTTTTTATTTTAAATATTTACAATACTGTTATAACAAATATGATTGGTGGCACTAGTTGGCAAGTGGGCCTGGCACACACGCTGGCAGGCAGGCAACTGCAATTCAATTGCACTAGCAGACTGATGATTCACAGTCAAAAAAGTTTTTATTTTAAATATTTTCAAAACTGTTATAACAAATATGATTGGTTGGCAGCAAGTGGGCCTGGCACACATGCTGGCAGGCAGGCAACTTCAATTAGATTACACTAGCAGACTGATGTTTCACAGTCAAAAAATATATTTTTTAAAATATTTACTCTACTGTTATAACAAATATGATTGGTGGCACTAGTTGGCAAGTGGGCCTGGCACACACGCTGGGAGGAAGGCAACTGCAATTAGATTACACTAGCTGACTGATGTTTCACAGTCAAAAAAGTTTTTATTTTAAATATTTACAATACTGTTATAACAAATATGATTGGTGGCACTAGTTGGCAAGTGGGCCTGTGTAATGCAGCTGAACTGAAGAAATGTAATTCCTTTAACTGAAGAGTTAATATGTTTGGAACACAACTGCAGTTCCCCTATTGAATGTGTACTGAATATTAAATTGAGTGAAATGTCCCTTTAAGGGGAATCTTGTTTGTTGGTTACAGGAGAGGTTAATAAGTCCTGTAATTATTTAGATTTGTAGTTTAAGATTTTAGATAGAGGAGGTTATCAATTGTTGTTTTAAGGCTTTTAACTGTTTGTAGATAGGCTGCAATGAAGTAATGGTACTGTCTCTTTAAATCTGGTTTTGCACGGTGAGCAGTTCAAGTATATTGCAACCAAGAAGAAACCAGAAAACAAAGTGAGGGTTTATCCGTTACTCACGTTTTTGGAAGGAGTGCCCGCTTATTCCCAGTTAGTTGGTTTGTGAACTCAGCGTTTTCGGCAAAGCTGCAGCGTCTCTGAGGCCTCTTTCAGTTCAGCCGTGACGTCACGCTGGGGGTGTGAGACGGATGCCCAATGAGGAGCGTGGAATATCGGCAGCTACGAGTATACTGGAAACAAGGCTTGTTAAGTTTGTTTGTTGGCGGTTGTAACCGCAATTCAGCAGGGAATGTCTTTGGAAGTTTAATCCGAGTTGGATGGTCAAATTCCAGTATTCAGTAGCAGCTGAAGGTTGTGGGTAATGGTGAACGATGTCTCTAAGGTAATGCAGGATTGAGACTTGAGATTCTGCAGGAAGCAGTTAGGAATGAATGTCCTCTATTTTCTAAATATATCCTTGATAAATTGGAATGAAGGTTAAATGAGATAGCTATAATTCATGTAGACAAGCTTCTTAGTCTCTGCACAAACACAGAATAATTGACCAGGTGCTCTAAGGATTGTGGGAATTTATAGAGCAAGTCTTGAAGGGAGTTACCACACTAGAGCTGGTCTTAAAGGGACATATACCACTAGAATATGTGTTACAGCCTGGCACACATGCTGGCAGGCAGGCAACTGCAATTCAATTGCACTAGCAGACTGATGATTCACAGTCAAAAAAGTTTTTATTTTAAATATTTACAATACTGTTATAGTAAATTTGATTGGTGGCACTAGTTGGCTAGTGGGCCTGGCACACACGTTGGCAGGCAGGAAACTGCAATTCAATTGCACTAGCAGACTGATGATTCACAGTCAAAAAAGTTTTTATTTTAAATATTTACAATACTGTTATAACAAATATGATTGGTGGCACTAGTTGGCAAGTGGGCCTGGCACACACGCTGGCAGGCAGGCAACTGCAATTCAATTGCACTAGCAGACTGATGATTCACAGTCAAAAAAGTTTTAATTTTAAATATTTTCAAAACTGTTATAACAAATATGATTGGTGGCAATAGTTGGCAAGTGGGCCTGGCACACACGCTGGCAGGCAGGCAACTTCAATTCAATTGCACTAGCAGACTGATGATTCACAGTCAAAAAAGTTTTAATTTAAAATATTTTCAAAACTGTTATAACAAATATGATTGGTGGCAATAGTTGGCAAGTGGGCCTGGCACACACGCTGGCAGGCAGGCAACTTCAATTATATTACTCAAGCAGACTGATGTTTCACAGTCAAAAAATATATTTTTTTAAATATTTACACTACTGTTATAACAAATATGAATGTGGCACTAGTAGGCAAGTGGGCCTGGCACACATGCTGGGAGGAAGGCAACTGAATTA
The DNA here is from genome assembly GCF_027579735.1 of Bombina bombina. Classification (NCBI taxonomy): domain Eukaryota; kingdom Metazoa; phylum Chordata; class Amphibia; order Anura; family Bombinatoridae; genus Bombina; species Bombina bombina. The sequence goes on along the minus strand of NC_069502.1, from coordinate 524,991,867 downwards.
GATTACACTAGATGACTGATGTTTCACAGACAAAAAAGTTTTTATTTTAAATATTTACAATACTGTTATAACAAATATGATTTGTGGCACTAGTTGGAAAGTGGGCCTGGCACACACGCTGGCAGACAGGCAACTGCAATTAAATAACACTAGCAGACTGATGTAAAAGTTTTTTTAAAAAAGTTACACTAATGTTACAACAGATAGGAGTGGTGGCACTGAGGATAGAAGTATGCACAGTATGTGCTGGCAGCCTGACACACAGGCTGGCACTAGTGGCAGGCTGGCCCGGCAACTAAAATTAAATAACACTAGAAGACTGATGTAAAAGTTTTTTTTACAAAATTTAAACTAATGTTACACCAGATAGGAGTGCTGGCACTGAGGATGGAAGTAGACACAGTATATGCTGGCAGCCTGACACACAGGCTGGCACTAGTGGCAGCCAGGCTGGCCTGGCAACTAAAATTACACTAGAAGAGGACTGATGTAAAAGTTTTTTTTTAAAAAAATTACACTAATGTTACACTAGATATAAGTGGTGCTATTAATCACAGTATATGATGTGTGCCTGACACACAGGCCTGATGGAAAATGAAATTAGATTACACTAGCAAAATGATGTAAAAGTTTTTTTTTTTTTAAATTTAAAATAATGTTAGCAAGGTATCAGTGGTGGCACAGAGCAATTAATCACAGTATATGCTGTGTAAGCCTGAGACACAGGCCTGATAGAAAATGAAATTAGATTACACTAGCAAAATGATGTAAAAGTTTTTTTTTTTAAATTTACACTAATGTTAAGCAGATATCAGTGGTGGCACAGAGCCATTAACCACAGTATATGCTGTGAGCCTGACACACAGGCCTGATAGAAAATGAAATTAGATTAAACTAGCAAAATTATGTAAAAGTTTTTTTTTTTTTTAATTTACAATAATGTTAAGCAGATATGAATGGTGGCTGCTGGCACAGCAATTAACCACAGTATATGCTGTGTAAGCCTGACACACAGGCCTGATAGAAAATGAAATTAGATTACACTAGCAAAATGATGTAAAAGTTTTTTTTTTTAATTTTACACTAATGTTACACCAGATATCAGTGGTGGCACAGAGCAATTAACCACAGTATATGCTGTGTGAGCCTGACACACAGGCCTGATAGAAAATGAAATTAGATTACACTAGCAAAATTATTTAAAAGTTTATTTTTTTAAATTTACATTAATGTTAAGCAGATATCAGTGGTGGCACAGAGCAATTAACCACAGTATATGCTGTGTGAGCCTGACACACATGCCTGATAGAAAATGAAATTAGATTACACTAGCAAAATGATTTAAAAGTTTATTTTTTTTTAATTTACACTAATGTTAAGCAGATATCAGTGGTGGCACAGAGCAATTAACCACAGTATATGCTGTGTGAGCCTGACACACAGGCCTGATAGAAAATGAAATTAGATTACACTAGCAAAATTATTTAAAAGTATTTTTTTTTTTCAATTTACACTAATGTTAAGCAGATATCAGTGGTGGCACTAATCACAGTATATGCTGTGAGCCTCACACACAGGCTGACAGCCAGGCAAATGCAAATAAAATTACAAATAAAAAAAAAACCCACTGAAGTTCTAGCCCTAAAAAGGGCTTTTTGGGCTGAAGTTCTAGCCCCAAAAAGTGCTTTTTGGGGTGCTGTCCTTACAGCAGAGATTAGATGAGTCCTTCAGGACTGTAGTGGACACTAAATCACTAAATACACTAGCCTAGCTATCTATTTCCCTATAATATCAGCAGCAGCAGCACTAAACCTCCTCTCACTAACAATGCAAGATCGTAATGAATCTAAAATGGCTGCTGCCCAGGAGCTGGGAGGGTCTGTGAGGGAGTGTCTGCTGCTGATTGGCTCAAATGTGTCTGCAGGCTGTGAGATACAGGGTCAAAGTTTCCTCAATGATGATGAATAGGGGGCAGATCGAACATCGCATATGTTCGCCCGCCGCGGCGAACGCGAACAAGCTAAGATTGCCGGGAACCGTTCTCCAGCGAACAGTTCGCGACATCACTAATAGCAACCACTAGTGATGTCGCAAACCTAAAAATTTGGGTTCGCGAACGGCGGACGCGAGCTTCTGCAAAAGTTCATGAACGGGCAAACCGGGCAAACCACCATAGACTTCAATAGGCAGGCGAATTTTAAAACCCACAGGGACTCTTTCTGGCCACAATAGTGATGGAAAAGTTGTTTCAAGGGCACTAACACCTGGACTGTGGCATGCCGGAGGGGGATCCATGGCAAAACTCCCATGGAAAATTACATAGTTGATGCAGAGTCTGGTTTTAATCCATAAAGGGCACCTAAAATTCCTAAATTGTTTGGAATAACGTGCTTTAAAACATCAGGTATGATGTTGTATCGATCAGGTAGTGTAAGGGTTACGCCCGCTTCACAGTGCGCAGTGTAGCTGATATACCTGCCCTGACCATGCTTTGCAGACCAGGTATCAGTGGTCAGATGGACCCTTGCCCCAACACTGTGTGCCAGACATGCCAGCAGACTTATATGGCTTTGGCGTAGCTTTTTGGTAATTAGAAGGCTGCTAAATGCCACTGCGCACCACACGTGTTTTATGCCCAGCAGTGAAGGGGTTAATTAGGGAGCATGTAGGCAGCTTGTAGAGTTAATTTTAGCTTAAGTGTAGTGTAGTAGACAACCCAAAGTATTCATCTAGGCCCATTTTGGTATATTTCATGCCACCATTTCACCGCCAAATGCGATCAAATAAAAAAAATTGTTTACTTTTTCACAAACTTTAGGTTTCTCACAGAAATTATTTACAAACAACTTATGCAATTATGGCATAAATGATTGTAAATGCTTCTCTGGGATCCCCTTTGTTCAGAAATAGCAGACTTATATGGCTTTGGCGTTGCTTTTTGGTAATTAGAAGGCTGCTAAATGCCACTGCGCACCACACATGTTTTATGCCCAGCAGTGAAGGGGTTAATTAGGGAGCATGTAGGCAGCTTGTAGAGTTAATTTTAGCTTAAGTGTAGTGTAGTAGACAACCCAAAGTATTCATCTAGGCCCATTTTGGTATATTTCATGCCACCATTTCACCACCAAATGCGATCAAATAAAAAAAAAAAAATTCACTTTTTCACAAACTTTAGGTTTCTCAAAGACATATATGACTTTGGCGTTGCTTTCTGGTAATTAGAAGGCCGCTAAATGCTGCTGCGCATCACATGTGTATTATGGCTAGCAGTGAAGGGGTTAATTAAGTAGTTTGTAGGCAGCTTGCAGGGTTAATTTTAGCTTTAGTGTAGAGATCAGCCTCCCACCTGACACATCAGACCCCTTGATCCCTCCCAAACAGCTCCCTTCCCTCCCCCACCCCACAATTGTCCCACCATCTTAAGTACTGGCAGAAAGTCTGCCAGTACTAAAATAAAAGGTTTTTAAAAAATTTTAAATGTTTTTTTTAGCATATTTACATATGCTGTGGTGTGGCATCCCCCCTTAGCCCCCAACCTCCCTGATCCCCCCAAAACAGCTCTCTAACCCTCCCCTTCTGCCTTATTGGCGGCCATCTTGGGTACTGGCAGCTGTCTGCTATTATTTCACAGTCAAAAAAGTTTTGTTTTTTTTAAATGTACACTACTGTTACACCAGATATGAGTGGTGGCACTGGGCAAGTGGGCACAGTATACGCTGTGAGCCTGACACACACGCTGGCAGGCAGGCAACTGCAATTAGATTACACAAGAAAAAAAAAAGCAGACTGATGTTCTAGCCCTATAAAGGGCTTTTTGGGGTGCTGTCCTTACAGCAGAGATCAGATGAGTCCTTCAGGACTGTAGTGGACACTGAATACACTAGCCTAGCTATCGATTTCCCTATTAAATCAGCAGCAGCTACACTGTCCCTCCTCTCACTAAAAATGCAGCTTCCGAATGAATCTAAAATGGATGCTGTCCAGGAGGTGGGAGGGTTTACTCAATGATGATGAATAGGGGGTGGATCGAACATCGCATATGTTCGCCCGCCGAGGCGAACGCGAACATGCTATGTTCGCAGGGAACTATTCGCCGGCGAACTATTCACGACATCACTAGCAACCACCTGTTAAATATCATTTAACTGCTGAGCAGGAAAAAAAATAATAATAAAAAAAAAAAATAGCAATGATTAGCAAATGTCATTGTTACTGTCTCATTTCCCATTTTGAGACATTTGTGTATAAACAAACAATAGCAAATAAGAAAATTTGGAAGCTAAATTTCCCTAACTACTCACTTGGTTTGGATGACATTTGGGCGGATAATTCTAATAGTGTCCTCCCTTTTCTCTTTTAATATAGTGTATACTGTACAACTTACAAAGGGTTTTTAATCTACTACATTAATACTGATTTTTTTTCTAGCTTTTTGAATATTTCTATTAATGTAATACATATAGGCACATCAATATTATTTCTTCTTATCTGAGATTAAATTGAAAACAAATATTCTTTTATGATTTGTTAGGAATTGAAAGCTGATAGTAAGCAGATAAGTTAAAAACGTAATAGCAAATATAAACTGTTGACACATATATGAAATAATTCAAATTTCATATCAAGAAAATAGAAGGAATGTAGTATAATGACCAAGAGACTTGTTTCTGAGAAGTCAGAAGTCATCTGTTTGGTGCTGAGCGACTGGAAATATAAGTTTGTTTTTTAACACCACTAGATTGCGGTAGAAAGATGACTCTGTATTAGATAGCATGCCCTTGCATATGTAAGTAATTAATCAATTACTGAGTGTTTAAATAAAATGTTTGTAACCATTGTATCTGTAGCATGATTAAGGGCTCACTCTAGCCCAACATGTTGCTGTTGTTTATGGTACTGTCACTATAATAAAGAGGCATTACATTCACTAGAACAGAAGCGTTGTTGTGTTCATATAACATATGCTATTGTTTAGGGGAAGCAGAAACCCTTTAACAATGTGCACTCTGGATTATTCATTTGTGAGAGTTCGAAATCTGGTGCTGTGCTCAAAGCTTTTTACTTGCATACATAGGTTTGCTGTCAAATGATCAGGAGACACTAGCTAACTATTGAGAGACCAGTGAATCAAGTGTTGTATGGCTAAAAGACAACTGCCAGATCTCTGGGCATTTAATTAAAAGTGCAAAAAGCTTATTCTGATATATTTATTATTTTTAAAATGATTATTTACATAACAGCATGAAATAACTATTTTTCTCCTAAGGCCCTTCAGTATTTGTTACTGATGACCTAAACATCTAATTTACCTGGTGACATATTTATTAGAAATGTACATTCTGATTCAGACTAATGCAATAAAATCACCAATTTTGATTTATTTTTTGCATATACAAACAATTTTTGTTGCACTCCAAGTTATCTTAACACAAAATATATGTGCAATCTGCAGGCAGTCATCATAACATATGGCATATATAAAGTAAAACAGAAATAGCAATTTATATATAGTCAATTGCTAAAGAATGACAAAAGCCGTAATAGAGCTGCAAAATATTTTTTGTGTTTATTATTTATTTAGCTTTATATAAATCCCATCACCTACATGTAAAACGCATCCATAAAAAACACCTTAAGCAGAATATCCACCAGTCTCTATTAGGGCAGTGATCCGGTATATACAGTCTCATAAATAAGGAGGCTCTTAGTGCATGTAGTACGCCTCCAAACAAGCTCAGAACTGCTTGTGCCAGTAACTATGTTCCAAAAGTATGGAGCTTTTAGTGCGCCTTCACATTCCAAATATACCACAGAGTTTAAAAAGTGCTGAGATAATGTATGGTCAGATGTAAAATCGTTATGGGCCAAAAGGACTTAATAAAAAAATACCTCCATATGGCAAGTCCCGGATACATAGCAATCCTGCAGGTACTGTAAATATAGGCAGTGTTTTTTATCCAAATGCTACGTTCTGTGATATCGTACCTTCCACAGTGTAAATGATATGCATGCAAGCCTTTGAGCTGTATCGCTTTACTAATGTGAAGTTGTAGAGGATATTAGTTGTTTATACCATTATGTGCATAGCACAGTCACCATGCTGATCCTGGGCAACCCCTTATTGGGAGGGGCAAAACACATCATCTGGAAAGTCAATTTCCAGTAAGTGGATGGAAGCTACTAAGTTTAGATTACAACTATTCTCACTCTTCTCCCCCAACCAGTTGCTTGCTCTGTTTATAGCCTTCATGTGTTATGGCCTGTTTTCCTCCATGATGTTCTACTTGCCTTTACACTTTGTACAAAGAGCAACCTTACCTATCTCCTCTAAGGAATCTACCTATGTTTGCAATTCATTCCACCTCTATGGTAAAACTTTCTATCTTTTCGTTCTCCCCTTTCACTCATTCTACCTCTCATACACTCATTAAGGGCCAGATTAAGAGTGGTGTGCTATCATGAGTGGCTTGCTGTTTAAATTGCCCCATATTTGTTTGCACAAACTTGCAGTGATATTACGCTCCCCATATTTTCTATCGGCGTTGTTGAGCAACAAAGTGCACTCATGTTACAAGTTGAAAGTAAATGTGATCATTTGAACGCATTCACATTTAAAGCTCAAACTTTTTACGCAACTTGAAAGTTTGCCTAAAGAGTTTGGCCAGAGATAAAACTTGCACAAAACTACACTATTACAGTAACTCCTAAACCACAAAGCCCACCGCATAGTACCCACTACACTATGAACCCCTAAATCACCACACCCCCACATTGCAAAGTACCTACTACACTATTAACCCCTAAACCACCAAAGCCCCACATTCAAAAGTATCCACTAACCTGTAACCATCATAACCAGCTAACCCCCCTAACCTAACAACCCCTAAGTTACAAAAAACAACAACCTAACATTACATTAAAAGCTAACATTACAGAAAATAAAAAAATGAAAAAATTACCAAAAAATAAAAAAACACAGTTATGCCTATTCTAAAACTAAAGCACAATTTAAAAAAAATAAAATAAAACACAAAGTTAAAAAAAACTATACTAACACTAAAATAAACTATAGAAATAGCCCTTTGTAGAGCATTGTCGATTTAGCTCTTTTTCACCACAAAAATACTGCCCCATTCTACATGTAACCCCCCACCCCCACAAAAAGACCTAGCTAAAAAAAATACTCTAATAATTATCCTGCAAAAAAGGGCATTTGTAGGGCCTTGCCCTAAGTAGGGCATTTGATAGGACAGTGCCCTTTTGCTGCCCAAAAAAACCCCCGTTTTCTAAAAAAAAACAACCCAAAAAAGCCTACCATTAAACCCCAAGCTTAAATCTGGCTTCTTCGTGATAGCCAACTGTTGTGCTCCTCTTCTATCTTGGTGGCTTTGGTTTTTTACCTTCATCCAGGGCACCAGGTGGTTTCTATCTTGATTCAGGTGATGGTGGTCTTCTATCTTCATCAATTTGTTCTTATCTTCTGATCTTTCGTCTATTGTCCTTTTCATGCGGTCATCTGCTGAACACTGAATTTTGAATGTGAGGTATATAGGAGTATACAAAGAGAGAAGCACTCTACCAGGAACGAACAACAGCTCAGTGGCTTGTTCTATGGCGATTTACCACCCGGAAGCAGCCTCTTTTAGACCAGTGTGCTTTTCACAGAAGAAAACTTATATATATAGGAGTACCCATGCATTCCTATTGACTGATTTTTAAATCCAAATTCAAATCAGCCAATGTACATATATGTTTTTGTAGCATTGATAATATTTTTCACAACTGCATTGCACCTTTATCGTGATAATTACACATTTATTTGTATTGCATTTGTTTTGCATACACTCAACAGATGTGCAGCAGGATGTCAACATTACCATTGTTATAATATATTATATTACTTGCAAGCCTCTTTTGCTGTTGTTATTTGTTTCTTGCTAACAAACTTATGAAGCTTATTGCTTTTGTGTATAAATATTATCTTTAGGTTTAGATTAATTTACATTGTTCCATAGTTGTTGTTTTTATTAATGTGTAACATATGAGTTTGAAACCTAATGTATAAGGCCATTAAAAAACAACTTATCTCAATCGTCAACAAGTATTCACAATTTCAGCTGTTAAGCAATGATTGTAATTAAGAGCATCCAATAGAATTTTAGTACTGCGTTTTTTTTATTAAAGGAGTTTATGTCTAAGATTAAGTCCATTGGCCGAAACATGTCAGACAACTTTTACTAAATTCTGTCAAGCTTTTTTAAATTGGACCATTAAAGTTGGACTTTTAATTTAAGGCATTCCAGTATTCTCTCCTTTTTTCTTCCTTTTGTTACTAAAATTTCCCTTTCGAGAAAGCCACTAGCCTTTGAACAGTGAAGTAATAGGCTTTTTGCTTTGAACAAGCCTCTGAATTTCCCCTTACCTGTACACACATCGGAACTCCCCTCAATGATTGGCTGAGCGGTAGTATCCATATCATAGACTTGTTGGACGTGCTGGGCTTGCTGCTTTTCTGTATGGATGTATCGGATGCAGTTGAGGTTACGCAAAGCCGGTGAAGGTGTGGAGGATCCAGCTCCCTTGTCTTCCTGAGCTGCGGCAGTGGCGGTGCCTATCAGGTCAAGTACGTGGTGAGAGTATATGGTTTACCCCCCTTCCAGAATCGGTCCGCATACACTGTAAGTGCAAGCACAAATTGTGTTTCATTTCTGCATATGTCTTTTGCACCCTTGGGACTACCGAGCTCAGACATAATACAATTAAAGATTGAATATTGAAAATTGGGGAAATTCTTTCGCTCCTACATCTGTTAAACTCAGCATTGAATAACCTTGTTATTTTGAATTATATATACAGGGAGTGCAGAATTATTAGGCAAATGAGTATTTTGACCACATCATCCTCTTTATGCATGTTGTCTTACTCCAAGCTGTATAGGCTCGAAAGCCTACTACCAATTAAGCATATTAGGTGATGTGCATCTCTGTAATGAGAAGGGGTGTGGTCTAATGACATCAACACCCTATATCAGGTGTGCATAATTATTAGGCAACTTCCTTTCCTTTGGCAAAATGGGTCAAAAGAAGGACTTGACAGGCTCAGAAAAGTAAAAGTGAGATATCTTGCAGAGGGATGCAGCACTCTTAAAATTGCAAAGCTTCTGAAGCGTGATCATCGAACAATCAAGCGTTTCATTCAAAATAGTCAACAGGGTCGCAAGAAGCGTGTGGAAAAACCAAGGCGCAAAATAACTGCCCATGAACTGAGAAAAGTCAAGCGTGCAGCTGTCAAGATGCCACTTGCCACCAGTTTGGCCATATTTCAGAGCTGCAACATCACTGGAGTGCCCAAAAGCACAAGGTATGCAATACTGAGAGACATGGCCAAGGTAAGAAAGGCTGAAAGACGACCACCACTGAACAAGACACACAAGCTGAAATGTCAAGACTGGGCCAAGAAATATCTCAAGACTGATTTTTCTACGGTTTTATGGACTGATGAAATGAGAGTGAGTCTTGATGGGCCAGATGGATGGGCCCGTGGCTGGATTGGTAAAGGGCAGAGAGCTCCAGTCCGACTCAGACGCCAGCAAGGTGGAGGTGGAGTACTGGTTTGGGCTGGTATCATCAAAGATGAGCTTGTGGGGCCTTTTCGGGTTGAGGATGGAGTCAAGCTCAACTCCCAGTCCTACTGCCAGTTTCTGGAAGACACCTTCTTCAAGCAGTGGTACAGGAAGAAATTTGCATCCTTCAAGAAAAACATGATTTTCATGCAGGACTATGCTCCATCACACGCGTCCAAGTACTCCACAGCGTGGCTGGCAAGAAAGGGTATAAAAGAAGAAAATCTAATGACATGGCCTCCTTGTTCACCTGATCTGAACCCCATTGAGAACCTGTGGTCCATCATCGAATGTGAGATTTACAAGGAGGGAAAACAGTACACCTCTCTGAACAGTGTCTGGGAGGCTGTGGTTGCTGCTGCACGCAATGTTGATGGTGAACAGATCAAAACACTGACAGAATCCATGGATGCCAGGCTTTTGAGTGTCCTCGCAAAGAAAGGTGGCTATATTGGTCACTGATTTGTTTTTGTTTTGTTTTTGAATGTCAGAAATGTATATTTGTGAATGTTGAGATGTTATATTGGTTTCACTGGTAAAAATAAATAATTGAAATGGGTATATATTTGTTTTTTGTTAAGTTGCCTAATAATTATGCACAGTAATAGTCACCTGCACACACAGATATCCCCCTAAAATAGCTATAACTAAAAACAAACTAAAAACTACTTCCAAAACTATTCAGCTTTGATATTAATGAGTTTTTTGGGTTCATTGAGAACATGGTTGTTGTTCAATAATAAAATTAATCCTCAAAAATACAACTTGCCTAATAATTCTGCACTCCCTGTATATATCACGAATACACCATGATTGAGAGGCTAAGGGGTTAATTTTGTTTGTGGTTTTGTGCTAAAAATATTTAGTTTTCAAGACGAAATGTGTTCTGTGTTTATGTTTGTGTTCCCTTTGAGGTGCCAGGACCCTCATAAATACTTTGTAGTATACACAGAAGAGACCTTTATGGCTCTAACTGTCAGCAGAGGGCATGATAGAACACAGAGCCTCAATCCAGGAACTACACTACGGTCATCGATAAGACAGCCAGCTCTAAGTAATAAGTACTTTTATAAGAAATAATGCTCAGAAACATAAAGAATGCAATATATATATATATATATATATATATATATATATATATATATATTGTTGGGTATCAAAATACTCCTCACAATATCCCTAAGAGATTGCCTTTTTTCTATATATGCAATAGATTTACCTAGCAGAAATTATAATGTGTTCTATAATTTCAGGCAAAGACTTAGAGTTTATGGACTGTCATAAAAGATAGGGGGCTTCCCAGCCCCTGCAAAGAGAGTTGGGCAAGCAACCTGATCTCCTAAAAATTGTATAAAGTTTTGTGTTTTAACATGTAAAGTTGTTCTTTTTACCAACAGAGTGAGAGACAGTATTTTCCTGCCAATCTCTCTGGCACAGATACCAAGACTAGTGAAGTATAAGGGTTCTGCTTTTTCTCTTTTTTATTTTTAAAACTGTTTGCTTTTGTAATTCTATTTTTTATATATTTTTATTATTAATGCATTGTGCTAATTTTTCGCATAATAAACCTTCATTTATTAAGCTTTGGCCTTTGTCTAATATTTGAACCACGTTACTGAAAGAGACTGGTAGTATTAGGACTGGTAGTATTAGTACTGTTATTTTATGTTATTTTTTGCTAAATTCTAATCAATTTGTAATTTTTTGGGGTTTTCTTAAAGATTTCCCATATCATATAATCTTAAGTGGTGACAGCTAGATATAGTGTTAGTTTAGTGTGGGTGGCAATAAAGGGGAGTTTCTGGCATTTCTTTTATGTCTAGCTCAGAATAGAGAGTGTTGTTAACCCTTGCACCCACTGAACTAAGTCACAGGCTTGCTTGGAGTAGCTAAACTGTGACAGAGTGGTGACAGTAGAAGGCATCTGATAACTCTTTCTGTGCCAAACAAGTGACTGGCGCAGGGTTGGTTAACCTTGGTTGTCACAATATATATATATATATATATATATATATATATATATATATATATATATACATGCAACACACAGAGAAAGTCCAACACTCACTTGCAAGCTCTCAGCTAAGATTAAAAGCCATACTGGAAGAGTTAGTTACCGCATCTAGCCAAATGGGACAAGCCCAGGTACAATGTTGAGGTATCTTCAAAAACCTGGGTCCCTAATACAGCCATACAAATGCCAGCTCTCAATCAAATAAACTGGGAACAAGTAAAAGGTGCACAGGCTTATCTAATCAAACTAGACATATACAAAGCATGCAAGGGGACTGTATTCTCAGACTGGACTTGGTACACATCCCATGACTCTTAAACATGCTACACCTTGGGTCCTCAATAGCACTCTCAGGAAGCAGTGCTGTCCCCAGAGTCCCAGGCAGTCAACCCCAGACAATTCTGGGTGCAAGGCCCCTAGGAAAAATTATACAAATAAATTAACACAACACACAGAGAAAGTCCAGAACTTGAATGAGAGCTTGCATTTTTATGGCTGCATTAGGTTCTTGATGTGGTACCTGGGCTTGACCAATTCGGCAGATGTGGTAACTAACTCCTCCAGTTTGGCTTTTAATCTATTATACTCAACATTGCCATATATTCCATCACTTATAGATTACCCTTAAAAGCTATTAGTTTGCCCTCAAATTAGCATCAATAAACTTTATTCAAAGCTATTTTAGACATGTGCATTCCTTTTTGGATTAAAACAAATATACGAACAAATGCACCAACGAAATTTAAAGAAAATTAAAAAATACTGACGGAATTCATCAGTATTTATTCATTTTCTTTAAATTATATTTTTAAAGCTTTATTCTTACCTTAACATGCTCTGGAGAGTGCACTAACCTGATCCTTTTTGCCAGGTCACTGGCCGTGCTAACAGTTGGCTTAGCGGGCTTGGCACCCAGGACCTGCACTAAAGTTAGTGCAGGGCCTGGGAGTTGAACTGCTAAGCCTCCTGTTAGTGAGGCTATGGCTCTGGCAAGAAGAGGATCTGGTTAGCATGCTCTTCAGAGGTATTTGGCTACAGGTGAACTTTCCACCTGTATCTTCAAATCATTTACATTTGTTTTAATGTAAAGTGAATATAAATGTTTAACAAATACACATTTGATTTTCGTAGTGCAGGCAACAAATAATCATCCACTTATATTCATTACGAATATTTCATCCCCTGCACATCCCATATATATATATATATATATATATATATATATATATATATATATATATATATATATAGATAGATAGATAGATAGATAGATAGATAGATAGATAGATATATTATTATTGCTCTGCACTTTATACTGAGAATACTATAAATTCTATCCCGAAAAGCTATTTGTCACCTTTAGGTTTATAGATTTATTACTTTATTTGCCACCTATAGATTTACTTTCCTCTGTCTTTCATTTATTTATTTATTTTTTTCTGATCATTTGGAAGTCTGCTGGTCAGACGGTTCCTGTTATCCTCCAGTAATTCAATACCCCACTAAGAGAAGCAAAAATAAATAAATAAATAAAATTATTTTAGGGAGAGAGAGCACAGAAGTAATCTGTACTATATTATACTACCAAATTTTGTCTTTTCTTGCTGTAAGATATACATTATAGATTTGGCAAACTAATAATGCCAAAAAGATTTTAAAATGTTGAGGAGGCATACATAATTGTTAATGATACAGACTCTGATATTGACCCCTCTGAATCAGAATACCATCCTGCGACAAAACAAGTGACACTTATGCAGGGCCCCATATTTGCCCCCAAAAAAGGCCCAAACTCCTCAAAAGCAATTTGAAGAGTCTCGAGGTTACAATTTAATTTTAAATCCCCCTAATTTTTATAGCCATGAAATTCCTGATTTTACTGTCTGCTGGTATCAACGTAGACTTATTTCAAACCAGCTAACTTTTTCAAACGATTTTTGTCAGATGCTATATTAGAAGAAATGGCTTGATAAACTAATCTTTATGCAGAGAAGTGCTTGGCCAAGCTAGAAATTTACAAAACTATAATTGGATCCCAACAAACAATAAATAATTAAAAATATTTTGGGGGCTCACTCTTACTATGGGAAGCATAAGTAAGTCAAGCGTCAAATTGTATTGGTCTACCCACCCTTTGTTTTCAACACCTCTGTTCCCAGCAATAATGCCAAGAGCAAATTATGAAAACTTACACTGTTTCCTCCAATTTACAGATAACACACCTTTGACTGACCCAAATTATAAAATAATATATCAAATAAGACCACTAATTGATTACTTGAACAAATTATTTACTGAAGTGTATACCCATTTGAAAACAAAATTTATTGACAAAACCCTAATGCTTTTGAAAGGTAGATTACAATTTAAACCCTATATCCCCTCCAAAAGAGCATGTTATGGTATTAAATGAAGGGAAAGACTGACAATTCGATCCACCTGGCTGCCCAACTTACCTTACAAAAAGTGAGAAAATTGTCTGGGACCTCATTCATTCCTTGTTAGGACATGGTACCATCTTTATGTTGATAAATATTATATTAGTATTCTCTTTTTCAAAATGTTATATTGCTTTGACACCGTAGCCCATGTAGCAATTTCCGACAGCAATAAGTCTTTGAGAAGCAAATCACAGGAGAAACAGCAGAGTTGCAGAGTGAAGAACTACCAAGCAGTTAAATATAGTGATAGAATAACTGTGTATATGTCAACAATTATATGAGGGAACCAACGCTATTACTTCCAGAGGTAAAAGGAGACAACTGCACTCTAGAGTACAACAAAATGATGACTGGAGTCGACCTCTCTGGTCAGAAAATGAAGTGTTATCTTGCCGCAAGATAAAGCTTGCTGTCAATATTGTTCAGATGGCACTTTTTAATTCTTACGTTTTGTACAAAACCTCTGCATCTGGCAAAAAATGATCTGTTTTTCTAAAACAACAAATAACGGTGATTATAATGAAATGCCCCAAAACCTTCAGTGTGAAAACATGTATGAAAACATAGCGAGATTAACTTTCCCCAGTTTTATCCCCCTAAAGCATTATTATGCATAAAAATGCTGGATATAAATAATTTGCCAATCCCAAAACCTGTGTATTTTTTTAAAAATAAATTATCACACTTGCCATAAATAAAGACAGCTGGTGGCATGAAAATCATAATTGAATATAGGCAATTATGCCATAGCAAACAATAGGTTAGCCCTCTGCCCAAAATTATATTTTTCAATGCACATGTTTTGTGTAAATAATTTCAGTGAGAAACCCAAGTGAGAAAGTTTGTGAAAAGAATATATTTTTTCGAAATTACTGCATTTAAAGGGCTAGATTACAAGTGGAGCTCTAATATATTGCCTGCCCATTAACAGGCATATTCGCCCATTTACCGTCGAGCAAGAAATAACCAGCAATAGGTTATGACTAGTTATGGCTACCGGTAGCAATTAGCGCTCAGAAAATTAGTTAATCAGTTAATTTTCAAAATGTGCCCCAAAATACAGTGTAGTGTAGTTATTTTAAAAAAAATGTAGAATCTTTATTTTTATTTTTAAATAACTGCAAGAGAAGCAGTTATGAGGGGTGAAAGTGAACGGGTGTGAGATATTAGGAAAAAACAACACTAAAAAGTGCCTTTACATCTGCAGTCTATGGGCGGTCTATGGGGACTGTGTGTTCCCTGTAAATATATAAGTATATGCTAATATATATATATATATATATATATATATATATATATATATATATATATATATATATATATATATATATATATATGTGTTAACATGTGTATATAAACAACTAAGCACATAAATATAGATTTATATATTCATATGCATATATATTTCAATTTGCTGCCATTGCTGCGCGACTTACCCCCTTTACTGCACTAGTTCTCATGCTGTGTCTCATGGCATGAAAACGAGGCTCTAATTTGAGCCTATTGAAGCACACTCTCATGAGCGTGAAGCTTCCATGCAATGTGAACGTGATACCAGCGCACATTTGCATGAGCTGATATTACTGAGTGGAGCGCAAATATCGCGCTAATGTAAAATGGAAAAATTTTAATTTTGAGATTAACATTACACGAAAATCAGACAAAATAAATAATGAGATTTTTCACTGTGCACAATTGAACATTTTATGCAGAATATTGTCGACCTTTTTTGTCCTCTTAACTTCTGTTGTTTCCACTGCAAACACCCACCTAAGTGTGTCCAATCATTATGGGCTAGATAACGAGTGGAGTGTTAATTACCGCTCCCGCTCGCACGCTAACACCGCTCAACTTCTGCTCTTTGCATGTGTCAGGTAGCTCAAGTATTACAAGTTAAAACTAAATATTTTTTGTTTGCGCACTAACCTAACCCGTGCAAAGAGCAGAAGTTAGAATATTGTGACTGCATTAACGTACTCCCCCAGAGTCTTCAATGGAGAGAGAAAAGTGGAATAAACCTTACACCCATAGTTGTAGACTAACCTGAATCACCATAAGCCCCCTACTCTATTAACCCCTAACCCGCCACATAGCTCACTGCAAAGTATAGGCTACACTATTAACCACTAAACCCCCATATTGCAAACTTCCCCACTACACTATTAACCCTTAAACCACCATAACCTCCATCGCGATATTATGGGGACAGTAAATTACCACAAGTTTGCGCAAACAAATTTGCGGTAATTGAAACATCATGCCACTTGTAATATGTATAGGAGCGTAAAGAACACCACAATCTCACTATTCCCTTTACGCTCTTTGCACTAATGATAGCACTCAACACATTCTTGCCTTATAATGGTATTGCACTATAAAAAGACCCCTGGCTCAATTTTACTCTGACCTGTGGGACTCACGCCGTGAACCCTAATTGACAGTGGTGCATGCCATATATTTTGTTTAAACTGCAAGTGTAATTTTTTTTTTACCAATTATATATGCATTTTTCCTCATTTCAAGTATTTCATGTACATTATAATATAAAATATTTTATATTAAGACATTTTTAACATTCCACCTCTTTGTTTTTTCCTACTATACTTATTCTCACCATTTTAATAAGAAGTGCGGTCACAGCAATTATGTTACTTTTTCCATGTGTGTAATCATTTCCACAAGATTTTTTTTTAAAAAAAAAAAAACAGAACTAGAGCTTACATTGTAATTACATCTGCCCTTAGGAAACTCTTAAGGAAAAATATATTATGGGATGCTGCCCAACAGGTTATTGCTAAAGTACATGTAATGACCCAAAATATTACAGAAGTCTTTCAGATTGCAAATTAAGTACATGCTTTGCTGGACACGCAAACATATCCGATTTTCAATTTGTACTATTCATTGTTTCCGAAGTGAATTTATTATGCATTACATAATGCTATATTTATATCTCTTTTTATACAACAATGAAATAAAAAAGGTTTCCCATAACCACAGCGGTCTTTGTTTTTATAGTTTTAAAACTACAAGAGATCACACTGTACCCATTCCTTTACAAACATTGCAGACTTTTATTAACAAATGGATAACGTGGGTTTCTTCATTCAGCTGTAACAAAAACATATTTGATCTATTTATCTTTATGTAATAATAGCACATTTGGGCAATCCTTTATTTATGTAAATGACTCACAGTTATTTTCTTTTTCACCTAGAAATATATTTTATAAACAATCAATAAGAAACTAAAAAAAGCTGCTAATATGAAATTTTTAATGGGAAATTACTTGGAGCATATGTCATAGAGTTGAGCAAGAAAAGTTAGCTTGCATTATACTTTGCAAATATGAAGCCAATGCCCTATAACAAACATGATATGGACTTACTCCCCGTTGTTATTTTATGTTTGTTGTAGCTAAGACATTTTGTAAATCTAAGGGCTGTAATCACTTTAGGGCATTGCCCTTATTTTAATTTAAAATAGGGTTATTTTTTAGGTTAGGGTTTTTTAAAAAAAAATATTTTTTTTTATTCTGCAAAAGAGCTGTAATCACTTCAGGACAATGCCCTTTTAAGTGCATCTTTTTTTAGGATATTTTTTTTTTATGATTATGATTTTTTTAAGCATAGGGATGTTTATATTCTGCAAAAAAGCTTTATCATTTTAGGGCAATGCCTACGTGTCCTAATCAGGGAAATGTTTAGTGCAGTTTGTTTGTTTGTTTTCCCCCAATCTCTGCCTGAGTCTTTGGTTTGGTTTATGTGCTTTAAAATTCAAATGCTAGTCTATATTTATTTTTTTAAAAAACTATGTACTTATCTGATTATATTACTGTACCATATTTCTGAGGGTATTATCTATAACAAAGTATTAAACATTATATAAAACTACCTCTAGGTTGCATGTATAAGCTGTATTATGACATGCATGTACTACCTGAATGACATAAGATGCTGTCTACACTTGGTACCATCCCCTCTCAAAGTTGTCCCTTTTTACAGATACATATATACACTTATTCCAAAATCAAAACTGTTACAAAATCAAAACCTAGGTTTTACTGTACAATATATTATTTCTTCTAATTCAGCACTTATATAAGCATCACAGATTGTGAACATAAAATTGATCAAGTCATTAAATGAGATTTTTTATTTTCCTTTTCTCTGTCTATATCAGCTTGATACTGAATAGTTTGCTCTCATTTATATTGCTTAGTCGGCTAGCAGACAAGGAAAACTCGAGGATATTTTACTTGGATTATAACCATCTGTGATGACTCACAAACTCTGTTACAGATGCCTGATGAGGTCATTGGAAATAATGCACAGCTTCAAGTTCTGTCATTTAAAAGAGCATTTACCTGCATTTTGCTGTGGCATGGATGCATCTTGTGAAGTAGAAAACAACAGGAAAGTCAAATTTGTCCACACTTTTAAATAGTATGATTCATTTCACTGCATACTTTTAATATAGCCTTTTTCATACTATTTATTGATTTATTACAGTTGTGAACTGCTGGTGCAATGCCACTCCCTGCAAATTCGTGGCCAGGGGTGTCAATCAACCCGATCGTATTTGATCGAGTTGATTTCTGTCCGCCGCCTTAGAGCAGGTGGACAGGTTATGGAGCAGTGGTCTTTAGACCGCTGATAAATATGCCCCTTAAGTCATTTAGACAATATTTACATGTTATCAGGGCCAGCGCTTGTGTAAGGCAATATAGGGGGGGGGCGCTGAGAGCAGGAGGTGCCGAGGTGGATCTGCCTAGGTGCCTAAAGCGTGAGACTTAAAATGTTTATGTATGTATTTATTATGAATGTATTTATATGTTGCCATGTGACCCAACTGCCTGTAGAGTGGCATGCACACACACAGGAGGAGTGGAGAGACTCAAACAGCATTATCTTATCTATCGCTGCAACTTCCTACATGATGGCTTGGATGGGCCGTCCCGGCTATTGCTATGTGGGCGTGTGGTGTGACAGTGAACTGGAGCTCACTTGTGCAGCTGCACTGCCTAACTTAAGCCTACTATGAGAGGGAAGGGAAATTGTGCAGGATGCCTGCCGGCTGGCGCCACATGACTCACTGCACCACTGTATGAAAATGAGCCACGTGCGACTACTGATGATGCCCAGACAACAGGTGTTCTGTCGAGAACTCCAATTCCTTGAAAACTCCAATGTGACGTCACTTTCTGTGACTCTTCAATTTTCACTATCTGTTTTTGCCTGACCCAGGGGGCGCACCGCCGATCCTCTGGCATACACCCCAAGTAAACCTTTGCGGAGGCAAAGTAGATAGTGAAGATAGAAGATCACAGTGCCCAACTGACTGGTTGTGAATCCTGTCACTCACTGAGACTCCAACCAATCAGATGTATGGAATCACTGGAAGTGACATCAGATTGGAGTTTTTGATGAATTGGAGTTCTCGAAAGCACACCAGTACTGAAGACAGGGGTGAGGTAGGAATGGCGAGGGTCTGAGGGGAGCCGGGCAGGGGTCTGGGCGGGCGCTGGGCAGAAATTAGAATGCACGGTACTCGTGAAAAGAGGACAGACAGTGTTGTGACAACAGACACAGCCAGGGCAGGCACCGGGCAGGGCAGATGCCGGAGGACCGGTACATGATAGGATAGCTGCACTCAAAAGATGTCTGTGCACTTGTTAGTGTGTCTGGGTCCCTGCGGCTGTCAGCTCCCCCTTTCCTCTATCTGGCTTGTAGCAGGTGGCACTTAGATAGTCTGTTTATACTAATAAAATGTGTTTCATTCACAATGTTGCGCATTACTCTTGTTTCACAAGGTTAAATACACTAGTTATAATCACCTAAACTCTAGAAAGAATTTGGTTTGGCATTCTGTTTGTTTACATTTTTTTTGATGGGTTTACACTGATTATTATATGATGTGTCTTGATATTTATTTATTTCTAAAGCATTCCTCACATTCTGTAGCACTGAATGACTCAAAACAGCTTAATTCGTAGCTGCAATAATAAATGTATACAGTGATTATTGCATTCAGTTGTGTACAAGTTTCAGAGCTCAAAAGTGTGAACTGAGTTTTGTTTTTGACTTTATTAATGCAGGAAACAATCATGTTTATTAATGTGAGCAGAGCATGCACAATACCTTTGGCAGTTAAAAAAAATATGTGAACTGCCAAGATATGCTTGAAATAGGTCACAATTGGATCCAAGGAGTCAAGGCTTATGAAATAGAAAAGTCAAAAAATCATGTAAAGACTAATTGAAAGTGTTTTCTGAAATAATCTTTTCTCAATCCAAAGTACGCAGTATACAGCTACTCAAAACTGATATGATTACCAATTTTATAATGCATTTCTAATTAACTGGAATTAACTTGAATCTAAAAACCACATGAATATTTTATTTTTTAGCCTGAACGCTTGTGCAAAGTGTTTAGAACGAGTATTTTCATGATCAGCATAGTAAATTGACCCTGAGAGTGTCTATCTGAAACTGTTTCTGTGTCAGAATAAATAAAAAATCACCCATTTATTAAATGGAGAATTCTTCTTTAGTCGTGTTAATGTATTTAAGGATTAAAAAAGGGCTTATCCAAAATCTATTTTTGAGGTTTGAAAATATATTTAAAAACCTGTGCATATTCTGTATCAAAAGCTGTTAAAATCACTGGCATGAAGAGACATTGCAGAAACCTTTGTTTTATGAGCATTATATTGTGCTGTATGTGGCAGCATAAATTGTAATACAACAAATTTATGGAGAAGAAATGTTAATGCTTAGAAGCCCTAATGAACAATAGGGTAAATGTTGATTATAGGTTAAAATACATTGAATTTATCAATGTTAATGGCATCACCAGTGTATAGGTAATACTCTACTATTGATTTCTTTGATTTTCATTTTTCAAATATTCAAAAGCCATTAAAGGGACATTATACACTAGATTTTTCTTTGCATAAATGTTTTGTAGATGATCCATTTATATAGCCCATACAGTTGTTTAGTTTTTTTTTAAAAAAATAGATAGTTTTGCTAATTTTTAAATAACATTGCTCTGATTTTCAGACTCCTAACCAAGCCCCAAGATTTTAGGAGAATACCAACGTATACCTACTCGAGCTTGCTTCTGTTTGTGTAAAGGGTATTTTCATATGCAAACGGAGGGGGGGAAGGGGTCTGCTTTTTCCCACATGCAGGGGGTGTTCCAGTAACCTTTTAAACAGAGCTAAACTGAAACCTTCTAAGTACGTTTTTAAATGGTTTTATACTTGATTTTTATATCAGTATCTGTGCATATTATTCTTTATAGTAGTGTCTATTACATGCATTTATATGAAAATTGGTGTGTACTGTCCCTTTACGGGATGGTGGTAATAATTATCATAGTGAGGGAGTTAGAGGAAGATTTAAAATTCCGATAATCCTAGTTTTGTGAAGGAATTATTTAGATTTTATTAGACAGAGACGAGTATTTTGCATAAGCCTTTTCCTTTATTGCTCAACAGCCATTCAAAGTAACAATACACACTTTAAATATTTAACATAGAAAGCATAGAAATTAATATGGTAGCCAATGAGAAACAACCCTGAATGGCGTGATCTAAAAAAGACCGTTCAGAAACGTTCATTCTGTTATAAACTGTCTAAATGGTATCCCAACTGCCTCTTTGAACTTTGATGCTTGAGAAAAAGAAATTGTAGGAATCTTCACAAATAAGTCCATAAACTAAGACAAAAAACATAAAGAAAAACCAGAAAAAATAAAGAAAAAATAGGTTCAGGAATGCCTGTTATATTCTTTATTGTTTCTGGATGGATGGTTTGAATATAATAAACACTATTGTATGAGATATTGAAATAATTGTATTATTATCTACATCTGCATTTTTGCAATGTTATATTGTTTGACATAAGCTAATAAAGGCGTTTTCAACAAAAAAAAGAAAGAAAACATTTAAAATGCAATCCATCCGGAAGAACTTGAAGATCAGGTTGAAATCCTATAGAGCTTGAAGAAAATGATGTGCTTGTATCTTGAACTCGAAGATCATCTTTTGCTTTATATAGAAGTTTAGAATCCTGCAGGAGAGGGACCAGGAGCTGAAATAAATACATATAAATTAGTAATCAATAATGAAAAATGTAAATACCAATAGGGTAAGGGAAAATACTCATCTCTGTCTCTTTAATAAAATCTAGATTATTCCTTCACAAAGCTAGGACAATCGGAATCTTATTACAAGGACAGAGACTCCTAATTTGCAAGTTTAAAGCTAAACGTAAATAAAACTTAATTTAATAAGCACTGAGGCAACAAATTAATGGGTTTAAAATAAAACTGTCTAAAAACTGAATCAGAAGACCAGTCAGCAGCATTTAGAATTTCTTGAAGGGAAGCTGATTTACAGAAGGCTTTAGAAAAAGATTTATCAATACCTGCTTCACTCATTACCCATTCAATCCATCTACTGGAGGTAGAAGAAACAGGAAAGTAAGGAGGAGAAAAAGAGATTCAAAGCTGATTAGAAGAAAAAGAATTTCTAAAAGATATAGTATATTTCTTGTATTCTTTGAGACAAAGGACAACACACAAAGAAGGGCAATCCGAAAAATAAGGATAACAAATAGAAGACATGGATTTAGTTCTTCTAGAAATGTTAAAAATGACGCCTTAAGGAGAAAACATTTTAGAAGAAAAATCAATAGCTTTAACATCAAAAACTCTTCTGCAAGATAAAAGACAGAGAAGAGTTGCAAGTTTGCAAGAACGTTTTTTAAGAGAAAGAGATTCCTTACAAGGCCAAGATTGAAATAGGGAAAAAAATAAATTAATATCCCAAAAGGAAGAATATTTAGCTGAAGGAGATCTTTTAAGTTTAATAGATTTAATTAATCTAGAAATTTTTATATGTTGTCCTATAGGTATGTTGTTAATTAATTCATGACCTACTGATATAGCTGATCTATGAACATTAATAGATCTATATGCTAAACCTGTATCAAATAAAGAAGTTAAAAAATTCAGAATTTCATTTAAAGGGGCTGAAAAGGGATCCAAATGTCTTTGATTGCACCAGCTAGACCATTTGGACCAAGAGGATAAATAATTTTCTTCTATAAAGTTAAGACGAGTCCACAGATTCATCCTTTACTTGTGGGATATTATCCTTCCCTACAGGAAGTGGCAAAGAGCACCACAGCAGAGCTGTCTATATAGCTCCTCCCTTAGCTCCACCCCCCAGTCATTCTCTTTGCCTACTCTAAGTACTAGGAAGGGTAAAGTGAAAGAGGTGATAAAATTTTAGTTTTTAATTCTTCAATCAAGAGTTTGTTATTTTTAAATGGTACCGGTTTGTACTATTTACTCTCAGGCAGCAGATGGATGAAGACTGCTGCCTGGAGGATGATGATCTTAGCATTTGTAACTACGGTCCATTGCTGTTCCCACAGAGGCTGAGGAGTACAGGAAACTTCAGTGTGAGGAACGGTTTCATGCTATGCAGCAATGAGGTATATTCAGTCATATTTTTCTGGAGAGACTGTGTATTTCACATTATACCCAGGAGGGTAAGGGTAAGCAGTAATCCTAGAGCTAAAAAGAAGGGCATTACTTAGTTTGCTTATGGGGCCAATTTCATATATGGTTGACACTGAATGTAAAATGTTTGTGTGCAAACGTCTTTTGGATGGGAGTGCTTTAACGTTTTTTGTGGGCAATAAACATTTTGGGCATCTTTATTGGGACACACATGGCTTATTTTTAGGGTCTTGGAACCCACATGGCTAGTTATAACCGCTCTGGTGCAGTTCTTTAAGGCTCAGGGAACATTGAGTGAGATGGACGGGGCCTATTTTCTCGCCTCAGATGTGCAGTTAGTTTGTCAGCAAGCAGCAAGCTCTAACTCCTGAGGGCCCTGGTGTGTGTTTTGGGCCAAATCGAAGCTTTTACCCCACACAGGTAGGGCCACAGCAAGGTGCTGCGGGGTCTGTTTCTGGATCTGGACCTATTTTCGATCCGGTTTGGACATTAAGGGGTTAATTGTTAAAAAAATGTGTGGTGCAATCTTAACTACATATAGTGGGTCTACATACAAAATTTTGAAAAAATTGGTGCATGTTTAGGCTGTTTTGCAGAACGTGTATACTTTTTTTCTCTTAAAGGCACAGTACCGTTTTTTTAAGATTGTTATTTTTTTTCACTAAATAAAGTGTTTTCATGCTTGTTTGTAGTCATTACTAGCCTGTTCAACATGTCTGACATTGAGGAAAGTCAATGTTCAATATGTTTAGAAGCCATTGTGGAACCTCCACTTAGAATGTGTTCCTCATGCACTGAGAGGTCAATAAATTGTAAAGAACATATTTTAGCTAATAAAAGTATGTCGCAGGATGATTCTCAGTCAGAAGAGAATCAGGTTTTGCCATCTAATTCTCCCCAAGTGTCACAACCGTTAACGCCCGCACAAGCGACGCCAAGTACTTCTAGTGCGTCTAATTCTTTCACCCTGCAAGATAAGGCCGCAGTTATGAATACTACCCTCACAGAGGTTTTATCTAATCTTCCTGGGTTGCAGGGGAAGCGCAGTAGGTCTGGTGTGAGAACAAATGCTGAGCGCTCTGACGCTTTATTAGCCATATCCGATGTACCCTCACAATGTTCTGAAGTGAGGGATTTGCTGACTGATGGAGAGATTTCTGATTCAGGAAATATGTTCCCTCAGACAGATTCAGATATGACGGCTTTTAAATTTAAACTAGAACACCTCCGCTTATTGGTCAGGGAGGTTTTAGCGACTCTGGATGATTGTGACCCTATTGTAGTTCCAGAGAAATTGTGTAAAATGGACAGATTCCTAGAGGTTCCTGCCTACACTGATGTTTTTCCGGTCCCTAAGAGGATTTCGGAAATTGTTACTAAGGAGTGGGATAGACCAGGTATTCCTTTTGCTCCCCCTCCTACTTTTAAGAAAATGTTTCCCATTTCTGACACCATGAGGGACTCATGGCAGATGGTCCCTAAGGTGGAGGGAGCTATTTCTACCCTGGCTAAACGTACAACTATACCTATCGAGGACAGTTGTGCTTTCAAAGATCCTATGGATATAAAATTAGAGGGTCTTCTGAAGAAAATATTTGTTCACCAAGGTTTTCTTCTCCAACCTATAGCGTGCATTGTTCCTGTAACTACTGCAGCGTCCTTTTGGTTCAAGGCTCTGGAAGAGGCTCTTCAGGTTGAGACCCCATTAGATGATATTCTGGATAGAATTAGGGCTCTCAAGCTAGCTAATTCTTTCATTACAGATGCCACTTTTCAATTGGCTAAATAAGCGGCAAAGAATTCAGGTTTTGCCATTTTAGTGCATAGAGCGTTATGGCTTAAGTCCTGGTCTGCTGATGTGTCATCAAAATCTAAGCTTTTAGCCATCCCTTTCAAGGGTAAGACCCTATTAGGGCCTAAACTGAAAGAGATCATTTCAGACATCACTGGAGGGAAAGGCCATGCCCTTCCTCAGGATAAGACGAATAAGATGAGGACCAAACAAAATAATTTTCATTCCTTTCGGAACTTCAAAGGTGGTCCCTCTACCTCTTCCCCTGCCGCAAAGCAAGAGGGGACTTTTGCTCAATCCAAGTCAGTCTGGAGACCTAACCAGACTTGGAACAAGGGTAAACAGGCCAAGAAGCCCGCTGCTGCCACCAAGACAGCATGAAGGGGTAGCCCCCAATCCGGGACCGGATCTAGTAGGGGGCAGACTTTCTCTCTTCACTCAGGCTTGGGCAAGAGACGTTCAGGACTCATGGGCTTTAGAAATAGTAACCCAGGGGTATCTTCTAGATTTCAAAGATTCTTCCCCAAGGGGGAGATTTCATCTTTCTCAATTGTCTTACGCTGTGTAGAAGACCTATATACCATGGGAGTGATCTGCCCAGTTCTGAAAACAGAACAGGGGCAAGGGTTCTACTCCAATCTGTTTGTGGCTCCCAAAAAAGAGGGAACCTTCAGACCAATTTTAGATCTCAAGATCCTAAACAAATTCCTCAGAGTCCCATCCCTCAAGATGGAGACCATTCGGACCATTTTACCAATGATCCAATATATGACCACCGTGGACCTAAAGGATGCGTATCTACACATCCCTATCCACAAAGATCATCACCAGTTCCTCAGGTTCCCCTTTCTGGACAAGCATTACCAGTTTGTGGCTCTTCCCTTCGGGTTGGCCACAGCTCCCAGAATTTTCACAAAGGTGCTAGGGTCCCTTCTGGCGGTTCTAAAGCCGTGGGGCATAGCAGTGGCGCCTTATCTGGACAATATCTTAATTCAGGCATCAACTTACCAACTAGCCAAATCTCACACGGACATCGTGTTGGCTTTTCTAAGATCTCACGGGTGGAAGGTAAACGTACAAAAGAGTTCACTTATCCCTCTCACAAGAGTTCCTTTCCTGGGAACTCTGATAGATTCGGTAGACATGAAATTTCTGACAGAAGTCAGGAAATCAAAGATTTTATCCATCTGCCGAGTTCTTCATTCCATTCCTCGCCCGTCAGTGGCTCAGTGTATGGAGGTAATCGGCTAAATGGTAGCGGCAATGGACATATTTCCGTTGGCTCGTTTGCATCTCAGACCACTGCAACTTTGCATGCTCAAACAGTGGAATGGGGATTATGCAGAATTATCTCCTCAGATAAATCTGGACCAAGAGACCAGAGACTCTCTTCTTTGGTGGTTGTCACAGGATCATCTGTCCAAAGGAATGTGTTTCCGCAGGCCAGCGTGGGTCATAGTGACGATGGACGCCAGCCTATTGGGCTGGGGTGCAGTCTGGAATTCCCTGAAAGCACAGGGATTGTGGACTCAGGAGGAGGCTCTCCTTCCGATAAATATTCTAGAACTGAGAGTGATATTTAACGCGCTTCAGGCGTGGCCTCAGCTGGCATCGGCCAGATTCATAAGATTCCAGTTGGACAATATCACGACTGTAGCATATATCAATCATCAGGGGGAACAAAGAGTTCTCTAGCGATGATAGAAGTTACCAAAATAATTAGATGGGCAGAGACTCACTCTTGCCATCTATCAGCAATCTATATCCCAGGGGGGGAGAACTGGGAAGCGGATTTTCTAAGTCGTCAGACTTTTCATCCGGGGGAGTGGAAACTCCATCCGTAGGTGTTTGCACAAGTGATTCGGCAATGGGGCACACCAGAATTGGATATGATGGCGTCTCGTCAGAATGCCAAACTTCCTCGTTACGGGTCCAGGTCAAGAGATCCTCAGGCAGTACTGATAGATGCTCTAGCAGTACCCTGGTCGTTCAACCTGGCTTATGTGTTTCTACCATTTCCTCTCCTTCCTCGTTTGATTGCCAGAATCAAACAGGAGAGAGCTTTGGTGATTTTGATAGCACCTGCGTGGCCACGCAGGACTTGGTATGGAGACCTGGTGGGCATGTCATCTCTTCCACCATGGACTCTGCCATTGAGACAGGACCTTCTGTTTCAAGGTCCATCTATCCAAATCTAGTTTCTCTGCGGCTGACTGCTTGGAGATTGAACGCTTGATCTTATCCAAGTGGGGGTTCTCTGAGTCAGTCATAGATACCTTGATTCAGGCTCGAAAGCCTGTCACCAGGAAAATTTATCATAAGATATGGCGTAAATATCTTTATTGGTGCGATTCCAAAGGCTACTCATGGAGTAAGATCAGGATTCCTAGGATTTTGTCCTTTCTCCAAGAAGGATTGGAGAAGGGGCAATCAGCTAGTTCCTTAAAGGGACAGATATCTGCTTTATCAATTCTACTGCACAAACGTCTGGCAGATGTTCCAGACGTTCAGTTGTTCTGTCAGGCTTTAGTTAGAATCAAGCCTGTGTTTAAACCTGTTGCTCCGCCATGGAGTTTGAATTTAGTTCTTAAGATTCTTCAAGGGGTTCCGTTTGAATCTATGCATTCCATAGATATTAAGCTTCTATCTTGGAAAGTTCTGTTTTTAGTTGCTATCTCTTCAGGCTCGAAGAGTTTCTGAACTATCTGCATTGCAATGTGACTTGCCATATCTTGTTTTCCATGCTGATAAGGTGGTTTTGCGTACCAAACCTGGATTCCTTCCTAAGGTTGTTACTAATAAGAATATTAATCAGGAAATTGTTGTTCCTTCTCTGTGTCCTAATCCTTCCTCTAAGAAGGAGCGTCTATTGCACAACTTGGACGTGGTTCATGCTTTAAAGTTTTACTTGCAAGCGACCAAAGATTTTCGTCAAACATCTTCTTTGTTTGTTGTATATTCTAGAAAACGTAGAGGTCAAAAAGCTATGGCTACCTCTCTTGCCTTTCGGCTGAAAAGCATCATCCGTTTGGCATACAAAAATGCTGGACAGCAGCCTCCTGAAAGAATTTCAGCTCACTCTACTAGAGCGGTGGCTTCCACATGGGCTTTTAAAAATGATGCTTCTGTTGAACACATTTGTAAGGCTGCGACTTGGTCTTCGCTTCATACCTTTTCCAAATTTTACAAATTTGATACCTTTGCTTCTTCGGAAACTATTTTTGGGAGAAAGGTTCTTCAAGCAGTGGTGCCTTCTGTTTAACCATCTGTCTTGTCCCTCCCGTTCATCCGTGTCCTGTAG
Organism: Bombina bombina; assembly: GCF_027579735.1. Taxonomy (NCBI): domain Eukaryota; kingdom Metazoa; phylum Chordata; class Amphibia; order Anura; family Bombinatoridae; genus Bombina; species Bombina bombina. Next base: position 524,963,161 of record NC_069502.1, on the reverse strand, counting down.
CTTTGGTATTGTATCCCACAAGTAAAGGATGAATCAGTGGACTCGTCTTACCTTTATAGAAGAAAACTAAATTTATGCTTACCTGATGAATTGATTTCTTCTATGGTAAGACGAGTCCACGGCCCGCCCTGTCATTTTAAGACAGATTATATTTTTTTTATTTAAACTCAGTCACCTCTGCACCTTGTAGTTTCTCCTTTTTCTTCCTGTACCTTCGGTTGAATGACTGGGGGGTGGAGCTAAGGGAGGAGCTATATAGACAGCCCTGCTGTGGTGCTCTTTGCCACTTCCTGTAGGGAAAGATAATATCCCACAAGTAAAGGATGAATCTGTGGACTTGTCTTACCATAGAAGAAATCAATTTATCAGGTAAGCATAAATTTTGTTTTTTTGGTATCTGGGGCCCAAGCATCTTGTAATAATGATCTAGCTGATGAAGAAAGTCCTTCGGAAGCCCAAGATCCTCTGAAATTGTCCATGCAATAAGTTGGAGAGAATCTTGAAGTACAAGGTCATGAAAATCTCTATTTGGATCTAATAGAAGATGGGGAAAGAGAGTTAGAAGAACTGGGAAGTGAATGGACATTTCCAGAAGAGACGGGTACTAGGATTGAGTTGACCAAAACAGGGATATCAGTACCAGTGAAATCTTGTTCCTCCTGACAACATTCAACACTCAAGGAATTATCGAAAATGGAGGAATAGCATACGCTCCCTGAAGGTTCCATGTCTGAAGAAATGCATCTACTGCTAAGGCTTCTGGATCCGGACGTCAACTGAAAAAAGGAAGAATCTGATAGTTCAGATGAGATGCAAATAAATCTATCAAGAAATGACCTGTGATAAGTTGTAAACTTTGAAAGATATCTGGATGTAATCTCCAATCGCTTGAGTCGGATATATACAGATAACCCCAATCTGCAACTGTATTGGAAAGACCCGGAATATACTCTTCTCGAATAGAAAAGTTGCTCTGAAGGCATTGATGAACAAAATTCTTCATTGTATCTGATAATTGTTTGGATTGAGTTCCATCCAAACGATTCAGATAACGAACTGCAGAAATATTGTCCATTCATAAAAGAATAGAAATGGGAGAATTCTGTTTGATAAAACTCTTTATTGCAAATGAACCTGCAATCTGTTCCAGACAATTTATATGCAATTTGCATTCCAAAATTGACCATTCACCTCCAGTTATTTGAGAACCACATATGGCACCCCAGTCTGAATTGCTTGCATCTGAGTCTATTATAACATCTGGAGTTTTTCCGAATATAGCTTTGCCATTCCAGTTTTCTATATTGGAAAGCCACAAGATCAATTCGGCCTGGGCTTCTTCTGACAAAGAAATCCTGTGAGAATAGGAAAAACCCTTCGGTAAATAAAAAAAAATGTAATCTCTGTAATGCTCTGTAATGTAATGGAGCTGGAAAATTGCTTGAATTGATGCGGAAAGAAGACCCACAATTCTCGCAAGAGTTCTGATTGGAAAAAACTCTTTCTTTAGTAAATGAGAGATTTCTAACTTGATTTTGTTTACTTTCTCCAAAGGAAGACTCAAGGTAGATAGAGCTGTATCTATTAGAAAACCTAGAAAAGTCAGCTTCTGAGCAGGAAGGAGAACCAATTTTTTGTAATTGATAGGAAAACCTAGGTTTTTCAAAATATCCAGAGTTAGGTTCAAATGTGAAAGAAGAAGAGAAGGATCCTGATTCATAAGAGATATATTGTTCAAATAAATGATTAGACAAATACCTCTTAATCTCAACCAAGCTACTACAGGTTTTAAAAAATTTGTGAAAACCCAAGGGACTGATGATAGACTAAAAGGGAGACAAGCAAACTGCCAAATCTGATTTCTCCAGAAAAAAACGGAGAAAATTGCAATGGGAAGGATGTATAGGAACCGCCAAATACGCATCTGTTAAATCCAGTTTTACTAATCAGTCTTTGTCCATAAGACAATCCCTCAAAAGATTAATTCCCTCCATCTTGAAATGATTGTAAGATAGGAAGGCATTCAGATTCCTCAGATTTATCACAGGACATAGATATCCTTCTTTCTTTCTCACAAAAAACATGTTGCTGAGAAAATAATTTTCGTTGTTTGGAGCTATTTCTATAGCTTGTTTTAAAAGATTTTTTATCTCTTGATCTAAAAGATTTTTGAAAAAACAATTTGATTTGGAGAGAGATTTTGGAAAGGCGGGGATATAAAATCTAGGAGGAGACCTGAAATAGTCTGAATAACCCAAAGGTCTGATGTTTATAAAATGGGATAATCTTCCTCCAACTTTGTGTGGGAAAAAAAGTTGTGTTGAGTGAAGAAAAAGGACGGGATCTTGCTCTGGAAAATCTTGGATTCCAAGGACGGCTCTTGAAGGAAAGAAGTTTGTGAGTGACTGACTTGGTGGAGGGAAGGATTGATATTGAGGCCTGTTGGAGATGTATGGATGACCGGGAAAATGGCCTCTTCCTTTCTCGGCCCAGTCAAAAACACGGTAATATTTTTTGAAGTGGTTTTTACTTTATTTAATGAATTAAAGGTATTGACATAAGCGTTTAATTGCTTTAAACCTAGATCGCCAAACAAGAGACCCTCAGCATGAGGACCCATCTCAGTAGGGGCAAAGTCAGAAATTTTAGGGTCAATGTTACGTAAAATAATTCTTCTACGTTGAGTAGATAAAGCCGTATTGGCGTCACCCATTAAGTAAATGGACCTTTGAATCCATTGGGGCCTATTTATAAAAGGCCTGTCGGACATGATCCGACATTGTGGATCATGTCCAACAGACCTCTCTGAATGCAGAGAGCAATACGCTCTCCGCATTCAGCATTACACCAGCAGCTATTGTGAACTGCTGGTTCAATGCCACCCCCTTTCGATTCATGGCCAATCGGCCGCTAGCAGGGTGGTGTCAATTAACCCAATCGTATTCGATCAGGTTGAATTGTGGCAATGTCTGTCCGCCTCCTCAGAGCAGGTGGACAGGTTATGGAGCAGCGGTCTTTAGAAAACAGAAGTTTTATGAGGCAAGTCTAAAAATTCCTGTCCTTCATTGTCTAACAGTTTCTTTTTCGTAATAGATTTTTTAAATTTCTTCTTTTTGGGGACATAATCTGAAGAACTATCAGAAAGTTCTTATGTAAATACAGAATGTTGTCTGGATTTTTCCTACTAAAAGCTCATTTATTAAATTTCTTTTTCAATTAAATATTTTTATATTTTTTGGATAAATGTTTTCTTTTTTGTTTTACCTTTCTAGGAGAATTAATATTCTCATTGACAGATGTTTATGCTGTCTTAAAATTACTTCTGTAGTCTTTAATAGAATTGTTGAACATATCTGTTACAGATTCTTCAGATAGAGAATTAGAATCATCTGCATGCATTTTAAATAATATAAAATACATATGTAAAATTAATGAATATATGTAAATATGTGAAGTATATAATTCAAATGATACCACAATACAAGTATTAA